>NC_067400.1:491624259-491941580 GCF_016432865.1 Antechinus flavipes
TTAGTATGAGATATCTGAATTCACACTTCTCTTGAAGCTCTTAGGGCCAGAGAGCACTATGGGAGAAAATCCATAATCCCATTCTCTCAAAAGAGTTATATATAAGCCAGTGAAGAGTAATTCATTCCAGAATATTTTCCACTTGGCTGACTGGTGGCGGAAGAAGAGTTTTCAGAGGAAGAAGCTACGAGTCAAGAGTTCAGTGAATATTGAGAAGTCTCTCTCAAAGGCACAACCAGATTCATCTTCATCTCACACCACTATGGTTGGTGGCTGGGCTCCTGCACTTTCCCCACTGAAAACAAGCTGGTCTGAAAGACTCACCAAAAACCTAGCCGAGCCCCAAGTGAAGGAGACAAGAGATGCATTCCATCTTTGTGCTGGCTGGAGGCTGAAGAAAGCAGAGACAGAGGCTGAAGGACAAAACCTTTGGATTTGGAGACATTCGGAGGGCTCTAAGGTAACCGGGCTATATTAGAGACAATAAAAGATCTGAACTTTTATCACCTGGCTGCATTTTGAGTGATTATTACTTTCAACTGCAACTAAGACTGCCTCCAAGAAAACCTCCCTCAAGAGACCTGCTCTTTCTCCCTCGCAGAGAACCTTCATCTTATATATTTTAAAGAAGAAAAAGATCACCACACCATATCACAATATATCATACCATATTATGACTACCCCATGTCACAATGTTGTATCATGTCATTACTATGGCTTACCTTGTTTTATGTGTAATATAAGCAAGACACTGATAATATTCTCATTTCTGCTATTAATGTATGCCATTGTCCAGGTTAAGTTTAATTGTATATCCAAATCTTCAATCTCTGCAAAGAAACTTATTTTGTAATGATGAATGTTGGAGGGGATGCGGGAAAACTGGGACACTGATGCATTGTTGGTGGAATTGTGAACAAATCCAACCATTCTGGAGAGCAATCTGGAATTATGCCCAAAAAGTTATCAAATTGTGCATATCCTTTGATCCAGCAGTGTTTCTATTGGGCTTTTATATCCCACAGAAATACTAAAGAAGGGAAAGGGATCTGTATGTGCCAAAATGTTTGTGGCAACCCTTTTTGTAGTGGTTAGAAACTGGAAATTGAATGGATGCCCCTCAATTGGAGAATGGCTGGGTAAATTGTGGTATATGAATGTTATGGAATATTATTATTCTGTAAGAAATGACCAGCAGGATGAATACAGAGAGGCTTGGAGAGACTTACATGAACTGATGCTAAGTGAAATGAGCAGAACCAGGAGATCATTATACACTTCGACAACGATATTGTATGAGGATGTATTCTGATGGAAGTGGACTTCTTTGACAAAGAGACCTAACTGAGTTTCAATTGATAAATGACGGACAGAAGCAGCTACACCCAAAGAAAGAACACTGGGAAACGAATGTGAACTACTTGCATTTTTGTTTTTCTTCCCAGGTTATTTCTACCTTCTGAATCCAATTCTCCCTGTGCAACAAGAGAACAGTTCGGTTCTGCAAACATATATTGTATCTAGTATATACCGCAACATATCTAACATATATAGGACTGCTTGCCATCTAGGGGAGGGGGTGGAGGGAGGGAGGGGAAAAATTGGAACAGAAGCGAGTGCAAGGGATAATGTTGTAAAAAAAATTACCCTGGCATGGATTCTGTCAATATAAAGTTATTATAAAATAAAATAAAATATTAAAAAAAGAAACATTTTGAAAATGACTATGTCACAAATATCATGAATTTATTTTGTCATGTTTCACTGTCACATTGCATTACATGACTCATATTGTCTTGCAAAATCATGTGTTTTTATTCTATTTATGGCATTCTGTGTTATGCCATGCCATCACAAAATGTTGCATTTTTGTCACATCATTTTCAATGTCTTGAGGAAGTCATATGGGAGTCTAGCTATATGATAGATTATGGCTGGTATTGCTGGATTGAGAGAAATAATACAGAGCAATCCAGTAGAGTCCCAACTATTCAGGCAAAGGCTGGCTAAAGGATTGTACCTCATAGCTAAAGATACTATCTACATTTGGGAGGTAAGTTCCTTGATGTCAAGTATTGTGGGATTTTTTGTTTGCTTTATTTATTTATTTATTTTGGTTTTTTATCTCCCAGTACTTAATTCATTGGTTGACAATCTGGTTCTGAGCAGTTCTAACCAGTTCAAACCATCTGGTTCTAATTGGTTCAAACCATTTGGTTCTGACTAGTTCTGTTCTCCAAAATATTTTGATCCATTTCATGGTTTAATCCAGTTCTGAACATTTAAAATCAGTTTCCACTTTACACTGATTTAGATTGAGTTCAACCCAGTTCAGCTTATTATGAAACTTTTAGAATTGATTCCCCTACCCCAAAGACACCCATTTAGGTGACATAATTAAATATTTGTTAAATACCTATAATAAATAGTCTAGTTACTAAGAAAAGGGCATGCAATATAGGTCATTTTCTTAAAAGCTCTGAATCTAATGGAGTGGTTAGAAGGATAACAACCAAAAAAAAAATTTTTTTTTAAATGGAGGATTCACAGGAGAGTAAATATATTTATATATATAATTGCAAAGAGCCTGACAAAGAGCTAGAAGAATTTGAAGATTTTAAAAGCATATGTTTTGTTCTGATTGCAGAAAGTGTGATTGGAGGAATTACATATCATTCCATTTCCTATATTTTTATGGTTCTAAAAAGCTAAGATCATTTGAAAACTAAATATCCATATTGTTCTTTACAACACATTGTTCTTTACAAAATTGCTAAGTTTTCATAAAATAGACCATGCATATAGCATCATTCATAACATTAATTTCCCAGATCAAAATATAAATGTTGTAATCCTTATGAAAATGTATTTCATATTTCTTTGTGGATAAAAATAGAGAGATAGAGAGATAGATGATAGATAGATAGATGTATAGATGTATATACATACATGAGATTCAAATGAATATGTTGATTAAACATATATATATATGTGTGTGTGTGTGTGTGTGTGTGTGTGTGTGTGTATACACTTATGTATATTTCTCCAAGCATGAAAATTGATAGAAACTGCCAATTGGCGTTTGACTTGTGTTGAGAGCAACTTAAATAATGAGAAATATTCTTCTTACATTTTCTGTCACTGTATATTTTTTTAAAATATCAAATTCATGTGGACTTTAAAATCTTACCAGTCTAAAGTCATTAGTAAACTTCATAATGTTTCCAAGTGAATTGCAAACTGTGTTGGCTCTTCAGGCAGTGCCTTTGAAGTTGTATAATTTTGAAGGAAAAAAAAACCCTGTCTTTCATACTGCATATCTGTTAAAAAATATTTTAACTCCAACCAGAGACATCTTTTAAAAGTCTCATAACTATAACTTCTGCAAAAAATAATTGGAATATTGATTGATATGAACCAAAAATATCATATCAACCTCAACTACTGCCATGTTTAAATTAGACTTTCACTGTGTAGCCTTTTTAATGATAAATTCTACACAGACCAACTTACTCTTACTTTAAGTATAGAGATTATAATCAGTCTAATGCCTCACTTGATTAATTCCATTCATTGCATAATTCCATCATATTAATTATTCTTAATTGCACATTAAGCAGGACAGTGTCCCTGATGTGTTCCTCATTAAGAACCGTAATTTAGTTTTGACAATCTAGAATTTGAAAAGTGCTCTGAAGATTGTTAAATTTAATTCTGATTTGGGAAATCAAGTTTGTGTACCTATGCAACAGTTTTAATTGTGTACTGTGTGTGTGTGTGTGTGTGTGTGTTTGTGTAAACAGACAATGAACAGATGTAATGCACTTCTCTAAAATATAATGTTCTCTAAGAGAAGATTTCTTGGGGGGCTTCTGGAAGCAGCCTTAGTTTCAGTTCAAAGTAATAATCACCCCAAATGCAGCCAGGAGTTAAAGTCCAAATCCTTTATTGTCTCTTCCAAAATCTTCTCTCTTCACTTGGGGCTCGGCTAGTTTTCTGGAGGCTTTCTGGATCTTGGTTTCAATGTTCTCCACAGGATAGCCTGCCACCACTTCTCTGTCTTCCTTCTTTCTACCCGGATGCATCTCTGGCTTGTGAATCTCCTCGAATGAATCCTAGCTTGTGAATCTCCCAGAAGCAATCCTGGTTGAGGCTCCTAGCTTATATGTTCTTTCTTAAAGGTGTGAATCTTGTGGAATTGTAGTAAGTACTAAGTACATCTAGAGAATTGTTAAGCACCTTGCTGAACAACCACTGTCTATCAATTCCACTGATTTAGCACCTTGTAATAATCCTAACATCTCCTGCTTTCTTTTCTTTTGATTTAGAACATAGGTGGTCATGACCTTCCTGACTTTCTCACCCAAAAAAGAAGGTGATTACGCCTTCCCTGACTTCTCAAAAAAGGAGTGAAAACACCATAAAAAAGAAGTGATCACATCTACCCTGACTTCTCAGGAAGGAAGATGAGAACACCAAAGGAAATGGGAAATCAAATCAGATTAGCGGTTTTCTGAAAGGGCTCACTCTTAAAACAGGTATACATAAATCCATCAATATGAAAAGTATTACACATAATTATATTCCATAATTACATAAGCACATAATAATATAGGCTAGTAGTGATGTAGAAATAACATGAATCAACATAAGGAATTATGCATGTCCATAAGTCCTAGAAATAGTCAAACCAATCTATTGTCTATTAGTTTATGTGCCAGGAATCCCATAATTTCTGCAAGCTTTGAAGTCTTGCAAGTCTCATCAACAATTTTTCATCTCAAGGAATCCAATGATTTCTGTTGGTTTTCAAGCCCTGCAACAGTCTTATCTTGTGTTTGGGAATCCAATGATTCCTGCAGATTTTGTTCTTAGATCTTCTCCTTTGTTTCCAGATTTTTCTCTTTTCCTGTCTCTCTCTGATGGACAAAGTGAATACAGCTGGTAGGCACCCTTCTGATTCTCCATCTGTAGAAATACAAGGAAACCCTCTCTCCCAGGCAGTTAACCTATCTAGTCCCTTCTATTTACCACTTTCTAAATCTTTCCTCATCATCTGGCAATTACATTGGAGATGTTTGCACTGGATACTGCCCTGTTGGTTTAAAAAGCCTATATTCTCCCTAATTGTAATCCCTTTCTGCCATGTGATTGCATTTTGGTTGACTGATCATGTAATCCCTTTCTGCCATGTGATTGCTTTTTTGCTTTTTAGCTGATAGATCACATCAGAGTCTTGACCTTCTATAGACTCTTTGTGTAAACTCAGCTGCCATCATGTCCCATCTTTTGTATAATATCTTGGAGCTGGGCCCTGCCTCTCATTTCCTTGGGTCAATATACATTCTGAGGCTCAGTGGAAGCCCTTGTGGCATTTTGGACATAGGGTTTTAGGTCTTCTCTCACCCTGTCTTTTCACTCTATTTCTTTGCCTGCACTGGGCTCTTAGATGTCCAATTTTTCCACATTGAAAGCATCAACGAGTTTCTCTAGAAGTCCCTTGCTAAGAGTGACTCTTATCTTCCCATGTTTATCATAGCCTGAGTATAATAAGCACTTGTGCCCACTGTGGCACAGTATCTTATGATCTCTTCTAAAAAAGCATCTTTGTGTAGTCCCCTTATAATTCTTCTGCAAACCTCATCGGCATTTTTCTTAGCCAGTTGTGTGATCATCATTCTTGTAGCTGCATTTTCTCTAATAGTTCTTGTGACAGCTGTTTGCAAACATCCCACAAAATCTGCAAAGGGTTCATTGGGACCTTGCTCTATTTTTGTGAAGGCTTTACCTCCATCTTTCTCTGGGAGAGAATCCCAAGCTTTGGTTGCAGTAGCAGCGATCTGTTCATAAGCTATTGTGGGGTAATTAATTTGTTCTGAATTCTCTCCATACTGACCTTCACCTGATACTTGGTCAAAGGTGATTTGTATATTAATACTTGTTTGCCTATTATTTCTGGTTTGAATCCTACATAATTCATGATATTACAAAAGCCACAAGTTTTTTCCAGGTTCTAAACATGTCCTTGCTATGGATTTCCAATCACTAGGAGTTAGGATTTCATAAGCCAAATTATCTAGTAACATCTTAACAAGACAATGTAGCCCCATAAAGAGTGCGACCTTTTTTCAAATCCTTATTTTTTTTTTCCAAATCAAAAGGAGTGTATCTTCTCCTTTTTTGACCTGACGAGTCAATCTTTTCAATCACAGGGTATGCATGTATTAAATCAGATACATCCTATCCTTCATTTTTTTTCCTTAACCAATGCTTTTTGTAATCTTGTCATAGGCTGCTTCATAGGTGGTTGTGTCACTACCTCTCCCCCTCCTCCTCCCTCCACCCATGAAGGGTTAATTGAGGGAGGTAGATCAGGGGATGTGAAGTGACCTAATTTCTCCTGTTGTGAATTATCACACTCAAAATTGTACTTAACTCCATTCTTATCTGATTCTTCATTCTTTTCACATAGTTTAGTTGGCTCCTCCCCATCCTGCTCTTTCGTGTTTTTCCTTATCCTATAACTTATATAATTTCCTAAAGCCAGTTGTATTAAATTGTATGTATTTTTGGAAATTGAGTTTGGATTGGAATTGTAGTATTCACTTAGTTGCTCTCCTACTAATTTCCACTTGTCTGGATTCAATTCTTTTTCCTCAGAGAACCAAGGAGATGTGTATTGTACAGTTTCTAAAAGTTCAGTGATCTGCTCCCAAATTATAATCAAATCTTGCTTTTCATAAGTCTGCCAATGCTCTCTACACATTTTCCTTGAAGAGGAAAAGAAGGCTGATTTCTAAATATCTGTCCCATTTTAGCTGAAATTCTACTTTTGCTTTTTAACAAAGTTTCCTTGTTGTATTCACCCTAATTTCTGGGTCGAGGAGACTTTTCCACTGAAATCAGGATCAGAGGCTTTCCACTGAGATCAGGATTGGAGGCTTTTCCACTGTAATCAGGATTGTGTCTGTCCCGTGTTTGGGTAACAAAATGTAATATTCTTCTCTAAATTATAATATTCTCTGGGAGCAGGTTTCTTGGGGGGCTTCTGGAGCCTTCTTTTCTATTCAGTATAATAATCACCTCAAATGTAGCCAGGAGTTAAAGTTCAAATCCTTTATTTTTTCCTTCAAAGTCTTGAATCTTTTCCTGGGGCCCGGTTAGTTTTAATATAAGCCTATCTCTCTCTTTGGTTCCAAGAGCTTAAGTTACCTTCTCTGGCTTGTGAATCTCCTCAACTGAATCCTGGCCGAAGCTCCTGAGCTTCCAGTGGGCTTCTGTCTCTGGCCCTATGAGCTTCTTGCTTATATGCTATACACTGAGTCTACACCAATCATTATATCACTAGGAAACCATTATCTGTTGTAGGATTAAATCAATGCTAAATTAGATTTAATCACTGTCTCCTCAATTCCACTTAGTATCTTATTTCAAGTTCTCCTTGTAGGACCAGATAAATCATACTGAACCATAAATTAGATAATTATTGTCTCTATAAATTCCACTTAGCACCTTGTAAGAATCCTAACAGATAGAGACTAACAGAGAGGGAGTAAAACATTCCAAAAAGTCTAGAGAGTATCTAAGATTCAGTCAAAAGGAAGTAGAACATGTGATTCTCTTTCAAATTTGAATCGTAGAGAACATTATTATTAGAGCAAACTATGGAGAACATTATTTAGGACTGTGCAGTGATTTAAATAATCAAGAGAGAAGAACTTGTACAGCATAGAAATGGGTATTAGTTGAAGTTGTCCTACATACTCTCAGATATCTCTCAAAAACTAAGATTTTATGAGTCTAGATTTTGTAGGACAAGAACCATGATTTTTCTGGTGTAGTATGTTGAAATCTATCCTATGCATATTACTTTGTACTACAAATTCAAACACAATTAGAAAACTCACTGTTCTTTCCTTATTAAGTAGACTAACCATCACTTATTTATTCCATCATCACTTATTTGTTCCCCTGATTCCTCATATTGGGATTTCTTTTCCCCTGTCTTTTATGCCCACCATGCCATCTTCCTCATCCTTCATGAATCTGCTTATATGCTCTTTGAGTTGAGTGTCATCTACTTTCTCCAGTGAGAAAGAGTTTCTGAAATTCCTGAAGCTCTTTATTTGTGATTTCCATTACCTCCTCCCCTGCTCACATCTGTCCTTTTCTTCACTCCTTTTCTCTCCATCTCTCTGTCTTTTTTTCTCCTCTCTGTCCCCACTCTGTGTGTGTGTCGCTCTTTCTCTCTCTTCACTTTTTCTCCCCCCAACCAAGTCTTTGTAATCAACATGTTTGCATATATATGATCATTTATACACAAGCATATATGCACACACAATACATAGATAATGGCAATGGAGAAGAGTTTCTGATAGTCCAAAGTAGATGAATGAACTTTGCTTTGTCATGCTTGCAATGAAAACAGCTACAATATAGGAGATGTAGCTTCCCTCCTTTCAATTTCAATCAAATTTTAAAGATTAAGACTGAAGAAAGCCCAAGAAAGGTCAAAATTAACTGTTAGAGAGTTTGGGAATCTCCATGGTTCTACTAATTCAACAACATATACTTACATAAAGTTATTAATAACCTTGAAAATCCCATGAAAAATTTAACTACAATTTCTACTTAAGCAAACTCTTTGACTTTTAATAAAATACAAAAAGAAGACTTTATTGGTGTTAATTAATTCTTATGCATAAAGCATAAAAAGGTCAATGAACCTAAAGAAATGGTCAGAAAAAGGAATCAGAGAATTGCATTTGATTTTCATGGATGTAATACCAGAAAAGTAACTCTTGAATTGCAGTCAGTTTGAGGATCAGAAATCTGTTTATTTTGTAATTAAATGAGATTTTAATCCAGATCATTATTATGAGGGGAATGTTCTATTATTGTCTAAGCTTTTTTCCCCCTCCTAAGCCTGGATTTGAATGAGCAACATTCCTCAGGGAAAGTAAAGGAGCATGAGAAGTGTACAGCATTCTAAGAACATTGAAATGATTGGAACCAGTAACTGAAAGTGTTCATCCTTCCGTTTTTCAGGGAGCAATACTGGCTGATAAAGAAAACAGTACTAGGTTCAGAGAGTTCAACATTCTGGGACTCTGCTGCTCTCAGAATGAGAAAATTCAGTCTCAATAAAAAGATGACAGAAGTCTACCATCATGATCTCAGAGCTATTTCTTGCTTTCATTCTAAGCCACAGAAGTAAGGCGCAATTGAATAAGCAAAGTAAGTCATTAAAATACAGATTAGAAAATTGATTCAAATCAATGTAGGAAAATTGTAGTAAAAAGATTAAACCACGTGAAAGTATGTAAGACATACATAAGAGATCCAGGAAGATAAGTAAACAGGCCTGAAACTCGAAGACTAGTACAGAAAAAAAGCATTCCCATACTTTGATTTTTTTTTTTTAATATGAGAGTGGGAAAGAATAGACTTTAGCCATCAAATCTGGAAGGGATAGGCTGCATGCCTAAAACCACAAAGAAAAAGTGGATGATTGTAAGAGAACAGGGTAAGTTAATGCACTGATCTGACAACACAAATCACTTGGGAAGATAGAGGTAGCTAGATGAATAAGGTTTATTGTTTTGTATTTGGCTTCTAGAATAAAGAGTAATTCGTATTTCAATTTTAAATGTGTTGAATCACTCCAAATGAGTTATTCAATCTTACAGTGTAGATATATTTGAAGTTCAAGTGAGAAGATGTTGGAATCCTTACAAACTGCTAACTAATTAGAGTTGATCTAATCTTGCAAGAAGATGTTTTGGGCAGAACCTGAAACAAGGTACTAAGTAGGACTAATTAATACAAGGCTTCTGTTTACACCTTTACTCATTGGAGTTCACAAGTATGCCAGCTTCACAAAGTAAACTTTGTACCTTTATGAGTTCACACCTCCCTTGAAGCTCTTTGGGCCAGAGAGCACTATGGGAGAAAACCCATAATCTTAACAGTCTCCTTGTGGCAGACGAAGAGTTTTCAGAGGATAAAGCTACGAGTGAAGAGTTCAGTGGACAACCAGATTCATCTTCATCTCACACCACTGTAGCTGGTGGCTGGGCTCCTGCACGCCCCCCACTGAGACCAAGCTGGTCTGAAAAACTTACCAGAAAGCTAGCCGAGCCCCAAGTGAAGGAGACAAGAGATTCATTCCATCTCTGTGTTGGTCGGAGGCTGAAGAAAGCAGAGGCAGAGGCTGAAGGACAGAATCTTTGGATTTGGAGACATCCAGAGGGCTCTAAGCTAAACCAGCTGTGTTTTGAGAAGAACAAGAACTCCAACATTTGAACTCATAACACTCAGTGGGTAGAGCACCAGCCCTGAAGTCAGGAGGACCTGAGTTCAAATCCAGCCTCAGACACTTAACAATTCCTGGTTGTGTGACCATGGGCAAGTCACTTAACCCCGCCTGCCTCAGCAAAAAGCAAAAAGAAGAAGAGAAACAAACAGAAAAAAGAGAGAGAGAGATTATGGGTTTTCTCCCATAGTACTCTCTGGCCCAAAGAGCTTCAAGGGAGGTGTGAACTCATAAAGGTACAAAGTTTACTTTGTGAAGCTGGCATACTTGTGAACTCCAATGAGTAAAGGTGTAAACACCAGCCTTGTATTAATTAGTTCTACTTAGTACCTTGTTTCATGTTCTGCCCAAAACATCTTCTTGTAAGATTAGATCAACTCTAATTAGTTAGCAGTTTGTAAGGATTCCAACAAGAAGATATGGTCCAAATATCTTTATGAAGCTGAGAAAATCACAAACTCTCAAAACCTTAGCTTCCTCATTGCTGAAATAGAAACAATGATACCTGATTAACCTCACAGGGATTACAAAGGAAATTCTCTGTAAAGTTTAAACCAATATAAAGATGAGTTATTATTAGGGATGCTCAAAAACTCTAAATTGGATCTGTAATCTGATTCATGTGATCTTTCCTCCAAAGATGCATGTCATAATCCATTCATGTATTCCCATCCTATAATTCTTGTCTTCCTATAAATTGTCTATAAAGGCTTCACCCACAAGGTTGAAGCTTTTCTCATTTTCTCCTGACATCAATAGAACACCAGTGGAGCCTAGAAACTATTCATTACCCTTATTTCTTGCCATGTAAATAACCCATTTTCTTTTTTTTAAGAACACATTTCTCTAATGACATTCCTTACACCTGTATTTTTCAAAGTCCCTAAATCATAATATTTTACAGCCTTCTCACAGCTCCATGTGGCTCTTTTTTGCTCTTTGTTTCATACCCATTTTTAATCCTTAGGAGACTGCAGTGTTCTATAACTCACAGTCATACAAAAACAACAGAATATTTATATTAAAAATATAGATTATTTTTCTGGAAAGATTTTTTTTCAAAAAAGAACAACAATAACATCAATAATAATAACACTAGTATATTTTCTGCTATGAACCAATCATTATATTATTCACTTTACAAATATTATCTAATTTGATTAGCACAACCCTTATTTTAAATGAAATTGTTGTTACTGCTGTTGTTGCTCTGTTGTTTTTGTTGTTCTTCTTAATTAATTTCAGGTATACCAACTTTTTGTGACCCCATTTAGGTTTTCTTGGCAAAATTATTAGAGTGGTTTGCCATTTCCTTCTCCAGCTCATTTTATAGGGGACAAAAACAAGCAAATAGATGTTCTGACTTGCCCAGGGTCATGCTTTTAGTAGGTGCCTAAAGTAAGATTTGAAATCAGGTCTTCCAGATACCATATCTATCATTTTATTTACTGTAGCACTAAACTGTCTTTTTAACTAAACAAATCTTAAAAATTTCCCAAAGATTAATCAACCTGATCTCGTCATCTTATTTAATGCTAAGCCCAATTCCTTTTCTGTTTGTTCTGCATAATCAACAATTTTTAATAGATTAATTTGTTTTAAAGATTATTCATCTAACTATTTAAAAATCTGCACTAACTATCCACTTGATTTTTCCTACATGTATAAATAGCTCAAACTTTTAAATGATTATTGCTTTCTTCCAAAAGCTCAATGTTATATTTGTCAAAGCCAGAATGATGTCAGTTAAAAACAGGATCTTTCCATTCACAAGGAATATCTTTTAGCTTTTGATAATGAGCTAGATCTCTTCCATGATAAGGGTAAACAAACAATTTCAGTAAAAATATTTTTCCATTATCTGTCTTATCTGACATCTGTGTTTGAAGGGTTAAACAAAGATATCAGTATTGATATATCTTTTAAGTAATCTTTTAATATTTGTGATGGATAAGGGACAATTTGTCAGAAGAGCATCATTATAATAGAATTTTTATCTATTAAAGAAAATGCTTTTTAAAGGAATTATTAACAAAAAATGAACACAACCATGTATAATGAGAAATATGTGATCAAATATATAACTTGAGAAATCTTATCTGGTATTTAACACATCAAATCATTCTTATATTCTCAAGTAGATGACTCTAATAAACATATAAACAATAAATTTTATATAATACAATATAAAATATTTTACATAATTGTAGTTAGAAGATTAAACCAAGTGAAAGTATACAAAACAAAATATTGAAAGATCCAAGAAGTAAGAGAATGCCTGAAACTCAAAGGACCAGAACAGAAAAGTTACCTCCATTTAAATTTTTTTTTGTTTTTAATTTTGTTTTGTTTTTTAAAAAGTGAGAATTATGAATTTACAATACTTGGTCTTCTCTATAGCCTGATCAGTCATTTTATTTTCTACATCTTCATTATGTGACCATCTTTGAAAAACCTTATGCAGAGATCAGCCAAGAACCTCCAAATGTGTTTCCTCTAAAAGGGATTTCTACGATATAGTTTCATCTCCTTTTTTCCTCTTTAATTACATTTCTACTCTTTCTCCACACCCTAGTCTGTCCAGGGTATTGGATGCAGTAGGATGTAGTGTCTATACTGGATTTTGATCAAGAAGACCTGAATTTTAATCTGGTCTTAGGATCCCATTAGCTATATAAAGATTAAACAATACCAAAACTGCCTGGCAAATAATATGTACTTAATTATTGTTCCCCTTTCCTTCTTTCCTCTGGATTAAAAAATATCAATCTAAAACACATAGAAACCTTCTCCATAATCTTCAGTGTGTTGTAGTTAAAAACATTTCAAAGTTAGATTTTCTACTGGGTCTCTCATCAAGATTTCTATGAACTAGTTTTGTCCTCAACTGCTTCTGTTTCATGAAGCAATAATGCTAATAATTTTTTGTCATCCTTCTCCTTAAAATTTTATAAAGGCATTTATATTCTACTTGTTGCCTTTGAAAAGTAATTCATGTTCACTATTATCTTTTTATTATAATTCAAACCAAATTGACTGAGTTTTATGTCTCTGTCCTATCTTCTACTCAAAATTAATTCTTCATAATCTAAAGTTTGTTTGCATGGTAGTATATATTTGAATCATGTATATGTTCTATTCTTCTCAGTTTTATTCTTTATTATATCTCTGAGTTAAGTTTGATCTTTCCTCTAAAAACTTGGTGGTCTAAGCATACACAGAAAGTAATTTCATGAATGATTCCCACATGACTAGTTATGGATCACACACATTATTTTCTTTAAAAAATGCATTTATGATATATAAGTATTAAGTTACTTTCCTATTCTTGAAACATATATTCTAATATATTTATTACTAGTTATCTCATTTTTCATTGATATCAAATATTAGTGTTTTTTATTATGTATAGTGAATTTTTATTAATATGTGTTATAATTGCTAATATTTATAAAGCTCTTTCATTTTTTTATTTTAATAAAACATTTTATATATGTTAACTCATTTAAACCTCACAATAGTGCTGTGAGGTAGGTTACTATTATTTCCATTTACAGATGAAGAAACTAAAACTAAAAAAGGTTAAGTGAATTTCAGGAATATATGAAGTAAGTATTTAGATTAGGATTTAAAGTAAAAGTTTGAATTTTGAGTTTGAATTCCTGACTCAAATCCTGCACTGTTACCAAGTTCTTCATTGAATATCTTTTTAAATTTCTTTTTATATTTTACTGAATATTTTATATATAAAATAAAGATCAAAGAGGATTATATACTGCAAATCTTTTCCCATGTCATTTTAATATACAATAAATACACTATTTTAATTTTAAAACTGTCTATCTCTGTTTCCTTCTGAACATCATTGTTTTTCATGCTTAAAAAAATTAATGGCACTACTATTTTTTTTCCTTTATCTGCATTACTATTGCCACTCTTTTTCTCTTACCCTTATCTTGTTAAATATCTTGGATAAGATGGTCAGTCATCCTTTTTCTTCATTTCCTTTACCAAGATTATTGCACTGACTGCTACATCCTAGGATCAGCATCTCCTTCGGGATCTTGAGGTTCTGATTGTTAATTCTTCTGGACAATTAATGGCATCACAGAACAGAAGATGTTTTATTTTTCTGCCTATCGTCCTCTTTAAAATTATTTAATTTACAAAATATTTTCCAATTGCATTTGAAATATTTTATCATTCATTTTAAATACGTTTGAGTTGTCAATCCCATCATGTGCTACTGCCTCTCACACTCCTTCAGAAGGCATTTAATATGTTACAGATATGAAATTATGCAAAACATGTTTCCATATCATCCATGTTGCAAAAGATAACATACGTAAAAAAAGAAAAGACAAGTGAGGGAAAAATATTTCAATCTGCGTTCATAGTTCATCATTCCTCTATCTAGAAGTGAATAGCATTTTCCAAAATGGGTTCTTTGAAATTATCTTGGATTATTGACTTGATCTGAGTAGCTAAAACTTTCCCAATTCATATTATGATATTGTCATTACTGTGAACATTATTTTCTTTATTCTGCTCACTCTTCTTTCCATCAGTTCTAACAAGACTTCCAGAAAAAAAAAATTTAGACATGCTTTTTCAGTTATTCCTCAATTAATAGGTATCATTTCAATTTCCAATTTTTTTTGCTGTCACAAACTTATAAATAAGTTTGTATGAAGATGTGCTTTTTGTCTGATTCTTTGATTGCCTTGGATAAAAATCTAGTAGTGATATTTATGTGTCAAAGTGTATGGACATATTTATAGCCTTTGGGCATGCTACCAAGTTGTTCTCCAGAATGTTTGGATTAATTCACAAGTACATCAATAGTGTGTTAGTGTGCCAATTTTCCCCCTCCAACATTTATCATTTTTGTCATATTAGAAAATCTGATATATTTGCAATAGAGCCTCAAGAGTTGTTTTAATTCTCATTCCTCTAATCAGTAGTGATTTAGAACATTTTTTCATATGGCTATGAACTGCCTCTCAGTGGAAAGGTCAGAGAACCCAACTGCCTCTCAGTTTCCTTGTATCATCATCCTCTAGTATGAAGAGATCCATTCTACAGGTCTAAGTTAGATCTCCACAAGCCACTGGTAAGTGGCTCCCATATCACAGCAATTCATTTCTTTGGTCATTTGTCAATTGGAGAATGACCTTTTTAAAAATATAAAATTGTCTTCCTTCATATATAATTTAGATATGAGTGTTTTATCACAGAACTTTTCTGTGAATATTTTCCCCATTTTTCAGCTTTCTTTCTAATCTTGGAAGTATTGATTTTGTTTGGGCAAAAACACTTAATATAATCAAAATTATGCATTATATGTTCTATAATAACTTCTATTTTTTACTTTGTCATAAATCCTTCCTTTATCCACAGTTTTGATAGGTAAACTATTCTATGCTCCCTTGATTTGCTTTTATTTTTACACTTTACGTCTAACTCATGTAATCCACTCTTCCCATTTCTGTTTTGTGGGTGAACTCATTGAATTTACATATATATATATATATATTATTCATAGATAGATTATTGTGTAATTCCATTCATCTGATTTTATCTCCTTACTCTCTCTGTCTCTCTCTCTCTCTCTCTCTCTCGTTCTCACTCTGTGTCTTTCTGACTCTGTCTCTTTATCTCTCTCTCTCTCTCTTTCTCTTTCCCTCTTTTATTAAACAAGTATTTTACTTATGAAACACTATGTTCCACAATACGTCCTCCATTATGTAATTCCTTCATCTTTCTTATCTCCCAAACCTCCTACTTGCTTATAATGTAATACAGATTTTTACACCTAAGTATAAAATGTCTATATTATTCCCTTTTTCAGAAAATTATGATGAGAGTAAGGTTCAAGCATTGGCTGCCACCCACCATCTTCCCCTCCACTGTAGAAGCTATTACCTCTTTTATGTGGTATAATTTACCCCCATTTTACCTCTCTTTTTCCTCTTCTTCTATTGTATTCCTCTTTCTCACTTCTTATTTTTTTATATTATCTCACCACAATCAACTCAAATCCCTACTACTGGTTATATATAATCCTTCTAAGTGTCATTAAAAATGGACACATACTTAAGAGTTATAAGCATTACCTTCTCATGTAATGTAAACATTTTAATCTTATTGAATCCCTTATGATTTCTCTTCTTTAGCTTTTTATGTTTCTCTTGATTCTTGTTTCTAAAAGTAAATTTTCTAATCAGCTCTAGTCTTTTTTATTATGAATGATTACAACCCTATTTCATTAAAAATCATTTTTCTTCCCAATGGATTATACTGAGCATTGTGAGTAGGTGATTCTTTGTTGTAACCCTAATGCCTTTGCCCTCTAGAATATCATACTTGTAGCCCTCTGGTCCTATAATATAGAAGCTGCTAAATCTTGCGTTATCCTGACTGTGGCTCCATGATATTTCAATTCGTTTTCGTTTCTTTTATTGAAGAAAGTGCAAAGAGAGGGCAGCTAGATGGTGCATTGGTCCTGGAGTAAGGAAGACCTGAGTTTAAATGCAGCCCCAAACACTTAACAATTACTAGCTGTGTGATTCTGGGCAAATCACTTAACTACAATTTCTCTCTCTCTCTCTCTCTCTCTCTCTCTCTCTCTCTCTCTCTCTCTCTCTCTCTTTCTCTTTCTCTCTCTCTCTCTCTCTCTCTCTCTCTCTCTCTCTCTCTTCTCTCTCTCTCTCTCTCTCTCTCTCTCTCTCTCTCTCTCTCTCTCACACACACACACACACACACACACACACACACACACACACCACACACAAAGAAAAGAACCCAGGCTGGTGCTCTATCTACTGCACCACCTAGCTGCTCCTGTTGGTATCATTTTTAATGAAAGAACTGATTGTACAATTTGTACACTCTGTCATTGGTTATTTATTTTCCAAAAGTTATTACTTATTCATCAGGCATTTTATAAAATAACATTTTATTGCATTATTTATCATCAAACCTACATTTTCCATTACTGCTCTTCTGAATTTGTGGGTTTGTTATACCCTAATTCATGGTCAATTTTTGTAAAGTTATTCTGTTTAACTGAAAAATATGCCTATTCCTTTATTAAACCCATTCAATAAGCTCCAAATGTCTATTATAGTAACTTCTTTTAAAATGCGTTTGGTGGTTTTCTTCTTATAAAAATTTATTTATTGGTTAGATTTAGCTAGGTATAGGTATTCTCTTGTTCCCCCTATAACTCTTTCAATTTTTTCTTTAAATGGCATACAATTGGGCACAATAGCTCTTACTCATTATTTTAATTTTCTTTCTTTGGTGATGAATTCAAAAATTCATTTCATTTTTTATACTATTTACCTTGTTTTCTCCTTTCTTTTTTTTAATCAAGTTAACCAAAGTATTTCTTTTTTTTTCTTTTTATGAAACCAATTTTATTTATTAGTTCAATAGTTTTCTTATTTTTAATTTAATTAATCTCTCCTTTGATTTTCAGAATTCCTAATTTGGTATTTAATTGGGGGGTTAATTTGTTCTTTTTTTAGGCTTTTTAATTGAATGTCCAATTTATTGATGTCCTCTTTCTCTCTTTCATTCATCTTAGCATTTAGAGATATATTATTTGCCCTAAAAACTACTTTGGCTGTTTCCCATAAATTTTGGTATGTTGTCATTATTATTGTTATTCTTCTGAATGAAATTATTGATTATTTTTGTGATTTATTGTTTGATCAACCCATTCTTTAGAATTACATTATTTAGTTTTCAAATAATTTTGATATCTTTTTCATGACCCTTTATTACATGTATTTTTACTATACTATGCTTTGCTAAGGATGCATTAAATATTTCTGCCCTTCTAAATTTGATTGTGAGATGTTTGTGCCCTAATATATGGTCATTTTTACATATATGCCATGGGCTACTGAGAAAAAGGTATTTTTCTTTCTATCACATCTAACTTTTCTAAAATTCAATTCACCTTTTTAACTTTGTTCTTGTTCATTTTGTAGTTAGGTTTATGTAAGTCTAAGAGAAGGAGGCTGAGATCCCCCACTGGTAGTTTTTGCTGTGTATTTCTTCTTGTAACTCACTTAACTTCTCTAGTCTACTTGGTTCATATTTGTTTAGTATTAATATCACTACATTATAATAGTATATTTTAGCAAGATATAATTATCTTCCTTAACTCTTTTAACTAGATCTATTTTGGCTTTTGCTGTTTCTGAGAACAGGATTACTATCTGGGCTTTTTTGTTTCTTCAGTTAAAGCATAATATATTCTGCTCCAGGCTTTTTCTTTTATTTTGGGTACCTCTTCACTTTAAATGTGTTTCATATAAACAATATATTGTAGAAATCTGGCTTTTAAGCCACTCTGTTATCCACTGCCATTTTATGGGACAGTTTGTCCCATTCACATTCAGAATTATGATTACTAGCTACACATTTTCCTCTACTCTATTTTCTACCATTTATACTTTTCTCTCTTTCACTCTGTCCCTCCTTAACAGGATTTAGCTTACCTCCACCTCCCTCGATCTGCCTTCCCTTCTAATAACTCCTCCTTCTTTTTTCTTTCTTCTCCCACTTCTGACCTCCCTTCTATCAGCCCTTCCCTTTTCTTTCATCTTTTCCCTCTAGTTTAAGATGAATTGCTACACCAAATATTTATATTATTCCTTTTTTATATTAAATCTGAAGAGTAAGATTCAAACAAATTCACCCCTTCTTTTCTTCCACTTTAAGGTAATAGATCTTTTGTTCCTCTTCATGTGCTATACTTTACAATACTCTGCCTTTCCTCTTCTATGAACAAAATCCTTTTTTCACCTCTTATTTTTATATCATCACATCAAAATTAACTTATAGTCACATCTCTGTCTATGTATACTTCTGAATTTTCTAATCAAGATAGCTATCAAGAGTTACAGGAATAATCTTCCCTTGTAGGGATGAAAACAGTTTGATTTTATTGAACATGTTTCATTTTTTTCCCCCCTCTCCTGATGACCTTTGTATATTTCTCTTGAATCTTGTATTTGTAGATTGAATTTTCTGTTTATTTCTGGCCTTTTCATCACAAAAGTCTGAAGTCCCTATTTCACTGAATGTCCATCTCTTCCTCTGAAAGATTATGCTCATTTATTCTGGATAGTTGTTCTTGGTGGTAATCCAAGTTTTTTTTTTGCCTCCTGGAATATCATATGTCAGGCCCTTCACTCCTTTAATGTAGAAAGTCTTGGGTAATTCTGCCTTTGACTCCTTTGTATTTGAATTATTTCTTTCTGGCTGCAGTATTTTCTCCTTGACATGATAATTCTGGAATTTTGCCTCCCACTAGATTCCTTGAAATGTGCCTGTGATGGACTGTGTTGCTCTTTTAACTGAGATAGACCTTTCCTGGAGTACTTCTAAGTTATATTAAGTTAAGACATTATTTCACTCCATCTTTTTGTTGGTTCTGTCACTCCAAAATTCACAAGGATCTTGATTTAATATTGCTTCTCATGGAAATTAGAGAAAGCTCAGGCAACTTCCTGATTTCTCCCCATCATCATCTTTCTTCAGACTAATCCCTTTCTTACTTCACATTCAATCTTATTTCCTTCTTTCTCAACTTCACTTTAAATCATTATGCTAATTTGATTAAAATGTTTATCAATATTAAATTATATATGCTTATGTGTATACAAGTGTGTATACCACCTTCCTTTGACAGGTTCAGATAACAGGGACATGCAAATGTTTTCTTCTTCTTTTACCCATTCTTCCTTTTCCTATTTTGTTTAGATTTCTTCTTGTATACCCCAATTTTTTGAGATAATTTTTTCTATCATTTCTTTCTCTTCTTCTAGTTATTTTCTTTTCTTCAACATTATCAAAACATAAAACAACCTTTTTCATTTCCAATGTCTGATTAGAATTCTATTCTGACCACTAATGATGACAGAATTCTGAGAGTATACAAATAAGGATGAACAAGAGTTAGTTAATATCTCCTTGTAAAAGCTAAAATTTAAATGTTCAGCACAAACATTTATCCCTCAGAATTGAGCAAAACCTAAAAATTTTAGGATGAATGATTTACTGTTTTGTTGATTATTGAGATGTTACATTTCAATGAAGAAAATCTCAATAATGCAAAATAAACTTTAAAATGAATTATATTTTCAAACATCTAGTTGTTAAGTGTTAGTAGCATATAATTGGATAATTGTATGAATTCTCCACATTACAAGATAAATAATCGATCCTTATATCATTCTTTATGATTTCTCATTCATGTTTACCCTTTTATATTTCTGTTGACTCGTGCTTGCATTTCAAAGAATACAAGCACCTCTAGTCTTTTAATTTTCAGGCTGAAAGACTCTTTATTTCATTAAAATCTATTTTTTTCCATAGTATTATATTCACTTTTGCTGTTTAAATTATTCTTGGTGGTAATCATAGATCTTTTGCCTTCTGGAATATCATATTCTAAAATCTCTGACCATCAAACTATGAACAGGCAGGTTTCAAATGAAAAAACTAAAGCCATCTACAATCATATAAAAAAAATGCTCTAAATCCCTATTGATTAGAGAAATGTTAATTAAAACAATTCTGAAGTACTAAATCACACCTATTACATTGATTAGTATGATAGAAAAATAAAATGTTAAATTTTGGAGAAGATAATGGGAAATTGGAACATATACACTGTGGATGGAGTTTTGAACTGATTCAACCATTCCGGAGAGCAATTTGGAACTATGAGCAAAGAGATATAAAATTGCACATATACTTTGATCCATTAACACCATCACTAGATCACTATCCCAAAAAAAAATTTTTAAAAGAGGTAGGAGGTATCCACATATACAAGGATATTTATAATGTCTCTTTTTGTGATGGAAAAAATTTGGAAATTGAAGAATGCATGAATAAGTTGGATTATATGCTGTCCATATCCAGAGGTAGATAAAACACACACACACACACACACACACACAAAACAAAACCAAAAACAAAACTATGGAGTCTGGATGCAGATCAATACATACTATTTTCACTTTAAAAAAATCTTTCTCATGGCTTTTTCCTTTTTTTTCCTAATTCTTTTTTGACAACCATGACTAATATGGAAATATGTTTAACATGACTGCAAATGCTTAACTTATAAAAGCTTGTTTACTGTCTTGGGGAAAAGGAAAAGAAGGAGGAAGGATAAAAATTTGAAACTCAAAATAATATAAAATTGAATGTTGTAAACTATCTTTAAATGTAATCAAAAAATAAAATACTATGTAGCAAAACAGAATAAAATAAGCTCTCAGTTCTTTTATTGTTGTAGGTGCTAAATTATCTGTAATACTGAAGGTATCTCAACAGTAGTTGACTCTCTTCCCAACTGCTATGAGCTGAATAAATCCTTATTCATTTTTAAACTTTGATTGTATTTCAGATATTACAGTAAGTGTTACAGATTCAGAGAAAGGCAAAGATACTTGCTTTCAAGAAGTACAGATTCTTTTTGTATTATTATCATTATAGCTTTTTATTTACAAGATATATGCATAGGTAATTTTCAGCATTGACAGTTGCAAATCGTTTTGTTCCAACTTTTTCCCTCCTTCCCCCCATTCCTTTCCCCAGATGGCAGGTTGACCAATACATGTTAAATATGTTAAAGTATAAGTTAAATACAATATATGTATACACGTCCAAACCGTTATTTTGCTGTACAAAAAGAATTGGACTTTGAAATAGTATACAATTAGCCTGTGAAGGAAATCAAAAATGCAGGAGGACAAAAATAGAGGAATTGGGAATTCTATGTAGTAGTTCATAGTCATCTCCCAGATTTTTTACCTGGGTGTAGCTGGTTCAGTTCATTACTGCTCTATTGGAACTGTATTGGTTCATCTCATTGTTGAAGAGGGCCATGTCCATCAGAATTGATCATCAACTAATATTGTTGTTGAAGTATATAATGATCTTCTGATCTTGCTCATTTCACTCAGCATCAGTTCATGTAAGTTTCTCCAGGCCTTTCTGAAATCATTGCACTGATCATTTCTTACAGAACAATAATATTCCATAATATTTATATACCACAATTTATTCAGCCATTCTCCAATTGATGGGCATCCACTCAGTTTCCAGTTTCTGGCCACTACAAAGAGGGCTGCCACAAACATTCTTGCACATACAGGTCCCTTTCCCTCTAGAAGTTCAGATTCTAATAGAAGAGAAGACGTATAAACAATTCAACACTAAATAACTATATATAGAGTAAATGAAAGGCAGTCTCAGAGGTGAAGCCACAACAGCTGAAGCGAAAAGGAGATGTCTCTAGTAGATGATTGGATTTGAGCTGAATCTTAAAGGCAGTCAGGAAAACTAAGATTTGGACATAAGGATGCAGAGTTTTACGGATTAACCATTGCAAAAACCCAGATACATGAAGTGGAGTATAATTTTCAAGGGCTGGGAAGTAGGCCAAAATATCTGTATTGTAAGGTTCATAAGATGTACTTCAATGTAGTAGTTGACAGTCTCAACTCGTTTTGGAAACAAATGAATGGTGATTCCCCAAGGGACTATTCTCCAGAGTAAATCAGCAATACCCTTTAAGATTCCTCAATGGTATTTGTTCAGGAGATAGCTATTCCTATTCTAGTCTAATCATAACATTGAACTAAGATATTTCTCTTTCCATTTCTACCCATAAGGAATCACTTGCAGGATTTTTTTATCATTTTTTCCCTTAATGGGTAGTATAATGTAGTGCTAAGGCAAAAATTATTATTCCACTAATCTAGAGACCTATTTGAAAGGCACTTTTTGAAGTTCATTTTTCATCTAACAGGGAAAAAGTAACTGATAACAGTTTGGAGTCTAAAACTCCTGCATTCCAGTGCCAGGTCCATGATAAATATAAACAGTAAAAGTGAGCAATACTCACAGATAATGCTAATGAATTATCAAAAATATTTTTGACAAGTGATAATGAGTCAATCACTTTTAGCTTATCAAAGTAGTAAGGTCAGGTGCAGAAATCACTCCATGATTTGTAAAATGCTTTTCACAATATTGCTTTGAAAAATAGCTCAATTTTCTAGTTGGTGGAACTGAGGCTTAGAAAAGGTAAGTGTAACTTCCGGCCAAGATGGCAGAGAAGAGGCACACAGCTGCATAAGTTCTGCCTTTTCTCTCAATTCATTTCATGACAAGCCTCTGAATTAATGCTTAATTGAAAAAAAAAAAAAACCCACAAATAATTACCAAGAGAAGACATCCTTGAAATTCGCCAGGAAAGATCTGTTTTTGCTCAGGGGCAGGGATGGTTTTAGATCAGGTGCAGACTAAGGGCAGGCAGGTCACAGCCAAGCAAACCTGAAAGGGATGGGGTGTAATCTCTGCTGTCTCAGCAGGGAGAGCTTTGCTACAGGATTGGATACTTTACTCTGGCAGCAAGCCAGTAGACAAGCAGAGAAGCTAAAAACACTGGAGGTGAACAATACAACCCCAACAGCTAGCAGGGACCCTCAAACTGTTTAAATAGGGGGCCAGTTCACAGTCTCTCAGACTGCTGGAGGGCCAGGCTATTGTAAAAACAAAAACTTTGTTTTGTGGGCCTTTAAATAAAGAAACTTCATAGCCCTGGTGAGAGGGATAATCGTCCTCAGCTGCTGTATCTGGCCTGCGGCCAAAGTTTGAGGACCCTTGGTAGGGTCTCCCTGGACCTGGCCACCCCTCCCCCATAGTGTCTCAGCACTCTCTTGGAGTCTCAGAGCACAGGCGCAGCACAGTCCTGCTAGTGCCTCACTACTGCCCCCTGCAGTCTGTAGAGGAAGCTTGGGAACACCACCCAGTCCCCCACAACCACCCCCCAAAAAAGCAGATTCCATTTTGGGTTTTTTTCTTTTTTCCTTTGCTAGTTTATCTTTGATTCTTCTCTGACCAAAGGAGCAAAAAATTTAAATGGAATGTAACCATTGATAGCCTCTATCCAGATAGAGAGCAGACTTTAAACTCTGAGGAGACTAAAAACAAGACAGTCTCCAGGTGAATCCACAAAAGAGGAGATCATCTGTTCCTCAACCCAGATGAATCTCTAGAAGAAAATAAAAAGGCTCTCACAAGGGATCTAGAAGAAAAGTGGGAAAAGGAAAGGGAAGGCTGGCAAGAGAGTCTGGAGAAGTCATTACACTCATTTAAAGACAGAGGGAATAAAGCAATCAAATCGTTGGAAACTAGAATTAGTGAACTGGAAACAGAAAATAGCTCTCTAAAAAATAAAATTGGCAAAATGGAAAAAAATTCCATAGAACAAAAGAGCTAACTTAAAAAATCAATCGGACAATTAGAAAAAGATATAAAAAAGTAAGTGAAGAAAATACTTCATAGAAAATCAGATTCGATGACAAACCCAAAGACCCCAGCTTTTGGGATAAGAACTTACAGTTTGACAAAAATTGCTGGGAAAATTGGAAACTAATATGGCAGAAACTAGGCATTGACCCACATTTAACACTGTACACCAAGATAAGGTCAAAATGGGTTCATGACCTAAACATAAAGAATGAGATTATAAATAAATTAGAGGAACACAGGATAGTTTACCTCTCAGACCTATAGAAGAGGAAGGAATTTATGACCAAAGAAAAACTAGAGATCATTACTGATCACAAAATAGAAAATTTTGATTATATCAAACTGAAAAGTTTTTGTACAAACAAAACTAATGTGGACAAGATTAGAAGGGAAGCAATAAACTGGGGAAATTTTTTACAGTCAAAGGTTCTGATAAAGGACTCATTTCCAAAATATAGAGAATTGACTCTAATTTATAAGAAATCAAGCCATTCTCCAATTGATAAATGGTCAAAGGATATGAACAGACAATTCTCAGATGAAGAAATGAAAACTATTTCTAGCCATATGAAAAGATGCTCCAAGTCATTATTAATCAGAGAAATGCAAATTAAGACAACTCTGAGATACCACTACACACCTGTCAGACTGACTAGAATGACAGGGAAAGATAATGCGGAGTGATGGAGGGGATGTGGGAAAACAGGGACACTGATACATTGTTGGTGGAATTGTGAACACATCCAGCCATTCTGGAAAGCAATTTGGAACTATGCTCAAAAAGTTATCAAACTGTGCATACCCTTTGATCCAGCAATGTTACTACTGGGCTTATATCCCAAAGAGATCATAAAGAAGGAAAAGGGATCTGTATGTACACGAATGTTTGTGGCAGCCCTCTTTCTAGTGGCCAGAAACTGGAAACTGAGTGGATACCCATCAATTGGAGAATGGCTGAATAAATTGTGGTATATGAATATTAAGGAATATTATTGTTCGGTAAGAAATGACCAACAGGATGATTTCAGAAAAGCCTGGAGAGACTTACATGAACTGATGCTGAGTGAAATGAGCAGAGATAGGAGATCATTATATACTTCAACAACAATACTATATGATGATCAATTCTGATGGACCTGGCCATCCTCAGCAAAGAGATGAACCAAACCAGTTCAAATGGAGCAGTAATAAACTGAACCAGCTAAGCCCAGGAAAAGAACTCTGGGAAATAGCTAAGAACCATTACATTGAATTCCCAATCCCTATATTTTTGCCTTCCAGCATTTTGGATTTCTTTTGCAGGCTAATTGTACAATATTTCAGAGTCCAATTCTTTTTGTACAGCAAAATAACAGTTTGGTCATGTATAGTTATTGTGTCTAATTTATGCTTTAATATATTTAACATCTACTGGTCATGCTGACACCTAGAGGAGGGGGTGGGGGGAAGGAAGGGAAAAATTGGAACAAAAAGTTTGGCAAGTGTCAATGCTGTAAAATTACCCATACATATAACTTGCAAATAAAAAGCTATTTAAAAAAAAAAAAAAGAAAAGAAAAGAAAACAGAATCAAACAAATGGAATTGAATGACTTGAGGAGACAACAAGAATCAGTCAAGCAAAACCAAAAAAATGAAACAATGGACAAAAATGTCAAATACTTTCTTGGGAAAACAACAGACCTGGAAAATAGATCTAGGAGAGACAATCTGTGAATTTTTGGACTTCCAGAAAAATATGATGAAAAAAAGAGCCTGGATACTATTTTCCAGGAAATTATCAACGAGAACTGCCCAGAAATCATAGAAACAGAGGGTGAAATAGACATTGAAAGAATTCATCGATCACCTATTGAAAGGGATCCTAAAATCAAAACACCAAGAAACATAGTGGCCAAATGCCAGAACTATCAGACAAAGGAAAAAAAAAATACTGCAAGGGACTAGAAAAAAAACAATTCAAATATATAGGAGCCACAATAAGGTTTATCCAGATTCTAGCAGAGTCGACATGTAAGTATCAAAGGACCTGGAATGTGATATTCCAAAAGGCTAAGGAACTCAGTATGCAACCAAAAATAACTTACAGAATGAGCATCTTTTTTTCCGGGAAGAAGATGGACATTCAACAAAATAAGTGAAGTTCACCTATTTTTGATGAAAAAAGACAGAACTTAACAAAAAGTTTGATCTACAAATATAGAACTCAAGAGGAACCTAAACAGGTAAAAAGAAATCTCGGGAACTATATTTCTGCTATAAAGATATATAAAGAATACATGTATAGCTTGTTCTAGAAACTAGACATGGAAAGGAAATTGTACCAGAAAAAGGGTAAAGTGAGGGTACTACAGTTCACAGAGAGGCAAAGGAAACCTATTATATCAGAGAGAAGGAATGGAGGGGGATGAATATAGTGGGTATCTTACTGACATCAAAATTGACTTAAAGAAAACCTTTAGACATATTCAATGTATGGTGAAACTTCTCTCACCTCATTGAAAAGTGGGAAGGGAAAAATGAAAAGGAAAGGAATAAGTTAAGTTGAAGGTAACACAGAAACTGTGAAGAAAAGGAGTAAGATAGGGGGAGGAACTCTAAAGTGGAGGTAGGGATACTAAAAAGGGAGGGTTGGGATAAGCAAGTGGTGCTCACAAGTTTAATACTGGGGAAGGGGATAAAGAGGAAAGAAGGAAGAAAAGCATAAACAGGAGTTACCAAGATGGCAAGTAATACAGAATTGGTCATTTTAACCATAAATTGAACGGAGTAAACTCGCCCATAAAAAGAAAGTGGTTAGCAGAATACATTAAAAGCCAGAATCCTACAATATATACATACCTGAAGCAGAGAGATACATACAGAGTAAAGATAAAAGGCTGGAGCAGAATCTACTATGCTTCAGGTGAAGTCAAAAAAGTAGTGTTAGCCATCCTAATCTCATATAAAAAAAAAAAAAAAAAAAAAGCAAAACATTGATCTAATTAAAAGAGATAAGGAAGGGCACTATATCTTGCTAAACGGTAGTATAGATAATGAAGCAATAGCAATATTAAACATATATGCACCAAGTGATGTAGCATCTAAATTCTTAAAAGAGAAATAAGAGAGTTGCAAGAAGAAATAGACAGCAAAACTATGATAGTGGGAGATCTCAACCTTGCACTCTCAGAATTAGATAAATCAAACCACAAAATAAATAAAAAAGAAGTCAAAGAGGTAAGTAGAATACTAGAAAAGTTAGATATGATAGATCTCTGGAGAAAACGAAATAGAGACAGAAAGGAGTACACTTTCTTCTCAGCAGTTCATGGAACCTATACAAAAACTGACCATATATTGGGACATAAAAACCTCAAACTCAAATGCAGTAAGACAGAAATAGTAAATGCATCTTTTTCAGACCATGATGCAATGAAAATTGCATTCACCAAAAAGCCAGGGTACAATAAACCAAAAAAAAAAAAAAATGGAAACTAAATAATCTCATAATAAAGAATGACTGGGTGAAACAGCAAATCATAGACATAATTAATAACTTCACCCAAGAAAATGACAATAATGAGATGTCATACCAAAATGTGTGGGATACAGCCAAAGTGGTAATAAGGGAAATTTTCATATCTCTAGAGGCCTACTTGCATAAAATAGAAAAAGAGAAAGTCAATGAATTGGGCTTGCAACTAAAACTGCTAGAAAAGGAAAAAATTAAAAACTCCCAAACACTAAACTTGAAATTCTAAAAATAAAAGAAGAGATCAATAAAATTGAAAGGAAAAAAAAAGTATTGAATTAATTAATAAAACTAAGAGTTGGTACTATGAAAAAAACAACAAAATAGACAAACAGTATATCTGATTTAAAAAGGAAAGAGGAAAATCAAATTGTTAGTCTTAAAAATGAAAAGGGAGATCTTGCCACTAACAAAGAGGAAATTAGAGCAATAATTAGAAGTTACTTTGCCCAATTTTATGCCAAGAAATTTGACAACTTAAATGAAATGGAAGAATACCTTCAAAAATATACCTTTCCCAGATTAACAGAGGAAGAAGTAAATAGACTAAACAGTCCCATCTTAGAAAAAGAAATAGAAACTATTAACCAACCCCCTAAGAAAAAATCCCCAGGACCAGATGGATTTACATGTGAATTCTACCAAACATTTAAAGAACAATTAATTCCAATGCTAAATAAACTATTTGAAAAAATAGGGATTGAAGGAGTCCTACCAAACTCCTTTTACGACACAGACATGGTACTAATACCTAAACCAGGTAGGTTGGAAACAGAGAAAGGAAATTATAGACCAATCTCCCTAATGAATATTGATGCTAAAATCTTAAGTAAAATATTAGCAAAAAGATTACAGAAAATCATCCCCAGGATAATACGCTATGACCAAGTAGGATTTATACCAGGAATGTAAGGCTGGTTCAATATTAGGAAAACTATTAGCATAATTGACTATATCAATAACCAAACTAACAAAAAACATGATCATCTCAATAGATGCAGAAAAAGCATTTGATAAAATCCAACATCCATTCCTAATAAAAACACTTGAGAACATAGGAATAAATGGACTTTTCCTTAAAATAGTCAGGAGCATATATTTAAAACCATCAGTAAGCATCATATGCAATGGGGAAAAACTGGAATCTTTCCCAGTAAGATCTGGAGTGAAGCAAGGTTGCCCACTATCACCATTATTATTCAATATTGTATTAGAAACACTAGCCTCTGCAATAAGAGTCGAGAAAGAGATTAAAGGAATTAGAGTAAGCACTGAGGAAATCAAACTATCACTCTTTGCAGATGATATGATGGTATACCTAGAAAACCCCAGAGATTCTACTAAAAAGCTATTAGAAATAATTCATAACTTTAGCAAAGTAGCAGGATACAAAATAAATCCCCATAAAACCTCAGCATTTTTATACATCACCAACAAAATCCAACATCAAGAGATACAAAGAGAAATTCCATTCAAAATAACTCTTGACAGCATAAAATATTTGGGAATCTATCTACCAAAGGAAAGTGAGGAATTATATGAGCAAAATTACAAAAAACTTTCCACACAAATAAAGTCAGACTTAAATAATTGGAAAAATATTAAGTGCTTTTGGATAGGATGAGCGAATATAATAAAGATGACAATACTCCCTAAACTAATCTATTTCTTTAGTGCTATACCAATCAGACTTCCAAGAAAATATTTTAATGATCTAGAAAAAATAACAACAAAATTCATATGGAACCATAAAAAGTCGAGAATCTCAAGGGAATTAATGAAAAAAAATCAAATGAAGGTGTCCTGCAAATCTAAAATTACATTATAAAGCAGTAGTCACCAAAACCATTAGGTATTAGCTAAGAAATAGATTAGTTGATCAGTGGAATAGGTTAGGTTCACAAGATAGAATAATCAACTATAGCAATCTAGTAGTTGACAAACTTAAAGATCCTAACTTTTGGGAGAAGAATTCATTATTTGATAAAAACTGCTGGGATAACTGGAAATTAGTATGGTAGAAATTAGGCATGGACCCACACTTAACACCGTATACCAAGCTAAGATCAAAATGAGTCCATGATCTAGGCATAAAGAACGAGATTATAAATAAATTAGAGGAACATAGGATAGTTTATCTCTCAGACTTGTGGAGGAGAAAGAAATTTGTGACCAAAGATGAACTAGAGACCATTACTGATCACAAAATAGAAAATTTTGATTATATCAAATTAAAAAGCCTTTGTACAAACAAAATTAATGCAAACAAGATTAGAAGGGAAGCAACAAACTGGGAAAACAACTTCACAGTTAAAGGTTCTGATAAAGGCCTCATTTCCAAAATATATAGAGAATTGACTCTAATTTATCAGAAATCAAGCCATTCTCCAATTGTTAAATAGTCAAAGAATATGAACAGACAATTTTCAGACAATGAAATTGAAACTATTTCCACTCATATGAAAGAGTGTTCCAAATCACTGTTGATCAGAGAAATGCAAATTAAGGTAACTCTGAGATACCATGACACACCTGTCAGACTGGCAAAGATGACAGGAAAAAATAATGATGAATGTTGGAGGGGATGCGGGAAAAATGGGACACTGATGCATTGTTGGTGGAGTTGTGAATGAATCCAAACATTCTGGAGAGCAATCTGGAATTATGCCCCAAAAGTTATCAAACTGTGCATACTCTTTGATCTAACAGTGTTTCTACTAGGCTTATACCCCAAAGAGATACTAAAGAAGGGAAAGGGACCCATATGTGTCAAAATTTTGTGGCAGCCCCCTTTGTAGTGGCCAGAAACTGGAAAATGAATAGATGCCCATCAATTGGAGAATGGTTGGGTAAATTGTGGTATATGAATGTTATAGAATATTCTTCTTCTGTAAGAAATGACCAGAAGGATGAATACAGAGAGTCTTGCAGAGACATACATGAACTGATGCTAAGTGAAATGAGCAGAACCAGGAGATCACTATATACTTCAATAATGATACTGTATAAGGATGTATTCTGATGTATGTGGATTTCTTCAACAAAGAGATCTAACTCAGTTTCAATTGGTCAATGATGGACAGAAGCAGCTACACCCAAAGAAAGAACACTGGGAAATGAATGTATTCTCTTCAGTGAGATTCTGTTCTTTCTTTATCATTTGTCCAATTCTATTTTTTTTTTGCTTAAATAGTCCCATTTTATTTTATTTATTTTTATTTTTTTGATAACTTTTTATTGACAGAGCCCATACTTGGGTAATTTTTTTTACAACATTATCCCTTGCACTCACTTCTGTTCTGACTTTTCCCCTTCCTCTCTTCACCCCCTCCCCCAGATGGCAAGTGGTCCTATATAAGTTAAATATGTCGCAGTATATCCTAGATACAATATATGTGTGCAGAACTGAACAGTTGTCTTGTTGCACAGGAAGAATTGGATTCAGAAGGTACAAATAACCTGGGAAGAAAACAACAAATATGCAAACAGTTTACATTCATTTCCCAGTGTTCTTTCTTTGGGTGTAGCTGCTTCTGTGCATCATTGACCAATTGAAACTGAGTTAGATCTCTTTGTTGAAGAAATCCACATACATCAGAATACATCCTTATACAGTATCATTATTGAAGTATATAGTGATCTCCTGGTTCTGCTCATTTCACTTAGCATCAGTTCATGTATGTCTCTGCAAGACTCTCTGTATTCATCCTTCTGGTCATTTCTTACAGAAGAAGAATATTCTATAACATTTAAATACCACAATTTACCCAACCATTCTCCAATTGATGAGCATCCATTCATTTTCCAGTTTCTGGCCACTACAAAGGGGGCTGCCACAAAATTTTGACACATATGGGTCCCTTTCCCTTCTTTAGTATCTCTTTGGGGTATAAGCCTAGTAGAAACACTGTTAGATCAAAGAGTATGCACAGTTTGATAACTTTTGGGGCATAATTCCAGATTGCTCTCCAGAATGGTTGGATTCATTCACAACTCCACCAACAATGCATCAGTGTCCCATTTTTCCCGCATCCCCTCCAACATTCATCATTATTTTTTCCTGTCATCTTACCAATCTGACAGGTGTGTAGTGGTATCTCAGAGTTGTCTTAATTTGCATTTCACTGATCAATAGTGATTTGGAACACTCTTTCATATAAGTGGTAATAGATTCAATTTCATCATCTGAAAATTCTCTGTTCACATCCTTTGACCATTTATCAATTGGAGAATGGCTTGATTTCTTATAAATTTGAGTCAGTTCTCTATATATTTTGGAAATGAGGCCTTTATCAGAACCTTTAATTGTAAAGATGTTTTCCCAGTTTGTTGCTTCCCTACTAATCTTGTTTGCATTCATTCTGTTTGTACAAAGGCTTTTTAATTTGATATAATCAAAATTTTCTATTTTGTGATCAGTAATGTTCTCTAGTTCATCTTTGGTCACAAATGTCTTTCTCCTCCACAAGTCTGAGAGATAAACTATCCTATGTTCCTCTAATTTATTTATAATCTCGTTCTTTATGCCTAGATCATGGACTCATTTTGATCTTATCTTGGTATACGGTATTAAGTGTGGGTCCATGCCTAATTTCTGCCATACTAATTTCCAGTTATGCCAGCAGTTTTTATCAAATAATGAATTCTTATCCCAAAAGTTAGGATCTTTAAGTTTGTCAAACACTAGATTGCTATAGTTGATTATTCTATCTTGTGAACCTAACCTATTCCACTGATCAACTAATCTATTTCTTAGCTAATACCTAAAGGTTTTGGTGACTACTGCTTTATAATGTAATTTTAGATTTGCAGGCCACCTTCATTTGATTTTTTTCATTAATTCCCTTGAGATTCTCGACTTTTTATGGTTCCATATGAATTTTGTTGTTATTTTTTCTAGATCATTAAAATATTTTCTTGGAAGTCTGATTGGTATAGCACTAGTATTGTCATCTTTATTATATTCGCTCGTCCTATCCAAGAGCACTTAATATTTTTCCAATTATTTAAGTCTGACTTTATTTGTGTGGAAAGTTTTTTTGTAATTTTGCTCATATCATTCCTCACTTTCCTTTGGTAGATAGATTCCCAAATATTTTATGCTGTCAAGAGTTATTTTGAATGGAATTTCTCTTTGTATCTCTTGATGTTGGATTTTGTTGGTGATGTATAAAAATGCTGAGGTTTTATGGGGATTTATTTTGTATCCTACTACTTTGCTAAAGTTATGAATTATTTCTAATAGCTTTTTAGTAGAATCTCTGGGGTTCTCTAGGTATACCATCATATCATCTGCAAAGAGTGATAGTTTGATTTCCTCATTGCTTACTCTAATTCCTTTAATCTCTTTCTCGACTCTTATTGCAGAGGCTAGTGTTTCTAATACAATATTGAATAATAATGGTGATAGTGGGCAACCTTGCTTCACTCCAGATCTTACTGGGAAAGATTCCAGTTTTTCCTCATTGCATATGATGCTTACTGATGGTTTTAAATATATGCTCCTGACTATTTTAAGGAAAAGTCCATTTATTCCTATGCTCTCAAGTGTTTTTATTAGGAATGGATGTTGGATTTTATCAAATGCTTTTTCTGCATCTATTGAGATAATCATATGGTTTTTATTTGGTTGGTTATTGATATAGTCAATTATGCTAATAGTTTTCCTAATATTGAACCAGCCTTACATTCCTGGTATAAATCCTACTTGGTCATAGCGTATTATCCTGGGGATGATTTTATGTAATCTTTTTGCTAATATTTTACTTAAGATTTTAGCATCAATATTCATTAGGGAGATTGGTCTATAATTTCCTTTCTCTGTTTCCAACCTACCTGGTTTAGCTATTAGTACCATGTCTGTGTCGTAAAAGGAGTTTGGTAGGACTCCTTCAATCCCTATTTTTTCAAATAGTTTATTTAGCATTAGAATTAATTGTTCTTTAAATGTTTGGTAGAATTCACATGTAAATCCATCTGGTCCTGGGGATTTTTTCTTAGGGAGTTGGTTAATAGCTTGTTCTATTTCTTTTTCTGAGATGGGACTGTTTAGGATATTTACTTCTTCCTCTGTTAGTTTGGGCAAGCTATATTTTTGGAAGTATTCTTCCATTTCATTTAAGTTGTCAAATTTTTTGGCATAAAATTGGGCAAAGTAACTCCTAATTATTGCTCTAATTTCCTCTTTGTTAGTTGCAAGTTCTCCCTTTTCATTTTTAAGACTAATAATTTGAGTTTCCTTTTTCCTTTTTTAAATCAGATATACTAAGGGTTTGTCTATTTTGTTGGTTTTTTCATAGAACCAACTCTTAGTTTTATTCATTAAGTCAAAAGTTTTTTTTTACTTTCAATTTTATTGATCTCTCTTTTTATTTTTAGAATATCAAGTTTAGTGTTTGACTGAGGGTTTTTAATTTGTTCCTTTCCTAGCATTTTTAGTTGCAAGCCCAATTCATTGACGTTCTCTTTCTCTATTTTATGCAAATAGGCCTCTAGAGATATACAATTTCCCCTTATTACTGCTTTGGCTGCATCCCATACATTTTGGTATGATGTCTCATTATTATTTTTTCTTGGGTGAAGTTATTAATTATGTCTATGATTTGCTGTTTCACCCAATCATTCTTTAGTCTGAGATTTTTTAGTTTCCAATTATTTTTTGGTCTATTTTCCCCTGGCTTTTTGTTGAATGTAATTTTCATTGCATCATGGTCTGAAAAGGATGCATTTACTATTTCTTCCTTACTGCATTTGAGTTTGTGGTTTTTATGTCCTAATATATGGTCAATTTTTGTATAGGTTCCATGAACTGCTGAAAAGAAAGTGTACTACTTTCTGTCTCCATTACCTTTTCTCCAGAGATCTATCATATCTAATTTTTCTAGTATTCTATTTACCTCTTTGACTTCTTTCTTATTTATTTTGTGGTTTGATTTATCTAATTCTGAGAGTACAAGGTTGAGATCTCCCACTATTATAATTTTGCTGTCTATTTCTTCTTGCAGCTCTCTTAATTTCTCTTTTAAGAATTCAGATGCCACACACCACTTGGTGCATATATGTTTAATATTGAATATGAATACCATATTCCAGGCCCTTCGATCTTTTAATGTGGATGCTGCTAGATACTGAGTGATCCTTATTTTGGCTCCTCTATATTTGAACTGGGTTTTTCTAGCCACTCATTTTTTTCCTTCATCTGAGGGTTCTGGCATTTGGCCACTATATTTCTTGGTGTTTTGATTTTAGGATCCCTTTTAGTAGGTGATCGATGAATTCTTTCAATGTCTATTTTACCCTCTGTTTCTATGACTTCTGGGCAGTTCTCTTTGATAATTTCCTGGAAAATAGTTTCCAGGCTCTTTTTTTCATCATACTTTTCTGTGAGTCCAATAATTCTCAGATTGTCTCTCCTGGATCTATTTTCCAGGTCTGTTGTTTTCCCAAAAAGGTATTTCATATTCTTTTCCATTGTTTGATTTTTTTGGTTTTGCTTGACTGATTCTTGTTGTCTCCTTGAGTCATTCAATTCCATTTGTTCGATTCTGATTTTCAATGAAGTATTTTCTTAATTCACTTTTAAAATATTTTTTTCTAATTGTCCAATTGAGTTCTTTTGTTCTATGGAATTTTTTTTCCATTTCCCCAATTTTATTTTTTAGAGAGCTATTTTCTGTTTCAGTTCACTAATCCTATTTTTCAAGGATTTGATTTCTTTATCCTCTCTGTCTTTAAATGAGTGGGATGACTTCTCCAGCCTCTCTTGTCAAGCCTCCCTCTCTTTTTCCCATTTTTCTTCTAGCTCTTTTCTGAGGGCCTTTTTAATTTCTTCTATGAGATTCATCTGTGCTGAAGAACAGATGATCTCCTCCTTTGGGGATTCACCTGGAGACGGTCTGTTTTTAGTCTCCTCAGGGTTTAGAGTCTGCTCTCTATCCATATAGAAGCTGTCAATGGTTAAGGTCCTTTTCAATTTTTTGCTCTTTTTGTCAGAGAAGAATCAAAGACAAACTAGCAAAGAAAAAAAAAGAAAAAACCCTAAATGGAGTCTGCTTTTTTTTTTGGGGGGGGGGGGATGGGCTGGGTGGTGTTACCAAGCTTCCTCTACAGACTGCAGGGGCAGCAGTAAGGCACTAGCAGGCCTGTGCTGCGCCTGCGCTCTGAGACTCCTAGAGCATGCTGAGACACTGTGGGTGAGGAGTAGCCAGGTCCCGAGAGACTCCAGCTGTTTGGAGTTGTCTTCTTCACCCCCAGTGTTTTTAGCTTCTCTGCTGGGCTACTGACTTGCTGCCAGAGTAAAGTATCCAATCCTGTAGCAAAGCTCCCCCGGCAGAGACTCCGGTCTCCTTGGCTGTGAGCTGCCTGCCGGGCTCTTGCTGCTGCCACCTGCCCTCAGCCTGTGCCCAATCTAAAACTGTCTCAACTCTCAAGCAAAAACAGACCTTTCATGGCGAATTTACAGGATGCCTTCTCTTGGTAAGTGTTTGTGGGTTTTTGTTTTTTTTTCAGTCAAGCATTAATTCAGAGGCTTGTAATGAATGGATTCTGAGAAAAAATGCAGAGCTGTGTGCCTCCTCTCTGCCATCTTGGCCGGAAATCCGACCATTGATTTATAATATAGTTTTAGATCTGGTACAGCTAGTTTCCCATCTTTTGATTTTCTTTTTATTAATTCCCTTGAAATTCTTGACATATTGTCCTTCCATATGAATTTTGTTGTTATTTTCTAGGTCAGTAAAATAGTTTCTTGGAAGTTTGATTGATATACCACTAGACAAATAGATTAGTTTAAGTAGTATTGTCATCTTTATTATATTAGTTCAATCTATCCAAGAGCACTGGATATTTTTCCAGTTGCTTAGATTTGACTTTATTTTTGTGTTAAGTGTTTTGTAGTTTTGCTCATATAGTTCCTGACTTTCCCTTGGCAGATAGATTCCCAAATATTTTATACTAACAACAGTTATTTTAAATTAAGTATATCATCATATCATCTGCAAAGAGTGATAATGCGGTTTCCTCATTAATTACTCTACTTCCTTTAATCTTTTTCATCTCTTATTGCCAAAGCTAGCATTTCTAATACAATATTGAATAGTAATGGTGATAATGGGCAACCTTGTTTCAGTCCTGATCTTATTGGGAATGGTTCTAGTTTATCTCCATTATGTATGATGCTTGCTGATGATTTTAAATAGATGCTATTGACTATTTTAAGGAAAAGTCCAGTTATTCCTAACTTTGTAGTGTTTTTTTAAATAGGAATGGGTGTTGGATTTTATCAAATGCTTTTTCTTCATCTACTGAGATGATCATATGGTTTTTTGTTAACTTGGTTATTGATATAGTCAATTATGCTAATAGTTTTCCTGATATTGAGTCCTCTGGGGATGATTTTCTGTAATCTCTTTGCTAATATTTTATTTATAATTTTTGCATCAATATTCATTAGGGAGATAGGTCTATAATTTTCTTTCTCTGTTTTCTTTCTACCTGGTTTAGGTATTACTACCATATGTGTGTCATGGAAGGATTTTTTAGGTCTCCTTCATTCCCTATTTTTTCAATTAGTTTATATAGTACTGGGGTTAATTATTCTTTAAATGTTTCATAGAATTCACATGTGAATCCATCAGGTCCTGGGAATTTTTTCTTAGGGAGTTAATTAATAGCTTGTTCTATTTCTTTTTCTAAAATGGGACTATTTAACCAATTTGCTTCTTTCTCTATTAATCTGGGCAACCTATATTTTTGTAAGTATTTATCTATTTCACTTAGGTTGTCAAATTTATTGGCATAGAATTGGACAAAGTAACTCCTAATTATTACTCTAATTTCCTTTTCATTAGTGGAAAGTTCTCTCTTTTCATTTTTAAGACTAACAATTTGATTTTCAACTTTGCTTTTTCTAATAAAATTTACCAAAGGTTTGTATATTTTGTTGGTTTTTTCACAAAACCAAATCTTAGTTTTATTTATTAATTCAATCTTATTGTCAAAGTTAGCATTTCTAATACAATATTGAATGGTAATTGTCATAGTGGGCAACCTTGTTTCATTCCTGATCTTATTTAGAATATTTCCAGTTCATCCTCATTACCTATGTTGCTTGCTGATGGTTTTAAATAGATGCTACTGACTATTTTAATGAAAAGTCCATTTATTCTTATTCATTCGTGTTTTTAATAGGAATGGATATTGGATTTTATCAAATTCTTTTTTCTTCATGTATAGACATAATCGTATGAACCATATGGGGTTTTTTTTGTTAATTTGGTTATTGATACAATCAATTATGATGATCATTTTCCTAATATTGAACCAGCCCTGCATTCCTTGTATAAATCCTACTTAGTCATGGTATATTATCTTGAGGATAATTTTTGTAAGCTCTTTGCTAATATTTTATTTAAGATTTTTGCATCAATATTTATTAGGGAGCTTGGTCTATAATTTTCTTTCTCTATTTTCAACCTATTTGATTTCTTTTGTTCTTCTGGGCATTTAACAATGTTTCATTTGGTTTTGTTCTAATTTTCCTTTTCTTCCTTCATTTTTCTCTTCTTTTTTTTTCTATTTATTTCCATAAAAACACAGGAAAATAAATAATTTTTTTCTATAGACTTTTTTTTTGGTTGATTTTCCCAACCTATGACTTGACTTTTAACTCTTTGTTAAAGTAGGAATCTGCTTCCAGGATGGAAAATGCACTGTTCTAACCTTCAGGATTTTTGTGCAGCTGTTTTCAGATATACTTTTATGAACATATCATTTTTCACTTCTTCCAAGCTGGTATGATCTAAGGAGAGATATGTTTGCTATTCTTTTGGCATGTGCTCTCCTCTGTGAGCATCTACAAGCACTCTCTTCTACCTTGTAACTGTTACTGTGAGGAAAATCCTCATTGAACCGCGGCTGCAAGATTTAATATTCTTGTGCTCCTCCTTGCTGTGGGCCTACCACCCACGACTTCCTTATGGATCTGAATAAAGGCACAGCAACAGAATCCTGCCTTAATGCTGACACAGGAAGCACTGTACTTTCCTTCAGACCAGCTGTTTGACCCCCTTACCATCTTGTGCTGAGAACTCCAGCTACCAATGCCTGTTCCTGTGGTTTATTGAGACTGAGGCTCTGCTGACACAACCTGTGTTGAATTGTAATTCTGTCTCACTCAGCCGCAACAAACCTTTCTTTGTGACCTAAGTTGTTTTGGGTGTCTGGCCTGAGAAGTCTGGAAATTGCCATTGCTGCTATTGATTCAGTTGCCACACAATTTAATCCTGGTTTGTTGGGGCAGGTTTGTGGAGGCAGATTAAATAATCTGTCAAATTTCATATTATTTCAAATTGTATCTTAATTGTCAAAATATAATTGATTTTTATTATTTTTGGAAGATTTGAACTTTTGTCCCAGCTCTGTTGGTCACAAGTTGTGAAACTTATACAGATATTTCATGTCTCTAGACCTCCATTTTCACGTGTAAGTAAATGTGCAAGATACAATTTCTAATATCCCTTCTAATTCAGCATTTGAGTTCATGTTTCTAATAGAAATGTTTAAATTGTTTCAGCAAGTAATTTTTACGGGGGAGGGTTCATGGGGTCTCACAAAATATAATACAATAGTTCAGTTTCTCAAATGTTGGGTTTCCTATTTTAGTAAATCTCGACATCTCTCCAAATAAGCTGCCTATTTCTAAAAGTCAGCCACTTACACTTAAAATTTTTAAAAATGGAATATGAACAACTAAAGAGGGTTTCATATTATCCTTTTCAAGTAAGATTTTTTAATCTTTTTGTGTCATTAACCATTTTGGCACTCTGGCAAAGCCCATGTGTGTGTTCTCAGTATAATGTATTGAAATAATTGAAGGAAATATTCAATTTCCATTAAAGAGTAATAAAAATAAAGATATCATTTTCCCCCCATCCAAGTTAACAGGGTTCTTAAAATCTATCCACAGACCTCAAGGAAATAGTATATTAGAGTGATACATTTTCATGAATTAAGAAATCTGAAACATTGTTTCTGGACTCTATAATTTCCATAAAAGTATGATAACTTCCCAATAGAAATAATAGCTTCACCTTCCCAAGTACCTCTAATGAGAACTGGTACGGTATATCATACAAATTTATAAGTACTTAGTAACTAATTTTCAAGCAATCTCAAAGAGGATTTTATTACCCCCAAAAAAGGTGTGTGTGTGTGGGGGGGTGACAGATGGTGATTGTATCAAAAAAAGAAAACAAAAATAAATCAATAGAAAACTAGGAAAATGGAAGCAACTATATACACATAAACTTATTTTATTTTCTTATTGAATTTGATGGATCTGTCAACTCACTGATCCCTTATCTAGAGTAAATAAATATCCATATATCTTGCTAAGAATGGTCTGTGTAAACACATATCAAGGTTATCCTTGGTATGTAAACTTGAGAGGAAAATAAATGGCTTTCTGCCAAGTTTTCTTTACCAAACCACATTTTAAAAAAACATAATATAGACTCTCTTCAGACAGAATATCTTCTACAAAATATATCAAAATTATACAAGTCACTTTAACCTTCATAAATTCTTGAAAAAATTTGTTCAATCATAAGCTTAGTACTTGGATCAAGTAAGGTATAACAGAAAGATAAATGTTAACTGCATTTGACCATGTTTTGGAAGCTATTTATTTATGTTTAAAAAAAAAAAAAGGTTTGACAATTAATGATAAGATTTACCAAAGCTCTTATTACCAAGTGACTGTTACAAGGATTTCTTTAGGACTATGATACTTCATCATTGGGGTGATAACTATATGAGAGACATTAGCCTAATAATCCATACTAGAAAAATAAATCTAATGAAAAATGGATATTTCAAATGTTAGGCTACAGCTGAGTATGAAAATCTTTTAGTTAAAAAGCAGTGTATATTATTCAATAAACAAACACATAGATAATGATATTGTTCCAAATTTTAGTAGCAAAATGAAATCAGCTTTTATTGGTGTGGAGAAATTGATCAATTATTTCAAGTGACTCCCTAATAGAAAAGGACATCTTTTGAGAAACATTCTCCCAGTGATTCTATTTAGTTACAAATGATGCATCACCCTGATCTCAGAAGAATCCAAATTATAAATGTAACAATCTTCAATGAAAGGATGCATGTCATATTTGCAAAGTCTCTAGTATGTTACTTATAATATCCTTTGTATAAGAAATAGCTTAAAATAAAATGACCTGATTAGGTACAAATAAAGAATTCTCTGACATAGATACATTATTTGGATTTGTACTCTACAAATGCATTGAACTGGAACCACTTACCATATTTACATGACTATAATTTCAAACAATATAGATTTGAATACATGATCCATTTCAGGACATTCTGAGTTTGTCCTAATTGGAATGTAACTGTACATGAGCCAGGACAAATTTCTATTTTAATTATAATGAATGCAGCTTGTCACAGAGCAAGGAGATAAATATACTGCTGAATATAGCATCAATATTGATATCATTAAAAATGAGAAAAATCTTCATCATATAACCTCTTTATAAATCATATGGCCAAGCATTATTTTTAAAAAAAGAACCTTGAACAAAAATCAACAGAAAGAGGAGATGAGAGTAGGGATATATATTCTAAATACTGATTGGTTTATAAATTATAGTTGCATTAGAAGAGTCAGAATTGTCATAGAGTATTTTTAGATTTCATTTCCACATTTGACAAAACTGTTTTTGATTTTCAAATAGATAAGATGGAGCAATAAATATTAGATATTAGTAAACTTATTTGGCTTTAGATCTCTTTAAATATAAGACAAAAATAGTTTTTTAATAATGAATCATTATCAGTAGGGAAGATGGTATCTAGCAGACCTTAATGAGTGGAATGAAGATAGGTATAAAATGTTAAAGAAATTATCAAAAAGACATAGAACTAGAAAGGAGAGTTATAATTTTGTACATAAGTGAAAGGCAAAAATATTATATGAGATGATTTGCCCAGTTCAGGTAGATGAAATTAAAAGATGTAAATATAATGTTATATAAAGGGAAAAAGGAGAGAGACAAAATAGATTACCCAGAAATCCCACAGTTCTACCTCATGAAGATACTCTTTGGAGGAGAAGAAGAAGGAGAAGGAAAAGAGAAAGGAGGAGGAGAAGCAGGAAGAAGAAGATGAAGAGGAGGAGGAGAAGGAAGAAGAAGAAAAAGAATGCTGTTCAGTATGCTGTTTGTATTTCTGCCATAACCAAATTGCTAGTATCTATATATCAACCACAGGCTTGTGTCTCCTCTCTGTGTTAAATCAGTTTGATGAAAGATTCTTCATACTCCTATTTATCAAAGAACATGCAGTTTTTATTTAAAAAACGGGAAGCAGGGCTTCAATGTGTGTGTGAATAGGTCGGTGTTAGGATGTGAGGGTGGGAGTGGTGAGCAATGTAGTTGAATTTGTGGAAGACCTGTTATCCTCAGAAAAGTGGAAGAAAGTCACAGAGAGGATTAAGAGAAGTGAAAAAAGGTTACAATTTACGATAAAACACAAATTTGAAGTTCTTCCAAAGAGAAAGAATCTTAATTGTAAAGTAGAGTAATATAAACTATGAAGTTAAAATTAGGATAAGGGAAAGAAAGAAGACAAAAGTAAACAAGTGACTTTCTATTTAGGGAAACTGCAAAAAGTATTTTCTAACACAATAATTGTAAAGATACATGTTTCTATTTAAAGTGAATCCTCCTGAATATTTTACAGACAAATCTTTAAAATAAACAAAAGAATGTTACATTTGAAGGAAAAAAATATACACATGCACACACAAACACATACATACATGTGTGTATATCCACATGCACATATAAATATATAGGTGTGTTTATGTGTGTGTATACATATACACAAATACATATGTCCATGTATAATATATATGTATGCATGCATATACACATGCTTATGAAATATATTAATAAAAATAGTTACAGTCAATCCTTAGCATATTCTGATCGACTTTCATAAATTTAAGCATTCCTGTGATTTTATTAGAAATATCATTTTCACTTTCAAGCTGGCAACCATGAAACTTCAGCACAATGCTTAGTATATTTAATTAATTAAAAGAAGAGGTTCAATTAACTCAAGTTTTGGGAGATAGTAGTATCCTAACAGGCGCTTTGCTTGTCTTTTTCAAATTATGATTGTAAAGTATTCTCCATGAATTTGTTGCATATTTTTAGTTTGTCTTTAAAACTTAAGCTTTGGATTGCATTTTTGCCCCTAAAATATAATGCAAATCCTTTGAGGTTGAAACCCAAAAATGTAAAGTCAATGATGCAGTTTAGTGAAAATATAAACTTCATGCCAGAATGCCCACAAGTAAGGTATGCTGTGAATTTGGATTTAAGGATTGTTATATCCACAAAATGAAGAAGGTATTCCTAAAAGCCTTCCTGAATCTGCTCCAGAATATGCTAAAGTGACCTCTCAAGTGCTACAAAAGGGAATTAAAAAATAGAAAATGCAGCTTAATTTGTGGTTTAAAAAGATGGTAGTGGCAATTCAGGCAAGCATTCCACCTCCCCAAATGCCCTTCAAGCTTCCCCAAGGAAAAGCAGCATCAGAGAAGAGTGGAGGAGGGATGAGGTGAGATCCAGCAAGGCAGAAATTCAGGGTCACCCTGAGGCATGTGCTTTTCATCTGGGAATAATTCAACCACTGAACAAAAATGGGAGATTATTGATGGCAGGTGTTGTCCCTTTCCCTTTTTTTACCTGTGGGGTTTTTCCCCTGACATCACTTCGACTGCCATCTTTCTTTGATAACTGTCTCTCCTGAACCCTACAATTAATTGGATATTTCATGGTTAGTACATTACAAATTTTGGTGGTCCAAGGAACTTATATTCCATTTCCCATAAGTTCAATGTATCAACATTCATGTTTTTGACTTTCAAGCCATTTTCTAGGAATATTACCCTGGGAAAATTGAGTATTGACTATACAGATATAGATAGATATCTATATAAGAAGTATGAGCAAGAAACCAGACTCTCTATAAACAAGAAAAAATGCCCTGTGAAATGAAGATGAACTTTGTATGGAAATCAAGTTCAAAGATAGAAAAGGGCAGATTGTGAGAGAAGGCACAGCTTGAATTTCATCTTCAATACATAGTTACTATAATGTCATATGTAAAAGGCCTTGGGCAGAACAATGGGGGACAAATAAACATAAATAGCTAGTGGTGGTTGCTGATGATCAAAGAAAACTCCACATTATAAATTAAATATCATATTCCTTTTTGTGTTTAATTTTATACTAAAAAATGAATTTTTTGAGAATAATAACTAGAGAGACAGAGACAGAAACAGAAACAGATATAGCGAGACAGAGACAAAGACAAAGATAGAGACAGAGAAATGGAGAGAGACAGAGACAGAGAATATTTATTGAAATGTTACATTGTACCAAACACTGTGACAAGCACTGGAAATATAAATACCCCCTAATAAAGCACTAATAATGTAAGAAGATAATATATAAAGGGGAGTTGGAAAAGAAGAGGTTGAAACAGACCTGAAAAGTTACCCATTAGTCGACAAGGCTGCTAGCGTGAATATGGAGAAGTTTGGACAATCATTTGAGTCAAGTAGGAAGTATGACCACCTTATAAAAAGATGATCCTGATTGAAGACTCATCAACTTTGAGAATAAGCTTCAGGGAAGATATATCTCAAATTGGAAATAGGTTTTCAGAGTCAGATATTTTGAGTGAAAGACAAATCTCACAAATGACCTTTCTATTGATACTTTTTTCTACTAAAAATCACTGGCATTCTAAGGTGAGATTGCCAAGATAACTAAACTGACAGAATCACAAAATCATAAAAATGTAAGATACTTTAAAGGCTACCTAATTCAACTAGTGTACTAGCTTCATTCAACTGAATATCTGTTAAGTGAGCATCCAGATTTGTAGAAATATCTCTTGTGAGAAAAAATCCAATACCTTTTGTGGTAGCACATTTCAAAATGATTTCTCCTAACTCAATTCTTTATTGGAAAAAAAAAACAGCAAAAAAATCTAAGTTATCTTCTAGGAAACAGTTCTTCAGATATTTTGAGACAGTAATTCATGTCTGTTGTTCATAATCTCTAGGGTAAAAATCCTTATTCTTCTAATTGATCCTCATATCACATAAAATCTGGACTTTTCACTACTCTTGTTTCTCTTCTCTAGATGCTTTTTACATAAATATTTGTTCTTATATGTGTACTTGTCCTTGATAAAAATGCTCTAGGCATATTCTAAGGCAGGCCAATTATAGTGGAACTGCACTTTAGAATTAAAACCGAAGAAAACAGTGCATAAAAGAATGGGAAGCCGGTTTAATCAACAAGTGTTTCTGAGGCAGCTACTAGGTATTCTATACTATCTTGGGCACTCATGATGGAAAGATATAAAAAAAATAAAAAAAAAAATGCAATAGTCCTTGACCTCAAAGAGCTTACATTAGTGTTTCAAAGAAACTTTTCCCACAAAATTCTCCTGAATACAATACATTGACATAATCCTTAATCAGAAAAATGCTTCCTGAAAGCAATTTAACATTATAATAAAATGAAAGTGAACTCAAATGGAATAATAATAACCTAAAAAAGATTCATTGCTTTTCTGAATTCAACCTTTTCACAGGAACTATAATCAACACAGAATAATTCACAACAAAGAATATTTCTGAAACTGAATATCCTAGTAAAGCAACAAAAATAAGAAATCATTCCATGTTATGCTAAAGTGTCTCTCCTTTCTGCTTATTCTTCTCAAAAAATACATTTTTTTTATTATAGAGACAATTAAGCAAATATTGACAATGACACCAGGTAATAGCACTTTCTAATGAGTACTTTCAAATTGTGTTTGAATATTTGAAAAGATAATAGTAATTTTTTTTTCCATTTTAATTCACCAAATGAGTTAGTTTCTTTGACCAATGAGTTCCTATAGTAATTTATTATTATTTTCTTTTGTTTTCTTGCATTAGCTTTGCAGGAAAAATATGCTCTCCAATTTTAATGAGTAGGAAAAACAATTCAAAAAATATGATTTTGAAAGACTGTGGTCAAATTTGTCTTGTCAGAATATTTTGAAAAGTAATATTCTTTTTAGCAAGATGACTGCTATATTATTAGAATATGGTAACATTTATTCCTCACATAAAGAATTTCTTGATGTGATTTAATGATTTAATTAGTTAATGATTTAACAAGCCAGTCTCCAATTCTTCCATACTATACATAGTATTTTTTTTCTTATATCAAAAATGTAAAATAATTTTTCAACAGAAATCATATCATCTTTTACTAAATGAGTTTGCCACCTTAAAAATGATAATAAAACACCTTGTTACTTTTACTAATGGGGAAGAATAAATTGCTGTTAATTAGAAACACTTAAACCAATTCAAGGCAATGTAGTGGAGATAGTTTATAATGATACCTGAGGTGAAAGGATGGGTGATATAGCTAGAAATAAAGATGATAAAGGCTGAGATATAAAAACATAATAGAGATATTGACTTAGAGATAGAGATAAATAGATAAAAACATATTCATAGAACTAGATAGGTATATGCCAATACCCTAATGCATAGCTATATATTTACTAAAAAAGAATGTGTAGATATATATGTATAAATATATTTAATTAATAAGGTTTTTGAAGAAGTTTACATAATTTACTTTTGCTGAGGATTAGTCTTCAAAGAGATATGAAAAAGGCTAAAAAATGCAGAAAAATATAAATGAAGTATATTTTGTTTCTATATTTTTCTTCTAAAAATTTATTTTTAAAGCCAAAAGTAAATCCATAATAAATAATTTCTACCCTAACAAACCTATAATCTAATAGGGGAGTATCACAGATAATATGAAATTAGGTGAGATAAATAATTTAGAGGGAGTTAAAATTCAATATGATACCTAGAATAAAATTAATTGTGAACTGTGATTATCAAAGAAAGCATGCTGTAGGAGAAGACTAAGAAAAGAAGGTGGAAGAAAGACTTTCTGGATATTCTATTAGGGAATAGAATAATGAAGACAAGATTTGTAATAGCTTAATTAGTATTTGGAGGTCATGAAATAATCTAGCCTGGATAGATTTTATAATCAGAACAATAGATGGGGAAATACAATATATGCTAATACTTGAAATACTAAACATTTAAATCAAATTTTCATTAATAATTAAAACTTCAAATGATAATGATCAAATTAATAGTTGAATTAATATGTAATAGAGCAAGTAAATATCTAATACGTTGTCACCGATCACTCAATTTAATAAACATATATTAAGTACCTACTATGTACCTACACTCTGATAAGTGCCAGATATACAAATGCAAAAAGAAAGATAGCCCTAGACCTCAAATAGCTTGCAATCTAATTGTGGAAATCATTAAGTTGTAATACATAACAAAAAAAAAAAAAAAAAAAAAAAAGGGATGGAAGAGAAGGAAAGTATGGGCAATGGGGCATTAAAAAAGAAATCCAGAAAAATGCAGCTAGATGGGAAATGAAGATATGTCTGTCCTGTATACCCTTCTTAAATGGAAGTTCTGGAAGGAACTCTGCCATTCATTCATAGAATAACATTAATAGACAGGGAATCATATCCACTCTCATTCTATATTTGACAGAAATAAAAGTAAAAATGAAGAACTGAAGAAAAGAATAAGACAATAAGATTCCATGACATATTGAGATGAATTAATTTATTAGACAAATTATTCTTATTAGAATCTGCACTTGGAAATTAATACTTTGTGAAAAAAAAAATTGCAACCAAAATAGAGAATTCTATATTCTCTAATACCTACTCCATCCCCTTTCACATATCTATGTATTGATAGATAGATGTAATTTTTTTTTTTACTTCCATGACAAAAGACAGACCAAACAAGAAAAGGAGAGTTTCAGAATTGGAGAATCAACTCCCATAGACATAGTTAAAAAGAAAGTTCTTAGAAACTGGCTATGGAAAGGAGTCAGATCTTATGGATTCTCACTAATCCTAAAACAGTAAGGAGGATAGGAAATCACTCTCTTTTCCCTCCAACATAATTGTATATTGAGGCAGAAACATAGAGCCAGAGAGAGAAAAAAAATACTTACACATACCCTTAGGGAAGAATTTAAGATCTTGATTTTATGAAGAAAAATCTACTATGGAGACAATTTGAAGAAAGTAAATTTATACCTGGAATAGTAATCCTCTAGGCAATTGTCAAGTGTAAATTGATAGGGTATCTCAAAAGAATTAGAATGATAGATGGAGGGCAAAGCCAAGAGGGCAGAGAAGGCACATAAGACTTTCTAAGCTCCTCTCATCCCCTCACAACCAACTATTAAATTCAGCCTCAAAAATAGCACTTGACTGCTAAAATTCATTTAGATTAGAAGCACACAATTTATCAGCCGAAGATAATCTGGAAGATCGCCAGGAAAGGTTTGTCCTGAGGGGCCAGGAACAGAGCAGCGCAGGCAGAGAGAGACTAGCCTCCTGAACAGACCAGGGTGGGGGTGATCTCTGTGGCTAGAGAAGTTATAGAGACGACTCTGCTATGGGCTAACTACTCTGCCTTGATTACAAAGAAGTAAACTGGCAGAGAAATTAAAGCCTAAAACAGAGGGTATTCTAAAAAATGCCAGAACCTAATGAGATCTGGCTGTAACCACTCAAACCGGGAAGTGACTCAGGCAGCCACTGTAACACAGCATGCAGCTACATCCTGCAGTTCGAGGCTTTTGCAGAGGCAGTTACAAATCTGCAGAGTAGGGGGGCACAGCCCTGGACAACTTCTAATCTGCACAGTGTTGAGCTCAACCTAGGGCAATAGAACTTCCCCAGCACCACTGTGCTTCCCAGGGTAGAGACACTTCCAGTCTCTGCAGGGATATTCACTGCTCAGCTGCTAATACCCACATCCTCAGGGTGGGCTTTGGCTTGGAGTAGTAAAACTTTCACTGCTCAGCATCTAGCCCCAGAGCAGTTGTTAATCTGCACAGCAGGCTTCTTTGCAGGGCACTTTCCCATCTCAGCCCTGCAGGCCTGAGTTACTTCCAGGTGGGGAACTCTTTCCCAGAGCACTCCATTACCTCACTACTCTTTGTAGCCGATGGCAGGACAGCTATCCTTGCTCTATAGAGGAAGCTGATAACTTCCTGGCCCTGAAGGTAGACCCTACAGGCTTTAAAAAATGAGTAAAAAAATCAAAAGGATGATGGATAGTTTCTCTACAGAAAGAGAGCAACTTTTCAAACCTGATGAGACTAATAGCAGACAGTCTCCAGATAATTGTTGGTACCCAACACAAAAGGCTCTCTTAGAAGAGACTATTAAAAACCTTAAAAGAAAACTAGAAGAGAAATGGGGAAAGGAAAGAGAAGATATATAAGAGAGCAACAACTTCCTGAAATGTCAATTGAAAAAGGTAAAGTGCAGGGAAACAGAATTTGGAAAAAGATTTGGAAAAAATTGGAAAAAGAAAATAACTCACTCAAAAAAAAAAAAAAATAGTGAAATGGAAAAAAATTCCACAGAGCAAAACAACTCATTTACAAACTCAATTGGATATATACGAAAAGAAATAAAAAAAAAAAAAAAAAAAAAGCTAATGAAGAAATAACTCACCAAAAATCAGAACTGAACAAATAGAAATGATTGATTCATTGAGACATCAAGAATCAGTCAAGCAAAAACAAAAAAAATGAAAGATTGGAAAAAATGTGAAATATTTATTTGGAAAAATAATCAATCTGGAAAATAGATCTAGGAGAGATAACCTGAAGATCATTGGACTACCCGAAAATTGTGATTAAAAAAAGAGCCTGGATACTATTTTGCAGGAAATCATCAAAGAGAACTGCCCAAAAGTAATAGAATCAGAAGATAAAATAGTCTTTGAAAGAATCCACCAAACACCTTCTGAAAAAGACCCTAAAATAAAAACTACAAGGAATATTATGGCCAAATTTCAGAATTTTCAGACTAAAGAAAAAATATTACAAGCAGCCAGGAAAAAAAAAATTCAAATATGGAGGTGCCACAATAAGGGTCACTCAAAATCTGGCTGCCTCAACATTAAAGGATCAAAGGGCCTGGAAGCAGATATTCCGAAAGGCAAAAGAACTTGGAATGCAGACAAGAATAAATTACCCAGCTAAGCTGGGCATTTTTTTCCGTGGAACAAGATGGATATTTGATGAAACAGAGGAATTCCATTTTAGAAACAAAAGGTCAAGAATTTCAAGAGAATTAATGGGAAAAAAAATTAAATGAAGGTGACCTAGTTGTACCAGATCTAAAACTATATTATAAAGCAGCAGTTACCAAAACTATTTGATATTGGCTAAGAAATAGACTAGTTGATCCATGAAATAGGGTAGGTCCAAAGGACAAAACAGACAATAACTTTAATAATCTAGTATTTGACAAACCCAAAGACTCCAGTTTTTGTGATAAGAACTCACTATTTGACAAAAATTGCTGGGAAAATTGGAGATTAGTATGGCAGAAACTAAGCATTGACCCACACTTAACACCATACACCAAGATAAGGTCAAAATGGGTTCATGACCTAAACATAAAGAATGAGATTATAAATGAATTGAAGGAACACAGGATAGTTTACCTCTCAGGCCTGTGGAAGAGGAAAGAATTTATGACCAAAAAAGAACTAGAGATCATTACTGATCACAAAATAGAAAATTTTGATTATATCAAAATGAAAAGTTTTTGTACAAACAAAACTAATGCAGACAAGATTAGAAGGGAAGCAATAAACTGGGGAAATATTTTTACAGTCAAAGGTTTTGATAAAAGCCTCATTTCCAAAATATATAGAGAATTGACTCTAATTTATAAGAAATCAAGCCATTAAAATGATAAATGGTCAAAGGACATAAATAGACAATTCTCAGATGAAGAAATTGAAACTATTTCTAGCCATATGAAAAGATGCTTCAAGTCATTATTAATTAGAGAAATGCAAATTAAGATAACTTTGAGATACCACTACACACCTATCAGATTGGCTAGAATGACAGGGAAAGATAATGTGGAATGTTGGAGGGGATGTGGGAAAACATGGACACTAATACATTGTTGGTGGAATTGTGAATACATCCAGCCATTCTGGAGAGCAATTTGGAACTATGCTCAAAAAGTAATCAAACTGTGCATACCTTTTGATCCAGAAATGCTACTACTGGGCTTATATCCCAAAGAGATACTAAAGAAGGGAAAGGGACCTGTACGTGCCAAAATGTTTGTGGCAGCCCCGTTTGTAATGGCTAGAAACTGGAAAATGAATGGATGCCCATCAATTGGAGAATGGTTTGGTAAATTGTTGTATATGAATGTTATGGAATATTATTCTTCTGTAAGAAATGACCAGAAGGATGAATACAGAGAGTCTTGCAGAGACATACATGAACTGATGCTAAGTGAAATGAGCAGAACCAGGAGATCACTATATACTTCAACAATGATACTAAATGAGGATGTATTCTGATGGAAGTGGATTTCTTCAACAAAGAGATCTAACTCAGTTTCAGTTGGTCAATGATGAACAGAAGCAGCTACACCCAAAGAAAGAATACTGGGAAATGAATGTAAACTGTTTGCATTTTTATTTTTCTTCCCGGGTTATTTTTATCTTCTGAACCCAATTCTTCCTGTGCAACAAGAGAACTGTTCAGTTCTGCATATATATATTGTATCTAGGATATACTGTGACATACTTAACATGTATAGGACTGCTTGCCATCTCGGGGAGGGGGTGGAGGATGGGAGGGGAAAAGTCGGAACATAAGTGAGTGCAAGGGGTAATGTTGTAAAAAATTACCCTGGCATTGGTTCTGTCAATAAAAAATTATAATTATGTAAAAATACAATAAAATAAAGAAAAAAAAACTGAGGAAAAAAAAGATAAGGAGAATGAAAATCGGGAAATTTAAATGCTTATAGAAGGACCATATAGTGGATAACTGTAGTCAAAAAGGCAATGAAATTCAAGCTTTTACTTTGCTGCTTATTATGTATTTGATCTTGGAAGTTATTTCATATATTTTCATATGAGTTTCTTAATTTGTAAAATTAAGAGGTTGGACTAGATGAGATCTTAAACTTTTTGGCATTCTGGCAAAATTTATGGAACCCTTTGAGGCAGATCAAAGGACTGAGTACTAACCTGGTATCAAAAAGGTCTGACTTCAAGTCCAGCCAATGACATCTACAAGCTGTGTAACCCTAAATCATTTAACATATAATTCAATATTTTTTAACAGCACCTATTTAACTAGGTTGTCTTAGGATAAAATGAGATGTTTTTTGTATACGTTTTAGCACTATGACTGGCACATGGTAAGTAGTTAAACAAGGTTTATCCTTTTTCCTCCTTCCTTTTGCAGAATGTCTTTAAATATGCAAAATAAAATAGATGAAGTTAAAACAATAAAAAAAGAATTAGACTGGTAGATCAATAGATTGATCAATAGTCAGGTGGAGAGGAATGGATGGGTGGATAGATAGATAATCTTTGTAAAAAGTATTTCAAATGAGTCCAAAGGATATAGAGGTAAAAATGTTGAACCAATTTTTTAAAAATGGAATAAGAATAAGAACAGGATTCTTTTCAATGGTGTGATGTAAAGAATTGTATCTTAAGTTAGAAAGTACATTAGATAGCAATTATATGATCCAATGTCCTTATTTTACACAGAACTTTAATTCCTTAGTGATAACGAGCCTTTGAAATATAGTAAGGTCATTATAAAAAAAAAAAAAGAGCACATACACATAAGTGTATTTTCATATTTCACAATCATTGTCTTCATTCCATTCTTAAAAGTGTCTGCTTGTTCTTGCTCATAAAATAATGTGCTAACTAATTATTCATGTCTTGTGGTCTGGTTAATTCCAAGTATCCCAATTATCAAAATATTTTTTAATTGGCTCCTTTACCCAAAGTAAAAATATTAATGAAGATTCTATTTGCTTTTTTAAAGCAACATAATAAAATTAAATTTCGATCCTAGAGATTAAAATTGTCTTTAAAGAAAGATTTGTCTGGGAGAAATTATTGCTACATATTCTTCATATTTTTAAATTTTCATTTATAAACTTTAAATAAATTATTTCCTTAATCATAAGTAGAGGAATAGCCAACCATGCCTTGAAATTTAGCTTATTTACTCATAACTCTACCGAAGTACATATTCTTCATTTAAAATCTTGCTTAGAAGATGTCTGGCAATTCACCTTACCTTTCAAGAAAGAAATCAATTTTAAAAGATGAGTAAAATCAGAAGTAAAAATATAGAAAGAATAAAAATTTTTATAAAGCTCTTCCCTAGGGCACTTCAAAAAGAAAACCAAGCATCTCAGCATTTTAATATGTGGCATTACAAATAATAAATGTCATACAACATTGAGCAGACAATATCCTATATTAATATTATATGCAATGAATTAATAATATATCATCTATATTCTGTCATGAATTAAACAGAAGTTGGCAATTCTTCATGAGTAAAAATCCATCTAAATGTGTGGTTTAGTGTATTTTAAAGTTTGGTAAAGTGACCTAGTATTATTTTTTATTATCTGTCAGATTTATATAGTACTTTTTCTCTGAAGTTATGGTTACATTTCAAGTTTTACAGGATGTAATTTTAAAGATTTCTCTTTAGAAAACTCTCCAGAACCACACATCTATCATCTTTAAGGTAAGTACACCTCATGGAAACCAGTCAGTTTGCTTTGTAGATTGCTCACCATGTGAAAGATCAATGGAGACACAATAGGCTTTCACATTTCTCTCTTGGAAAGAATGCTAATCTGTACACTAGTTCCTTGTAAACAGTGTTTCCTTAAGGTCATGATATAAATCAGAGAAGAATCATGAAAGATCCAAATTTGAGCATAGTTAATTACTATATAAAAGTATGTATATAACTGTGTGAATCTGAATACACATATATATGCCCATGCATGTTTAAAAATACATTCACAGAGATTGTTGGGAAGAAGAATCAAAAAATCCCCAAAGCTTAGGGTTGGAAATAAACTCATTAGTTATTTCTTCCAACCTGATCCTGAATAGAAATTTCTTCACAATATTCCTGATTAGTAGATACCCAGTTTTTGTTTGATTCAGTAAAGGGGATTCGTGAAGCATTTAAGAAAGTTCATGCCACTTTGAAAAGCCTCAATATATAGGAAGTTTTCTCTTACATGGAGTCAAATCTAACGTGCTAAGACAACTATTCCTCTATGCAAGATGCTTCTACAATCTATTAATAACTTATATTTTTATAGTTCTTAGAGATTTGCAAAGCACTTTGTAACAATATTGTGAGGCATATGATGCAAATATTATTTTTTTAATAGAGGAAGAAACAGGCATCCAAAGAGGTTTGGTTCTTGCTCAGTAGCTTGCAAGCTAGTAAAAAATGAAATTAAGTTTTACACCCAAACATTCAAATTCTAAGACTAACAAATATTATTTCTATTATACCACAATATGAGAAACTATATTCAGTTTTTCATCAGTATAAATAGATATGTGTGTATACATATGTTCTTTAAACTGTAATATACATACATGTACATACTTAATGGGGTATGTATATGTATGTATATATAGATAGATATAGTGTGTATATATATATATAATATACATGTATGTATATAGATATAGTGTGTGTATATATACATATATAATATACATGTATGTGTGTGTATATATATGTGTGTGTGTACATTATGTGTGTACACATATAGATCTAGATAGATTTAGAAATAAACTAAAATGTACATAAGTATCACTATGGGTTTATATTGAGTTAGAAAATCACAAATGTTTATGTATTTTTATCAATAAATAGATATTAAAATCAGATAGGAACTATATTTTAAAATGGTTTAGACCATACTCTGCGGGCCATGTGTTTAACATCTCTGAATTATATTATAAATAATCCTTGGTTTATGAACACTCAGTAATAATGACTCGTAAAATTAATGATTATTTATTATTTTGACTAATGAAATACTATCACCAGTACCAAGTTAGCAGAGGGCAGAGTAACACATTTTTGCTTCTCCAGCTACTACTCCTGCTCTTCCAATTCTGCTATGGAATATGTTGAGTCCAATATTTAGCACAGTCATCAATAACAGCATGTTCAAAAAGACTCAAGACATGATTCAAGAATCACAATAATAGAATTGATAAATATTATAAATGTTTGAGGAAAAATAAAATAGAACAAAGAGGACTGATTACTATTAAAGTAAGAATATTATGAGGTACATCTTCAGCATGATTACTTCTTGTGATAGGAAAATGACAATGGAACATTGATATCAAAAATAAAGTCTATAAGATACTATATAGCTATTTTGAGCCCCATGGTAGGATATATGGATTCTCAGTGAACTAACCCAGATAAACTCATTATCATTATTAATTTGTTGGCTAACAAAATATGTACTTTAATTATATTTGTTTGTTTCCAAAAACTTAAAAATTGTCTCTTAATGATTGGAAGAATTATGTGTATTTGTTACAGGAAGTAAAAAAAGTGATGAAATCATGTCCATATTTTTTGAAGAATGGAAGTAAAAAATATATCTTTTAAAGGCTATCCTCAAAACCTAGCCAAAATCTAAAGCATTGTTTTGTATGGAAAAATTCATTCTAATTTCAAAATGACAGTTCTGTACATTAACTTTTAAAGGATGATCTATGCATGCATTAGGGAATGTTTCCATTCTCTCCCCCTGAAATTATAATTATTTATAATTTAACATAGTAAATCCACTAATAAAATGTAAACTCCTTGAAAGCAAGGACTATTCTGTTTTTGTCATTTATTTTCATTGAACCTATTCTCAATACTTTCATATAATGAAAAGCAAACAAATCTTTAATGATCAAGGGAATTAATGAAAAAAAAAAAAGAACCCTAACTCAAAGGATGATGGCTTAGCAGTATGAGACCTAAATCTATATTATAAAGCAGCATTCATGAAACCATTTGGTTCTGGCTAAGAAGTAGAGTGCTAGACCAATATAATTTAGACACAGCCTTGTAATAACCAATGGCTATTGTAATAAAGTATTTGATCAACCCCCAAACTCCAGGTTCTGGAATAAGAACTCATTATTTCACAAAAATTTCTGGAAAAACTGGAAAATAATATAACAGAAAATCAGCATAAATGTACATTTCACACCTCATACAAAAATAAGGTCAAAATGGATACATGATTTTGGCATAAATGGTGACACCATAAGCAAATTAGGAAAGCAAGAGATAATTGGCCTATCAGATCTTTGGAGAAGGGAGGAATTCGTGACCAAAGAAGAACTAAAGAATGCAAAATGAATAACTTTGATTATATTAAATAAAAATATTTTTGCACAAACAAAATCAATAGAAACGATATTAAAATGGAAGTACAAAGCTAGGGGGAAATTTTTACACCTAGTGTTTCTGATAAAAGATTCATTTCTAAAATATATAAAGAACTCTGTGAAATTTATAAGAATACAAATCATTCCCCAATTGATAAATGATCAAAGGATATGAACAATTTTCAGATGTCCAAATTAAAGCCATCTATAATCATGTGGGAAATGTTCTAATTCACTGGTCATTAGAGAACTGCAAATTAAAACAATTCTGAGGTGCCACTTCAAACCTCTCATATTGACTAACATGACAGTAAAAGATAACAATAAATGTTGGAAGGGATGTAGGAAAACTGGTACACTAATACATTGTTGGTGAAGTTGTGAAATGAGCCAACCATTTTGAAACTATGACCAAAGGACTATAAAACTATGCAATACCCTTTGACCATCAGTGCCACTGTTGAGTCTGTATTCCAATGTAATTATAAAGAATGGAAAAGGATCTGTGTGTGCAAAAATGTTTGCAACAGCTCTTTTTTTGATAGCAAAGAATTGGAAAATGAGTACATGTCCATCATTTGAGGGATGGCTGAATAAGTTTGTGGTATATGAAAATAATGGAATATTAAGCTTCTATTAAAAAAATTTGAATACTGATTTTAGAAAATCTTGGAAAGATTTACATGAACTGATGCTGAGTAAAACAAGCAGATCCAGAAATACATTGTACACAGTAACAGCAAGAATGTGTGATGATCAGCTGTGAAAGACTTGGTCATTCTCAGTGACTTAGTGATACAAAGAAATCCTAATAGACTTTAGACCAAAAATTCTATTTACACCCAGAGAGATAACTATGAATATAAATCAACAAATACTATATTCGTTTTTATTTTCTTTTTTTTCTCTCCCATAGTTTCTCCCTTTTCTTCTGATATTTCTCTGCCAACATGATTCATAAAGAAATGTATATTAACAAACAATATACACATAACCAGAAAATATAAAATAACTAATAAAGAAAAAATAAAACTTTACTAGAGGACAACAAGGCTAAATATTAAAGAGATCTTGAACTTAGAGCTCATGAGTTACTGTCCACTATATTCTTCACTAGACTAGTTTAGAAGTATATGGTTCTTTGACATAAGCTTGGAGTAAATTACTGTAAGTTTCTTGAAAATTGAAACTTTGGGTTCATTGAACCTTTAAGGATTTTTTGGCCTTTGAGTTTCTGAAGCTACTACAGAGAAATATAATATATCTAAAAATGACTAATATATTTTTATGGCTTAGTTAAGTAAATTCTAGTTAATAGTTACATTATATTATTTAGAAATTATTGCAATTTCTGATAAAAAAAAACTGATGGAAACTTTTTTGTGTACAGTCTCAGTAATAGAATGTATATTGTGTTAGGGGACCTACCTAGATAAGTAATCAAGATATCATCATCAACAGAGTTTGAATAAGTAATGAACCCTTACCCCCAAAGAAAAAAAAAGGAAAACTATAATTGGGCCTAAGTTTTATATGCCTCCCAAACACACACATACTATGCTATCAATACTATTAGAGTGGTAGAAAAGGAACTAGAGATTATGTAATGTTACATAATTTTAGATTATGATGAACAATAGTGCAATCTTTGATAATTCAAATATAAAATATCTGACCAATAGTTAATAAGGTAATGAAATACTGAAAGAATTAAGGTAAGCTTTTATGGACATTTTTAATATCAATGAAAGCAATAGACATAAAGAAATTGTAGCTTAATGGAAAAATTACTGTAAAAATTATTCTCTGAAAGTTGAATAAAGGAATTATAGGACATGTTTTATCATATCTACTCATTTTCCATTTCTTTCATACCACAAAAAGAGCTACTACAAACAGTTTTACACATGTGAGTCAAGGAAATATTTCATGATAATGCCTTGCAATTTATTAGAAAACACAACATGGAAATATTATGAATAAATATAAAAGTATATATACATTGGCAAATCAAATTATATGCTAATATTAATTGGTTTAATAAAATATACATGTATCAGAGAATTGAAAACTAAAGTTAATAACAACAAAAATATCGACTGCCATTTCTATAGTGTATTAAGTTTCGCTGAACACTTTTTGAATATAATTTCATTTGGAGAAATATGCAATATATTTCTGAGGAAATAATGAAATGAAAGAAACAAAATGAAATGGAAAACAGATTCTTAAGATTGCTTTTTATTGATATATTTCCTCAAAAATACTGAGAAACCAGTTAATTCTGCATATATTGAACAACATTTAACAATGAAAATAACTATTATAATAAAGCAGGAATTATTGCTTACTAACATGACAGTCATGTCAAATAATGAACCACACTATTGAAAAAAAAATAAGGAAGAATAAAGGGGAAAAAAGAGCTCCGTGTGTAATTTTTAAATTTACACTTCATTTAAGCAACCTCTTGCTTAAAAAATATAGGACAAGAATAATACCAAAGAATATGAAATACATTTTTAAATGGTCATCAATCTTGTAACATGGTCTATCTGATTATTAATAGTAGTTATAAGGTGACAGAAAGTTGAAAGAGATAGTAAGAATCAAAGATTTTTAAACTTTACTTCTGATATTCTTGTACAATGATTAAGAAATAGACAACCATTTCTGGGGGTGGAGCTAAGATGGTTGAATGAAGCCAGAGAGTTGCTCAAGCTCTCCCATTTTCCCTCAAAAACCACAGGAAACCAAGCCTTTGAACAGAATTTGATGGAATGAAATCACTCTCCAGTTCAAGATACATTGGAAAAACATCAAGGAAAGTCAGTCTCACTGTTATGATTAGGGTGTTTAGTACAGCTCAGACAGACTCTGGGAAAGCCAGTAACAAAGTTTTAATCACAGCAAATCAGCAATTAAGACCTTTAATACTGGCACAGTAGAGAAGCAGACCAGTGGGGCAGCTTCCAATTCCAGCTCACAAGACAAAATTTGGGAAAACAGGATATTTCCTAAAAAGAATAGGCAAACCTCCCCCTGCAAACACAAGGGACCCCTGTGCTAAAAGCCAAGACTCAGAGCTACACAGGAAGTTTGGGACAGAACACCTTTTACCCCAGTATCAGAGCTCAAACCATAAAACCATAAAAATAAATAAATAAATACCAAAAGAAAAGTAAAAAATAAATAAATATTTTTAAAAAGCAATAAACAGAAAAAAACCTAGCTACTTTGATGACAGAAAAGACCAAAACACCAACTCAGACAAGGACAAAATGTCCACAGAGGAAATTTCAAAGAGGGATATGAATTGGTCTCAAGCCCAAAGAGACTTCTTGGAAGTGCACATAAAAGACTTTAAAAGAAAATGAGATAGGTAGAAGAAAAGTTAAATAAATAAATAAATAAATAAAAATAATGAGAGGTATTCAAGAGAAGGCCAACAGCTTGGAAAAGGAAGGCAATTCCTTCAAAAATACAAATAGCCAAATGCAAAAAATGTCCACTGAAGACAACACCTTTAAAAATGGAATTAACCAAGTAAAAAAAAAAAAAAACAAAACCAAAAAAAAAAAAAAAAAAAAAAAAAACAGATACAAAGGCTAACTGAAGAAAATCACACATTTAAAATTAGAATGGAGCAAATGGAAGCTAATGACTCTATGAGATGTGAAGAATCAGTCAAACAAACTACAATGAAAAAAAATGGAAGAAAATGTGAAATACCTCATTAGAAAAACAGCCTACCTGGAAAATAGATCCAGAAGAGACAATTTAAAAATTACTGGTAAAGGCCATCACCAAAAATAGAACCTAGATAGTACTCTTCAAGAGGTCATGAAGGAAAACTGCCCAGACATTCTAAAAACAGAGGGGAAAATACTCATTGAAAGAATCCATCAATTACCTTTGAAAAGAGATCCCACAAGGAAATCCCCCAGGAATATTGCTGCAAAAGTCCAAAAATACAATCTCAAGGAAAAAATATTGCAAGTTATCAGATAAAAACAATTTAAATATCAAGAAGCAACAGTCAGGATTATCCAGTACTTTATGTGTCAGAGGACATGGAATACCATATTCTGAGAAGCAAATGACCTGGAGTTACAACAAAGTTACTTGTATCCAGCAAGACTCAGCATCATTTTTCAAGAAGGCAATGTATCTTCAATGAAATAAGAAACTTTCAATCATTTCTATTGATAAAACAAACAAAAAATTAGAATTAAGCAGAAAATTTAATCTACAAATATAGGACTCAAGAGAAGCACAGAAGATAAACAGGGGGAAATATACATATTATTTAAAGATTAAACTATTTACATCCCTGCAAGGGAAAAGAATATCTGTAACTCTTGAAAACTGTATCTACTGGGGTAGAGAGGGAGGGGATTGAGGAAGAGGGAAGATCACATGGATGAAGGGTGTGGTTTTGAATAAACTCTGATATGATGTCATTATCTTTTCCTACAATCTTAGCCAATCTAAGAGGTGTGAAGTGTTACCTCAGAGTTGACCATTTATCATTTGGGAATGACTTGTATTCTTATAAACTTGACATCATTCTTTATATATTTTAGAAATGAAACTTTTATCAGAAACACTGGATGTAAAAAAAAAAAAAATCCCCACCTTTTTACTTCCTTTTTAATCTTGTTTCTGTTTGCTTTGTTTGTGCAAAACCTTTTTTAATTTAGCTTAATTAAAGTTATCCATTTTGCCTTTCATAACATTCTCTAGTTGAGAATTTTGATCATAAATGTCTCTCTTCTCCAAACATCTGATAGGTCAATTATCCCTTGCTCTCCTAATTTGCTTATGGTATCACCATTTATTCCCAAATCATGTATCCATTTTGACCTTATTTTGCTATGGGGTGTGAGAATTCTGATATATTATTTTCCAGTTTTCCCAGCATTTTTTGCAAAGTTGCAGGATATGAAATAAACTCAAATAAATCATTGGCATTTCTATGTTACCACTAAAATCCAGCATCAAGAGATAGAAAGAGAAATCATATCTAAAATAATTATAGATAATATAAAATATTTGACAGTCTACTTGCCAAGACAATGATATGAATGATATGAATACAATTACAAAACACTTTTTATATAAATAAAGTTAGATATCAACAATTGGAAGAATGTCAAATATTTATGGGTAAGACAAGCTAATGTAAAAAAAATGACAATTCTATCTAAATTAATCTACTTATTCAATGCCATATCAATCTGCAAAGAAATTACTTTATAGAGGTAGAAAAAATAATAGCAAATTCATGTGGGTTTATTATGCAAATTTGCTAAATTTGTTAATTGTTTCTAGTAGTTTTTTAGTTGATTTTCTAAGATTCTCTAAATATATAATCATATTCTCTGCACAGTATGGTACTCTTAAACTCATATTTATATTGCCATAATTTGCTTGGTAAGTAGATTAACTGCTTGTTGGCAAAAATAGTTTTTTGTTTTTGTTTTTTTTTGGGGGGAGGGTTATGAGGCAATTGGAGTTAAGTGATTTCCCAGGGTCACACATCTAGGAAATGTTCTGTGTCTGAGGCCAGATTTGAACTCAGTTTCTCCTGACTTCAGGGCTAGTGCTCTACCACTTCACCACCTAGCTGCCCCAACAAAAGTAGTTTTTAAGGGTTTTTTTTTTTTTTAACAGTCAAGAGTTTCAAGGAAATTAATGAAAAATAAAAAAAAAAAAAGATGGCCCAGCTGAATCAGATCTAAAACTATATTATAAAGCAGTGATGATCAAAACCATTTGTTACTAGATAAGAAATAGAGTAGTGGATTACTGAAATAGGTCAGGTTCACCAAACACAATAATCAATGACTATAACTAGTGTTTGATAAACAGAAAGACTCAAGCTTCTGAGATAACTCACTATTTGAAAAAAAATTGCTAGGAAAACTAAAAAATAGTATGACAGAAATCAGGCATTGACCAACATTTAACACACTATATCAAGATAAGGTTGAAATGGGTGGTTTCATGATTTAGGTCTAAATGTTGATATACTATAAGCAACTTGGGAAAACACAGGGAATAGTCTACCTCTCAGATCTGTGGAAAAGGGAGGAATTTATGGCTAGAGAAGAATAGGAGACCATTATGAAGTGCAAAATGGATAATTTTGATTACATTAAATTAAAAGTTTTTTGTACAAACAAAACAAATGCATCCAAGATTAGAAGGGAATTAGAAAGCTGGGAAAGATAGATAGATAGATATAGATATCGATATCGATATCGATATCGATATCTATATCTATCTATCTATCTATTTATATATATATATATATAGTGATTCTGATAAAGGCCTTCTCAATAAAATATATGGAGAATTGACTCAAATTTATAAGAGTAAAAACCATTCCCCAAGTGATAAATTGTCGAAGAATATTAACAGACAATTTTCAGATGATGAAATTAAAGCCATTTCTAGTCATATGAAAAATGTTTTAAATCACTATTGATTAGAAAAATGCAAATTAAAATAACTTTGAGGTACCACCTCACACCTGTCAGTAAAGGGAATACCTCTATCTTTCGGTAGAGGGCATGTGGGAAAATTGGCAAATTAATGCATTGTTGATGGAGTTGTGAAATAATCCAATCATTCTGGAGAGCAACTTGGAACTAGGCCCAGTTGTTTTCAAACTCTGCATACCCTTTCAACCAATACTGTCTCTACTGAATCTGTATCCCAAAGAGATCATAAATGAGGGAAAAGATCCCACATGTACAAAAATGTTTGTAGTAGTCCTCTTTGTAGCAGCAAGGAAATAGCAACTTAGTGCACACCTTCAGTTAGGGAATGTCTAAACAAGTTACGTTATATAAATATAATGGGATATTATTATTCTATAAAAATGATGTGCAGGCTAATTTAGAAAAAGCCAGGAAAGACTTACATGAACTGATGCTGATTGAAGTGAGCAGAATTAAGAGAACGTTGTACACAGTAAAAACAAGATTATGTGATCAGCAACTGTGATGGTCTTGACTTTTATTTCAACAATAAGATGATTCAGGCATTTCCAAAGGCCTTGGAATAGAAAGTGCTATCAGTATCCAAAGAAAGAAGTATGGAAACTGAAGGTGGATTAAAGGATAGTATTTTAATCTTTTGTTGTTGTTTGTTCATGCTTTTTTCTCCTGTTTTTTTCCCCTTTTGATCTGATTTTCCTTGCACAACATAATGAATATTGAAAAATGTTTAAAAGAATTGCACATGTTTAACCTCTCTCATATTGCTTGCTGTCTTGAGGAAGGAGATAAGGAGAGGTAAGAACAAAAATTCAAAGCACAAAGTTTTGCAAAGGTGAATGATGAAAACAATCTTTGCGCATATTTGGAAAAATAAAATACTGTTAGAATGAGGAAAAAATATTAGTTTAAAATACAGCCTGGTTTGTAAAAAAAATATTGGGAAGGATGGTGATGTAACATTATGAATATTATCAAATAGGAGTAGAGAAAAACATTTTTTACAAAATACTTATAACCATCATGCCAGGTGACCTTAGAACAGATGACTAAAATAGAAATGAAGACAACCACCAGATAAAAAATGGAATAGATATGTCCTGGATTCTATAACATAGTCAAGAACCACAATAATTGCTTGAATAGAAACATTCTCTTCATACCCTTTAAGCAATATGATGTGGATTGCATTAAGGCCAGAGATGAATACTACAACTAAGTGAGCCATAAGATCCATAATCCTTCAGAAGATTTCAGCTAATCATCATTGTCATTAAAGAAAGAATAGGTTAACCAAAAAAAAAAAAAATTGCTGTGCAGAAATTGCTATGGATGTAGCTAGTTAAGTAACAGAAATATCAGATCAACACATATATCTTGAACAGACATTATGGATAAACAGGAGACTGGGTCAAGAATTGAAGCGGGAAAAGAGGATAGACTGGAATGGAAATATGAACATGCATATATTGGCCCTAAATTTCTCCCTGAAACAGAGTCTCTTTAACACTTATATTCTTCCACTGACAGGGGAGGAAAATAAAATAAGAATTAAGGGACAGCACAGTTTCTAAATAATTAAATTTTAAGCTCACCTTTAGGAAAATGAAAAGATTTATGGGGGGGGGAATAAATCATAATATATTATTGGCTAGTCAATCATTAAGCATTAATTGCATACTATATGCCAGTCACTATGCTGAGCAGTTGAGATACAAAGAAAGGTAAAAGAAAGTTGTTCCTTTCTAAACCTCACAGTCTAGAAAAGCAGATAATGTTAAACTCATTAGGTGCAAAGATGATATCTACAAAATAAATTGGAAATAATTATAAATAGGAAGGTAAAATCATTATGGCAAATCAGGAAAGTCTTTTTATAGAAGATGGATTTTTAGTTGGGGTATGATAAAAACCAAGGAATCCAAATGATGGGTAGGAGAGAATTCCAAACAAAAGGACCATACAGTAGAAATTCCTAGAGTAGGGAGGTGGAGTGTGTGGTGTTAGGAATAGAAAGAAGGCTAATGTCACTTTATCACAAAATATGTGGGAATAAAAAGATTGCAAAGGTAGGAAGGAAGCAAGAGGTAAAACCCATTGAATGTCAAAATAATAATTTTATATTTGATTCTTGAGATAATAAGGAAATACAGGAGCTTACTGATGGTGGGGGAGGGAAGTGACAGTCAGATCTGCACTATAGGAAAATTAACTTGACAGCTAAATAAAAGATGTACTGCAGCTACTACTGGGTTTATACCCTAAAGAGATACTAAAGAAGGGAAAGGGACCTGTATGTGCCAAAATGTTTGTGGCAGCCCTGTTTGTAGTGGCTAGAAACTGGAAATTGAATGGATGCCCATCAAATGGAGAATGGCTGGGTCAATCGTGGTATATGAATGTTATGGAATATTATTGTTCTGTAAGAAATGACCAGCAGGTCATAATATGAATACAGAGAGGACTGGCGAGACTTACATGAACTGATGCCAAGTGAAATGAGTAGAACCAGGAGATCATTATACACTTCGACAACGATACTGTATGAGGATGTATTCTGATGGAAGTGGATTTCTTTGACAAAGAGACCTAACTGAGTTTCAATGGATAAATGAGGGACAGAAGCAGCTACACCCAAAGAAAGAACACTGGGAAACAAATGTGAACTATTTGCATTTTTGTTTTTCTTCCTGTGTTATTTTTACCTTCTGAATCCAATTCTCCCTGTGCAACAAGAGAACTGTTCGGCTCTGCAAACATATATTGTATCTAGGATATACTGCAACATATCTAACATATATAGGACTGCTTGCCATCTAGGGGAGGGGGTGGAGGGAGGGAGAGGAAAAATTGGAACAGAAGCGAGTGCAAGGGATAATGTTGTAAAAAAATTACCATGGCATGGATTCTGTCAATATAAAGTTATTCTTAAATAAAATAAAATACTAAAAAAAAATAAAATAAAATAAAAGATGTACTGCAGTGAGGATAGAACTCAGGAAGATCAAACAGCAAGGTACTGCAAGAGTCAGGGCTTGAATTAATGAAGGATTTTACCAAGGTAGTACCAATGTTAGAGAAAAGAGTGGGGAATGTATGAGTAATACTATAAAAGTAGAAAAAAAGTAAGAATTGGCAAAAGAATTGATTTTTGGAGGTGGAGCATGAGAGTGAGGCATCATGGATAACAACTACAATGCAAACCTGGTGACTGGGAAGATGTTGATTCTGTTGACATCATTAGGGAATTTAAGAAGAGAGAAGGGCAATGACAGAAAGTTCATGAATTCAGTTTGGGAGCGTGGTGATATTTAAGATGTGCTGTTCTAGAGGCTGGGAGAGTTTATGATTAAATAAGTAGATTTTAGAATCATCTGCATAAAAATGATTATTGAAAGTCTAAGAGGTAAGAGGATCACCAAACATCACACAAAGAAAGAGAGTTCAGGACAGAGTCCTAGAGACACACAGATTTATTGAGCATTATCTGAATAAAATTAAAGAAGGTTTGCTTCAGACCAGTAAAAAGGGAACCAAGGCAGAATAGTGACAAAAAATATAGATAAAAGAGAATATTAAGAAGAGGATGGCTGACAATATAAAAGCTATTCAGAGAGGTCAAAAAGAATGCAGATTAAAAAAAAAACACACATATTAGATTTGACAATTAACAGATGATATATAACTTTGGAGGGAGCAATTTAAATTGAATAATAAGAATGCAAGATGGATTGTACAGAATAGATCGGGAAGAAATGAAGTAAAGCTATCAAATACAGAAAACCATCTCAAGGAGTTTAGCCACAAATGGACAAGAGATGTGGGAAATAATGGCGAAGAATGGATCAAGTGAAAATTTCGGGGAGGATGGGAAAGACATGGACATTTTTCTATTTAGTAAAAAGCTAAGACTAGGAAAGAATAAAGAAGCAAGAGGGTAGGAATAATGAATGGGCAATTAATTGACTTGAGAGGATAAGAGAAAATGAAGTAATTTGTACATGCACAAAGAAGAAGGGTTGCCTCTTCTTCCAATACAGGGTTGGAAGAGTAAGTAGTTGAGATGGCACCTGGATGATGCAAAATGAAGAAAAAGGGGAAAGAACTTTAAGAGAACGGTCTCAATGTTTTCATTAAAATGTGAAACAAATTTCTAAGTCAAAGTAGCATAAAGATGAGGAATAATGGAATATTTAGTAAGGTATAAAAAGTTTGGAACAGCCATGATGATAAGTGGAAAAGTTATTTAATTATGGAGAAAGAAAAGAATTCCCTTGCCATAATAAGGACTCTGTTGAGTTTTCATGATATAATTTTGTAATACATCCAATCATCATGGTTTCCTGATTTTTCTCCAGCTTTGTTCAGCAGCATATATGTAGGAGTGAAGGCAGTAAATGTGGGGAATTATGTAAGGTTGAGGTATGGAATCTCTGAAAAAAGAACTGTCTCTGAAAATAGCAACAAGAAAAAGTCTAAAGCATGGCACAATGCCTCCTCACTCCCAGAAGAGCAGAGCACAACTTTAACATAAAGTTCTAAGTTAAGAAATAAATTAAGAAAATGAACAAACAACAAAAACAATCTGACCATAAAGAATCAATACAATGGCACAAAAGATCAAGACACAAACTTAGAAGATGACAACAATGTTAAAAGAGGTACCATCAAATCCTCAAAAGAAAAATAGAAACTAGACTCAAGACCAGAAAAGTTCTGATACCTGGAAGAATTAAAGAAAAATTAAAGAAAATGGTACAGGAAAAAATAGAAAAATTAATGAGATTGATATAAGAAAGTTAAGAAAAAGAAATAACAGCTGGGCAAAAAGACACAAAATACTGAAGAAAAGAACATGATAAAATCAGAATAGGCCTAATGTTAAAAGAGGCACAAAATTTCACTAAGGAAAAAAGTAACTTTTAAAAACAGAACAAATCAAATATAAAAGAAGGTATAAAAATTCATTCAATAAAAGAGCTCTTGAAAAAGCATATCTGGAAAAATGGGATGAGGGTTACAAAAGTTCACTGTAGAAAATAATTCCTTTTCTTTTCATTAAAATTTGTGTTATCTTTATTTTTACTGTGCATTTTGAGTATCTCTCTCTCTCTCTCTCTCTCTCTCTCTCTCTCTGTGTATATATATATATATATATATATATATATATATATACATATATATATATATAATAGCTTTTTTTTATTTACAAAACTTATGCATGGGTAATTTTTCAACATTGATCCTTGCAAAACCTTCTGTTCCAACTTTTCCCCTCCTTCCCTTCACCCCCTCCCCTAGATGGCAGGTAGTCCAATACATGTTAAATATGTTAAAATATCTGTTAAATATAATATGTGTATACATATTTATACAGTCATCTTGCTGCACAAGAAAGATCGAATCTAGAAAGAAGATTAAAAAAAACTGATAAGGAAAACAAAAATGCAAGCAAACAAAGATTGGAAATGCTATGTCGTGGTCCACACTCATTTCCCATAGTTTTCTCTCTGGGTGTAGCTGATTCTCTTCATTTCTGAACAATTGGAACTGATCTGAATCATGTCATTGTTGAAGAAAGCCATGTCCATCAGAATTGATCTTCATATTAGTACTGTTGTTGAAGTGTATAATGATCTCCTACTTCTGCTCATTCAGCATCAGTTCATGTAAGTCTCTCCAGGCCTCTCTGAAATCATCCTGCTGGTTATAAGAAAATAATTCCTTAAAAATTAGCATTGGTCATGTGAAAACTAATGAATCCATGAGCTTTCAGGAAACAGTAAAACAAAATCAAAAGAATGGAAAAAAAAGAGAAGGAAAGGTAAAATATCTCATGGGGAAAACAACTGATCTGAAATCTAGGTGAGAGGGAAATAGAGAATCTAGAAAAGAAAACAAGAAAAAAAGGTTAAAATAAATAATATTTTAAAAATATATTCCATGAAAAACTAGGTATTGACCTACATCTAAAACCCCATACTAAGATAAGGACAAAATGGGTTCATGGTTTAGACATAAAGAGTGATGCTGTAAGCAAAATAGAACAAAGGATAGTCTACTTCTCATTTCTATGAAGGAAGGAATTTGTGGTCAAAGAAGAACTAGAGTTCTAAGGATTTAGGGAATGAATGTCATATGACATTGAACCGTAGGTTTTGAAGGTTGTAAGGCAAATAATTAACTGTCTAGGAGAACTAACAAAGAGAACATTATCAGAGAGATGAATGATTGCAAATAGAAGTGGAGTGATCATATAAAGAAAACAAGGAATAATGATTACAAAGCTATCTTTAAATCTAGGTGGCAGTCTATTGTCCATTCTACAAGGAACAAATGATATGACTCAGAGAAACATGAACTAATAATGTTGGGGGCTTACTAATTTCATCTTGAATTTTCCAATTTTGTTGTCCCTACTCACATTCATCCACTAGCAATCTACAGAACCCCAGGCTTTCCAATAAAGATTGACTAAGTGCAAATACTCCATATTATACATATGTCAATGTAATCTCAGAACATTAAGTACTTCTTTAGATAATATAAAATTATAATTTTCCCAAATATTTTAAAGCCATCTATTTGTAAAGACCTTTTCATCTTTTAATATTTTTTCTGGCCTTCTTCAACTGAGATAAATAAACAAGTCCATTGATTTTTATCAGAGTGGATCCATTTGTGGTTCACCTAGTTGGCTCCTTGGTTTCATGCTCTTTATTTTATTAATTCTAAAATTGAACCTAATGCCTGACTTTTGGAACATGCTATTTTTTCTTCAATTCTCTTATAATATTGGTCATGTGAGATAATAACATATAAAAATCAAAATCTTATTTCTCTTATTATTATTCTCTTATGCTAGCTCAGGAAGTATTTTCTCCTGTCAGTCATGCACAGCAATTAGATCAACTGCCACACAGATAGACTGGACCAAAGAAATAAAGTAGTTAAATAAGTTAAAAGAGATTATTTTAAAATTCTTCTATGTCACTAATACACTATTTAATACCCCTTTTCTTTAAAGAGGGCTAAGAACTTTTCAAATAACTATTTTCTCTCAGCTGCTCATCTTGATTTAAATTCCAGGAACATCATCCTCTCCCAGAATGAGCTCATAACCTGAAATCACATCATCATCAGAATGACAGATCTTAAATTCAAAATCTTCTCAGCTTTTACTTGCTTCCAGGTTTGTGAGTTCACAACGTCAAGTTACCTAAAGAAGGGAGGAGAGGAATCAGCTACCCTCATGGTGTCCATATATAGAATTTAGTAATTGAGAGTCATTGCAGAGTATGCCTTTTGTGTGAGATCCTGGATATTTTCTCTTGGCTGAACTTTGTTCCCTCACTACCATTGGGAGAATTCCCTCATTTGTTTGGCGTATATTGATGAAAAGTGAGATAAATGAAATCCAATCATATTCCCTAAATAAGCAATATTTAAGGGAGCAGATACGTTCTAGGAAGGTACCCCTCCTTTCTGTACAGAGTAGAGTGGTTTCTGACCACAATTTTGTGTTTTGCTTTGCATATTTGTAAGAAAGTTTTCTGTGACTAAGGATAGAGGGAGAGGATAGAGGTATATATTCTTTCTGTCTGTGAACCATAAAAGGATAGTTATACTCCCTACATGGAAGTGCTTTTGACTTGAGCTGCATCTATTGCTACATTAGATCACCGGATCTAGTCCCTAATTTGTCATGGATCACTTTTGTGACTTTGAGTAAATCCTTTATCCTCTGTAGGCCTCATTTTTTAATAACTAAACAGAGATGTTTGTATTACATAACACAATTGGCAGTAGCTTTAAATGATACAATTAAACAGAGATTTCATACTTAAAATTATTTTGCATATCTTTTAGTACAAACTAAAAGAGAAAAAAATCAATGGCTTTTCTTTCTTTTAGTCTTCCACTTAGATGAAGATTTTTGATCAATCTTCCAAAATTATATAAGCTTTGAGGTAATGCCTCTATGTGTTATAATTTCTCTTATCATGAAAAAAGTGTAACTGATCATTTGTCTTTTTATATGAATTGATTATTAGAAAGCCTGAAAGTACTCAGTCCATTTATACATTAAGCCCTAGGTGAAAGGGTAACTTTGACTCTGAAATTAATCATCTGATTATCAAACAGTTACCTAAAAAGACTGAAGTTATTACATTTTGCCACAAAAATAGTGAATCTTCTTTAAGCATACACAGTATCAGTTTCATCACCATCACTACCATCATCTTCATTGATAAAATTTTTCTGTACTATGGGACAATAAATCAATAGCAATACATGATTATCAGGGACTACATAGTTGACCTAATCTTACTCACCTTTCTTTACAGCTTATGTTCATTTTATCTCCCTTCACACAATCTATGTTCCAGTCAAATTAGACTATCAATTGTTCCAATTCAATACTATACCACTTTTCTTTATTTATTTACTCATGCCTACAATTCAATCTTCTCATACCTGATTCTTCCTGGAAAAACATTTACATTTGATGGAAACTTTCTTATGCTTATTTTCTGATCTAAAGTTAGGCAGTTTTTTATAATATTTAAATATTTTGGTAGGGAGGACTGAAGATGGTCTTTAAATTGATGAGTTTTAAAAATAAAATCGTGATACCTAGAACATCCATCTTCTGAGATGCTTCCACAAATTACAGCAAAGAACTAATTTAAATGCTGATTAGTAAAATTATGCAGTGCTTGCATTGACTTTCTCCTTTGAGAGGGTATTGGCTTAGGCAAGAATTGCTGTGTGAGGTTTATTGATTTGAATGAATGGTTTTGTCTTTAGGCCAAATCTTGTCAAAAATGAATGCAATTCCTGCTTCAAGGCAAATGCTAGGAAAAGTCTTTGACAGGAAGAAAAATGCCAACAGGCAGATTGAGTTAAGGCAGTGATGAATGGAAGCTGTAAATTCAGGACAAGAAAGTAATCTTTTTAATTAATTTTTTAAATATCAGGTTTGTGCAAACAATAAAAGGGAATCCTCATATTTAAAATGTCAGTTTTAATATTTTCAAAAATTTCTCAACCCATACAATTAATAACAGGCTGGGTATTAGACTATGAAAGCTTGGGAATAACAGGGAGGAGCCATGGATTAGTTCATCTTCATAGTATAACTGTTAATTAGTAGTGCCATCCAAACCCCAATTCAATAAACAAGACACTCAAGAGAAGAAGAGAATGGAATAAAGCCAAAAATAGTTCTAGATGGTGATTATGGCAATCGTGGTGATGATATTCAAGATAAAAATAATATAGTTATCAATTCTTTTTATACCATAGAAATAGTATTCTCTAGAATAACTGTATCATTGCTTTTATTCATTTAACAATTTTTTCTTTGCCAGATTTGTAAAGGTCTCTATATAAAGATATTTTTCTCATTACCTTTGAACCATGAGTGAAGCTGACATACAGTAATCAATATCTAGGAAAACATATTAATGGGGTATAAGAAAAGAGTGCTGTTAAGCTTTCTACTCGTCAGGCATAATCTTTGAATTTTTGTTATTCTGTAAGACATTGGGCTGTCAATACTATTTATTGAGTCTCTGGTATGTGCAGAGTTCTCACACACCTCCTATCTGTCAAATAAACAAATAGTGGAAATGAGTAACCTGAGAGTGTTTTAACAGATGCAAGAGTATCTGTTATAGATCACAAGTAAAAATATGCTCAGCTTCCTGTTTCTAGTTTTAAAAGCAACTGGAAGTTTCTATTCTTAAAAAATACAGTAATTGCCAACTTGAAATATCTTCTTGCATGACCCATAGCTATTTGAAACTCAAGATGTCTAAGGCAAAATTTATATTCTCCTTCTTCTATCTCTCCAAAATGTGACTATTTAAATTCCCCTATATCTTATGAGATTACCACTGAACTATCCTTCCAATCATCCAGCTAAGAATCATCCCTGACTTTTTTCTCCCTGAAATTCCATATCCAATATTCAAACCTTATCTAAGCCATCTCTAGACCATTTCTTACTTCCATCATATTGTTTTCCCCTCAATAAACCATCATTTTAGATCAGTGTCCCATCATTTCTTATCTAGACTATTCTACTAATCTCAAAATTGGCCTCCAGCTTTTCTCTATTCTGCTCCAATTCATCGTCTATTGTGAAAATTAGCTGTGAAAATTAACTTTGTCATACAAAAGTCATTTACTTTCTCAAGCAGAATTTACATCCATGCCTATAGAATAAAAAACAAACTCTCCATGTTGATATTTAAGGCTGTTAATAGCCTGGCTCCTGTGAACAACTTCAGCCTAATATCATGCTACCTGCTATCACATGTACACTTTATTCAAGCTATATGTTTCCTGAACACAATATATGATTTCTGTGTAATCATTCTATTTCTGTGTAATCATATAAAAAGTTTTCCTTGCCTGTAATTCACTTATCTCATCCTCCTCATCAACCTTTAAAAATTTTGTTTCTTTAAAAAGAAAAATCTTTGCCTTCCCTAAATGCTTAACTCATATACCAACTCATCCAAAAAGTCTAAGAGTAATTCTACCCATTCTCTCTCTCTTCCATCTCTAAATTCCTTTTACATAGGATTCTGGTCTAGAACTAAGTGTCCTGACAGGTGATTAATTTTTTAAAAAATGAATTTCAATCTACTTTATATAACATCCACTAGAACATTAGGATTACCCAGTAGAAACATAACCATATGTACTGCTCCCTTTTAGAGCTTTATCTAATAACCCCTATGCAGGGCCATAATGCACAGTCCTTTCAATCTCGGGCTCCTGTTTGTTATCAATAATCAGATCAATACTACTATTATTGTTGAAAGAGGAAGGGCAATAAATGGATCCACTCTGTGTTCTCATGATCATCAAAACCAAACTTCCATTAGAAAAATAGTTTGAAAATGTCATCAAGTCAAGTTTTAACAACCATTTATGAGACATCTATGATATTCTGAGGATCATATAAAATGTGTGAAATAAAAAAAGAAACACAAAATTCCCTGCTCTTAAGACCTAGTAGTTTAATGAAGGAGACAGTATATAAAGAGCTATACAGGGAAGATGTATGTGGGATAAATTGGAGATAATCTCAAGATGAAGGACCTAGAATTAAAGAGGATCAGGGAACATTTTTGAACAGTGTGTTGCAATTTGTTCAACTAAATTATTTCAATGGATTATGGGATGAATCATAGAATCATAACATCCTAACATGGAACATCATAGTATATCTAGTCCAACCCCTCTTGACTTTATGGATGAGGAAACTAAGGCTTTTAGTAACTTCTCCATTTTCATATGAAATGTCAAACAGAATTTAGATCCAGAAACTCCTGACTCAAGATCTTATTTTTCTAACCTGTTGTTTATAGGAATTTTTGCTTTTCCCAGTCCAGAAAGGAATCTAGTTTTGCTTCTTGCCAGATCTTCTTACTGCTCAAATCTAAAAGGTAGATTATTAAATAAAATGGTTAGGAGACAAATCCAAACTGAAAGAGTAGAGGCAGGAACTTTCCAACCTCTCCTCCAAACTGCTCCAAAATCCTTTAAATAATGACTCTAAACAAATTTTAGAGTGTTGGAGCACCCAAAAAGACAAAGTAGAGCATTTTCTAGCCTAAAATAACTTAGAAGATCAGCAAAAAAAGTCTGTGACACCAGAATGGGAATCCAGCATGCAGTCCTGGTGCAAGCTTGCCAGCATAGCCCTTGTCCCAGATCCATGCCAACAAAGGGACCTCTGAATCAGCCACAGGACTAGTGGTTTCTAGACTTCTCAACCCAGAGACACCAAAGAGGACTTGGAAGGTCAGCAGAAAAGATCTGTGGCACCAGGGTGGGAGTCCAGCCCATACTCCCCACATAGGCAGCACTTGCATAGCCCTGGCCCCAGAGCCAGAGCCAGCAAAACAGGAATGTGCCTAGGGACCTTTGAATCATCAGCAGAACTGACAGTTTCTAGAACTCTCAGTCCAGTAACAGCCCTGAGGACTTGCAAGGATGAGAGGACCGTGGGAAATCAGCAAACCAAGATTGGGTGTAAGCACTGGTGACAGTGGCAGCTTCTGGGGGCCTCAGCTTACAGGAAGTCTCTTCATTAGCACTGAGGAAGGATTCTGTTGCTTTAACATATTAGGTCTTTACAACTATAGAGAGGTGGTGACCTTCCCAACAGCTTAAAGGCAGAAAATAGTACTTGAAGTTAGGTTCCTAGAAGGCTCTCTGAAAAAAGCTGCACAAAATCCTGAAGCCTGGGATAGTGCATAGTGTACTCTGAAAACTGAGTTTACTTTAACAAATAGTTTAAAGCAGAGTAATAGGCTAGAAAGTTTCTGACCATAGAAGGGTAAGGAAGATGAAATCACTTACTCAGAAAGAGACAAAGTCAAAACTCCTATATCTAAAGCCTTCAAAAAAATAATAATAAGAAGAATTGGTTTCAGGCTTTGGACGAGATCAAAAGTATTTTGAAAATCAACTAATGAGGAGAAATATGCCTTAAAAAGCAAAATTGGGGACAGCTAAGTGACACAGTATATAGAGCACCACCTCTGAAGTCAGAAGGACCTAAGTTCAAATCTGGCCTCAGACATTTAACCCTTCCTAGCTGTGTGACCCCGGGCAAGTCACTTAACCCCAATTGCCTCGGGAGGGGGGGAGGGGGGAAGGAAGAAAGAAAGGAAAGAAGGAAGGAAAAAAAAAGGCAAAAAAACAAAGAAAAATTGGCCAAATGGGAAAGGAGGTACAAATGCTCACTAAGGAAAATTATTCTTAAAAATTAAAATTGAGCAAATGGAAGCTAATGACTTTATGATAAATCAAGATACAATAAAGTAAAGCCAAAAAGAAAAAAATAGAAAAATGTGAAATATCTCATTGGAAAAATAACTAACTTGGAAAATAGATCCAGATGAGATAATTTTAAAATTGTTGGTCTACTTGAAAGTCATGATCAAAAAAAAAAAAAAAAGAGCCTAGAACCTTTCAAGAAATTATCAAGAAAAATTGTCCTGATATTACAGAACCACAGGGTAAAATAAAAATTGAAAGATCTACCAATCACTTTTTGAAAGAGAGATGAAAATAAAAACTTCCAAGAATATTATAGCCAAATTCTGGAACTCCCAGGTCAAGAGAAAATACTGCAAACATCCAGAAACAATTCAAATACAGCAGAGTCACACTCAGGATAACATAAGATCTTCGACATTGTAGCACCAGAGATCTTGGAATGTAATATTCTGTAGAACAATGAAGCTAGGATTACACCAAAGAAACACATCCAGCAAACCGAATACAATTCTTTAGGGGAAAAGGTGGAAATTTAGTGAAATAGAGGATTTTCAAGCATTCATGATGAAAAGACCAGAGCTGAATGAAAAATTTGGTTTTTAAATACAGGATTCAGGAGAAGCATAAAGAGGTAATCAAAAAAGTAAAATTATAAAGGACCTTATAAATAAGGTTTATCTGTTTACATTCTTATAGGGGAAAATGGTACTTGTAACTCATTATAACTTTTTCATTATTATAGCAGACAAACAGAAAGAGATTGAGGCAAAGAGGGCACAGGTATAAATTGAATATGAAAGAATAATATTTTTTAAAAAATAATAAAATTAAGGGGTGAGAAAGAGAATGTACTGGGGAAAAGAAAAAGGGTAAGTGGAATAGTGTAAATTATCTGCCATAAAAAAGAAGCTAGAAAAAGCTCTTACAGTGGAGGGGAAGATGGAGAGGAGAGAATGTATAAGCGAACTTTACTCTCATTGGAATTTGCTCAAAGAGGAAATTATATACACATTCAATATAGCTATAGAAATCTACATTATACTGAAAGAAAGGAGAAGAGGAATTGGAATATGGGAAGAAGGTGGGTGATAGAAGAGAGGGCATATTGGGAGAAGGAAGTTATCAGTAGCAAAACACATTTGAGGAGGGACAAGATGAAAGGAGAGGGAGAATAGAATCAATGTGGGGGGATACAGTTAGCAACAGTAATTGTAAAAAGAATTTTAAAGCAAGTTTCTCTCTTAAGACTCCATTTTTCAAACATAAAGGGAACGGAGTCAAATTTATTTAAAAAATTAAGAGCCATGCCCCAATTGATAAATGATGAAAAGATATACACCATGTTGAAATGACTATAAAATCATGCATATTCTTTGATCTAACAATACCACTACTAGGAAAGAATCCAAAAAGACATTAAAAAAAAAAAAGGAAAAGGACCAATATCTAGGGAAAAAAAACATATTTATAGCAGCTCTCTTCTCTGGGCAAAGAAGTAGAAATTGAGGGAATAACAACAACAATTGGGGAATGACTGAATTAATTGTAGTATGTGATTGTGATGTAATATTATTGTTCTACAAAAAATGATGAGCAGGATGTTCTCATCAAAACCAGAAAATTCCTCCATGAATTCAAGTAAAGTGAAATATGTTAAACAAAGTAATAGCAATATTCTGGGATGATCAGCTATGAATGACTTTGCTATCCTCAACAATACAATGATCCATGATTACTCTGAAGGACTTATTATGAAAATTCTTATCTATTTATGGAAAAAGAACTGATTGTATCTGAATACAGATTGAAGCATACTCTCTCCCTATTTTTACCTTATTTTTCTTGAGGGTTTTGTTGTTAATGCTTGTTTGTTTTAATGGGGGGAGATTTTTTTCACAATATCACCTTTCTGGAAATGTTTTGCTTAACTCCACATTTGCTTTTTTGATGGGGGTTAATTAAGTATGGAAATATGGGAGAGAATCTAGAACTCAAAGTTTTAGAAACATGCAAAAAACTGTTTTAAATGTAACTGGAGGGAAATAAAAAAATTAAACTTAAAAAAAAACTATTAAAAAAGCAAAATGGTTAAATTAAAGTGTGTTTTCCCCAAAATGCAGTTTAAACTTTCTGATCAAAAAGGGAAATAGAGTTTCTTTTCTCCTCTCAAACACAAGAAAAGTATTATATGGGAGAACTCATTTAAAGCCATTTTTATGTTATTTTTAATCAGAGCCAATGTGTGTGTGTGAGAGAGAGAGAGAGAGAGAGAGAGAGAGAGAGAGAGAGAGAGAGAGCTTATATATCAAGATATAAGCAGCTCATGCTAATCACACTTAGAATTTACTTCTCTAAGCTGTCAACATGTTTCAACCACATAATTTAGCAATTGTACAGAATACTTTTCATAATTCATTGAGAGAAATTATGGTGAAATAGGAAGCATACCATGTTTGGAATAAAAAGAAAATTCACATATGAGTAAAATATTGAGAGTCATTTCTGTTTTTCTTAAAAAAGTGTCATCACTTTGTCAAAAGTTTTGTTCTAAGTCTTAAAACTGAGATCTCTCTTATATTTTAATCAAAATTTGGTTACAAGTAGCATTTCCAGATGACACCCACTATCTAACAGAAAACATTTCCATAGATTCAATAACAAAAAATGGGATATTTAAAAGGGAGCTAAGTAGGGATTTGCATATGAAAATGGTTTTCCAAATGAACAATGTTATTTGATTTGAGAAAGAGATAAACTCTGAGGGTTCAGAGAAATCAAATTACTCCCTGGCCTTCTCAGAACATTCTTTAAGAACAAGAATTTATTCAAGAAAATTAGAGTAGGGGATTTTTAAACATATAACTTATGCATATAACTATCAACCTATAGTGTTTTGTTCTTTAAGAGTTCAATGAGATAAATACAGCAAATGATTTTTTTTTAAAGAAAAGCAGATAATTTGATGAGCCCTAATACCATGAGTTGTGGAAACCAAGATAATGATAAAAATAATCAAATATCATGCTTCAGAATGAAAACTTTTTATTATTGGTATTTTTTACCACTCCCCTTTGCTCCTGGGTATAATTCAAGAACTGAAATATTTAGGAATTCCTGCTTCTATTTTTTGAACCTCTCTAAAATTGTTCCTAATAGGAAGAAGAGCCTTGAACCCCTCCCCAAAAGATCCCTCATCAAGTAAATTTCAAATATTGTACAATCTAGACTTTCTCAGGTGGTAATTACTAAGAGGCTTTTCCCAATGCAAATCTGACTATTAGTTTCATGAGATGATTAATTAGCATATTTAATTGTCATATTAATCGATTGTTCCTTTCCATGTCCCTGCTGTTTGTCTTGTTATCAATGGAAATCCTATGAGAGTATAATTTTTCTAACCCCAAAGAGACTTTTATCTTATAAGGATTAATGTCTCTTACTATACATGCAAAAAAGGAAGTATAGAATAAATTTACACTTTGGATTTTGACTATTATGTAAAAACAATAATACTAAAAAGACACATGATTCCTCTCTCTGTAAAATAATTAGAATACTTAGCTATAAGTATCAGTTACCTGGTTGGCTCCTTTGAATTAATATATCTCAATGTTTTGAAAGACATTATACAAATGTTATTTCATTTAGTAGACTTAATTTTAATTATTAATTAATTAAATAATTAATAATTAGAATTAATTCCAATTAATTTTTGTTCAAACTATTAGTCTGATTCCACCTTCTTCTTCACTCAAAATAAATCCACATCTTTAAATTCCCTCTCTCCTAACCCCTCTTAAGAAAAAACAACCCTTACTACAGTGTTTTATTTAGCAAACTAAATCCTATTTCTATACTCTGACAGAGGTCGACTAATCCTTTTTTTTTCTTATATAGCAAAGAGTGGTGCCCATTTTTATGAAATTCTTTCTAAAATTTTACATTTTTAAAAATATTTAATATGTAACATATTTTTAATTTAGGAATTTTAATATTTTTAAAATTTAAATTCCAAATGCTCTTCCTCTCTTCTGGCCCTCCACTCATTGAAAAGACAAGCAAGTTTATACATGTGCAGTCACACAAAACATGTTTCTATATTAGACATGTTATGAAAGAAAGGAAACTAAAAAACTAAAGAAAAATAAAGAGCATTAAAAAGTGGTTGGAGTTTACCTCTATCTACACTGATTCCATCAGTTCTTGCTATGGAAGTATTTAGCATGTTGAATCCTAAATTCTTTTTTTTTTTTTTGGCAGGGATGAATGATGATTTTTATTATTATTATTATTATTATTATTATTATTACTATAGTATTTTAATTACAAAACATGCATGGTAATTTTTCGACATTGACCCTTGCAAAACCTTCTGTTCCAACTTTTCCCCTCCTTCCCTCCTCCTCTCCCCTAGATGGCATGTAGTCCAATGCATGTAAAAGATGTTAAATTATATGTTAAATCCAAAATATGTATACATATTTATATAGTTATCTTGCTGCACAAGAAAAAACAGATCTAGAAAAAAAGGGGAAAAAAAACCTGAGAAGGAAAACAAAAATACAAGCAAACAATAACAGAAAGAGTGGAAATGCTATGTTGTGCTTCACATTCATTTCCCATAGTTCTCTCTCTGAATCCTAAATTCTTAGAAATTGGCTTAGACAATTGTTTTGTTGAAATAGCTAAGTCTTTTGCAGCTGATCACAATATTACAGTTACTGTGAACAATGTTTTCTTGCCTCTGCTCACTACACTTTGCATCAGTTTATATATGTCATAAATAACTTTTTGCTTGTCATTTTTTTCATCACAATATAATTCCATCACAATCATATACTACAATTTGTTCAACTATTCTCCAATTGATGGACATCTCATCAATTTCCATTTCTTTATCACAACAAAAAAAGCTTTTTTGGTAGATGTAAAAATATAGATCATTTTCCTTTTTCTTTGATCTCTTTGGGATATGGACCTAATAGTGATATTGCTGAATCAAATGGTATGCAAAGTTTTATAGACCTTTGGGCATAGTTATATATTATTTTCCACAAGGTTTGCAACAGTTCACAGTTCCACCAGCAGTGCATTAGTGTCCCAATTTTCTCACATACCCTCCAACATATATTAACCAATTTGATGTAAGAAAGGTACTTCAGAGTTGTCATAATTTTCATTTCTCTAATTAATAGTGATTTATATGAACTTAGAGTCATATCAATTTGACTCAGTTTTTGGGAAGTCCTTTATCAATTCAATTTGCTTTAATTTTTTGTATCAGTTTTCTGCTTTTCTTCCAATCTTAGTTCATTGTTTTTTCTTGTACCAAAAAACTCTATTTTAATTTAATGTAATCAAAGTATATATTTTGTTTCACATGACTCCTGTTTAATTATGAATTTTCTCTTTATCCATACATCTGACGGGTAAACTATTCAATGTTCCTCTAATTTGCTTATGGTAGTCTTTATGTCTAAGTTGTGTACCTATTTTGATCTTAATTTCTTATATGTCTTGAGAAATTGTTCTATTCTTAGACTACCAATTTGTTTCCAATTTTCCTAGTAATTTTTTAAAATATGGTTATTTCTTGTCCCAAAAGCTTATACTCTCAGGTTTGTCAAATCCCTAGATTGCTATGGTCAATTATTACTTTGTATTGTGAATTTAATCTATTTTGAGCCAGTAATAAATTGCTTTGATGATTACTGCTTTGAATTGTTATATTGTGTTGAAAACATCTTCCTCCACATTTTTTTCATTGATTCTCTTAATATTATTAACTTTTTTCTTTCAGATAAATTTGATTTTTTCCTAGCTCTATAAAATGATTTTTGATAGATTGATTGATGTAGTACTGTATAAGTAAACTAATATAGGTAGAATTGCAATTTTTATTATATTGTCTCAGCCTACTCATAAGCAGCTAATATTTCTCTAATTGTATAAATGTGGCTATTTATTTGAAAAGCATTTTGTAATTTTGTGCAAATACTTTTTAGGTTTGTCTTGGCAGGTAGACAGATGTTTTATATTGGCTACAATTATTTTAATCCAAATTTCTCTATCTCTTCTTGCTAGACTTTATTGGCAATAAGTAAAATGCTGATGATTTGGATGACTTTATTTTATATTCTGCAAATTTGTTAAAGTTGTAAATTACTTCAATTAGTTTTTATTTGTTTTTCTAGGATTTTCTATCATATCATCTGCACAATGATAACTTTTTTTGTTTCCTTGTTACCTATACTCATTCCTTTGTACACAGCAACAACAATCATATGTGATGATCAACTGTGATGAAGTTGGCTTCTCTCAACAATGAGGTGATTCAGGGCAGTTGCAATAGACTTGTGATGAAAAGATCTGCATTTAGAGAGAGAACTACAGAGACTGATGGCAGATAAAAACATAATATTTTCACTTTTGTTGTTATTTGCTTATTTTTTTTCTTTTGATCTGATTTTTATTATACAGCATGACAAATGTTTAAATATATTTTTAAAAATTGTGCATGTTTAATCTTTTTTTTTAATTATAGCTTTTTATTTACAAGATATATGCATGGGTAATTTTTCAGCATTGACAATTGTGAAACCTTTTGTTCCAACTTTTCTTCTCCTTCCCTCCACCCCCTCCCCCAGATGGCAGTTTGACCAATACATATTAAATATGTTAGAGTATAAGTTAAATACAACATACGTATACATGTACTAAGAATTATATTGCTGTACAAAAAGAGTTAGACTTTGAAATAGTGTACAATTAGCCTGTGAAGGAAATCAAAAATGCAGGCGGACAAAAATAGAGGGATTGGGAATTCTATGTAGTGGTTCACAGTCATCTCCCAGAGTTCTTTCACTGGGTGAAGCTGATTCAATTCATTACTGCTCTATTGGAATTGATTTGGTTCATCTCATTATTGAAGAGGGCCACGTCCATCAGAATTGATCATTATATAGTATTGTTGAAGTATATAATAATCTCCTGGTCCTGCTCATTTCACTCAGCATCAGTTCATGTAAGTCTTTCCGGGCCTTTCTGAAATCATCCTGCTGTTCATTTCTTACAGAACGATAATATTCCATAATATTGATATACCACAATTTATTCAGCCATTCTTTAATTGATGCATGTTTAATCTATATTGGATTATTACTGTCTAGTGAAGGGGTTAAGAGAGGGAGGGGAAAAAGGAAAAAAGGAGAAAAAAATTCTCATCTTTCTAACCTCATTTTCAAATAAACTTGCCTTCTGTCTCTCACATATATGGCATTCTATCACCCATGCCCATGCCTTGTACTGACTATGTCTCTAAATTCCAACCTTATACTTTTCCAATTCTGTCTCAGAATCAATTCCTTCCTTCTTTAGGAAGTATTTCCTGATCTTCCCATGAACTGGTACCCTCATTGCCTATATCATATTGCATTGCCTTGTCTGGATTATGTGTGTGTGTTCTTGTATATATAATTATAGATGTATATATTGTTTTTACTTTGATTTTTATTTTTTTCCTTTTTGTTGCAAGTTTGTTTATTTTTAATACATATTGCTTTATGAATCATGTTGAGAGAGAGAAATCAGTGCAAAAGAGAAAAACCGTGGGAGAGATTAAAAAAAAATGAAAAAAAAAAAAAAGAAGAAGTGAACCTATATAGCATGTGTTGATTTCTATTTGGTCTCCTTACTTCTTTTTATGAATGCAGATGGAATTTTCTGTCCAAAGTCTATTCAGATTGTTTTGGATCACTGAATCATTGAGAAGAACCAAGTCTTTCATGGTTGATCATCACATATTCCTGTTGTTACTGTGTACAATGTATTCCTGCTTCTGCTTGTTTCACTCAGCATCAGTTCATGTAAATCTTTTCATGTCTTTATATGACATGAATATATCATATATTTCAGCTTGTTCATCATTTTTATAGAACAATAATATTCCATTATCTTCATGTCCACAACTTGTTCAACCATTTCTAAATTGATGGGTATCTACTCATTTTCTAATTCTTTGCTACCATAAAAAGAGCTGCTACAAAAATTTTTGTACATTTCATCTTCCATTTAAAAAGCACTTCAGCCTCATTAGATGTCATAACAATTCTGAAAAACATAGTGCAGGCAACAATACTCCTGTTTTGTAGATGAAGGGCTGAGAATTCAGTGACTTTATGACTTACAGGTTAATATAGGTTATAAAAAGTAGCATCAAGATTACAACCTGACTTCTAAGTAAAAAATTCAGAACTCTTTTCAGACAAAAGACTTCCAAAACTTTATGTGTGATTGTATGATAGAAAGGAAAATGTGGAGTCAGAAGGAAACAAAACTGTCAGAAAAAAAATAAGGGTACAAGGAATATTTTTCCTGTGAAATAATTATCTGTGTCTAAAAATAGTAATCAATATTTTTCTTTATCCTCTCTTCACATTTTCTAGTTTGATGAATTCACATAATGACAATCTATCATGCCTAAATGGGTCAGGATTATTGGCAGCAGCAACAAACATCAGTTCAAGAATAACTCTCTGTTTTTGTTTCTGTTTCATTTGCTTTGTAGTTTCAACATAGTAGTGCAGATTTGTGTTCTTACATGTCCAGATCCTAAAATGAATTTACTTTTCCTCCCTATAGGTTCTGAAGCTGGTTCTAGACCAGGGGTCCTCAAACTTTTAAAACAGGGGGCCAGTTCACTTCCCTCAGACTGTTGGAGGGCCGGACTATACTAAAAACAAAAACTATGAACAAATTCCTAAGCACGCTGCATATATCTTATTTTGAAATGAAGAAACAAAATTGGAACAAATACAATATTTAAAATGAAGTAAAGTTAAATCAACAAACTTACCAGTATTTCAATGGGAACTACGGTCCTGCTTTTGGCTAATGAGATGGTCAGTATCTGGTTCCATATTTATCACTGCTAGTCGTAACAAGTGATGCAAGTGTGCATCCATTAGTCTTGATCTGGTTGGAGATTTCAAATGTTTCATTCTAGAAAAAGTCTGTTCACAGGCATAAGTGCTGCCAAAGACGGTGAGTGCATGGTTCCTGAGATGAGGATATGTCTCAGAGGGGAGAGATGCATAGAAATTGTGAAGGCTTCTTGACTTGAATGTTTCTTTCAGAGAGTCAAAATTCTGCAGTTCAGCCCATTCCATTTGGTAAATTGTATCCACATTTTCAATGTCAATAGAAAATGGGTTACGGAGAAGCTGTACATCCTGTTCATGGAGATGAAGCTCTTTAAATCTAAATTGGAATTCCTTTTGCAATTTTTCCAGTGAATCCACACATGTTTTGTTTGGGAATGCAATCAGCAATTTTTCCACTAATGATTTTGAGTTATGGAGAGATGGCAGAAGTTTTCCTCCTTCACTTCTTTGATGAGGAGGCCTAATTTTACTTCAAATGCTTTGACATGTGATTGCATATCACAGATGAGCTTCCCCTTTCCTTGAAGTTGCATATTGAAATTGTTGAGTAGCTCTGTTACATCTGTCAGAAAGGCAAGGTGCCATCTCTATTCTGCCTCATTGACCTCTGGTACTTCTTTGTTTTTTGAAAGCAGAAAAGTTGTATTCTGTGGAAGTGAGTCATAAAAACGTTTCAAAACTCTCCCTCGACTCAGCCAATGGACTTCTGTGTGATATAGAACATCTTCATACTCAACATTTAGCTCAGACAGAAATTCCTGAAATTGTCTGTGATTTAGTGCATTAGCTCTAATGAAATTAACACAAGATACTATAATTTTCATAACAGAGTCCCACTTCAGTGATTTACTACACAGTGCTTGTTGGTGGATGAGGCAGTGTATGGCTATTGGATGAGAATGGTTATGTTTGTCCATCTCTTAGTTAATGCGAGCAATTTCTCCTTTATTAGACCCCACCATGCTAGGAGCACCATCAGTTGTCACGCTGGCTAGTTTAGCCCAGTCCAGCTCCAAACCATTCATAGTTTGGCAAACCTTTTCATAGATATCCTCTCCTGTAGTTGTTCCTTTGATACTTTGCAGTGCAGCAAGCTCTTCTATGACTTCAAAATAATCATTCATCCCACAAATAAAAATTAGAAGTTGTGCAGAATCATGAACATCATTGCTTTCATCGAGTGCCAAGGAAAAATATGAATTTTTTTTATGGAGTTTTGCAAATGCTGATGCAGATTGTCTCCCATTTCTTCAATCCTCCGTGTAATTGTAGGTCCTGAAAGACTCACTGTACTAAATAAATTGGCCTTCTCTGGACACATCTCTTTGGCAACAGAAAGAAGGCATTCTTTAACAAATTCTCCCTCCACGGATGGTCTGCCAGTGCGTGCTATTAGCCTGGCAACTTGAACACTTGCTTGCACTGATGAAATATTTAGCTGCTTCTGCTTCACAAAAGTATTTTGCTGAGTTGTTGATGTATTTTTCAGTTTTAATATTTTATCTTTTCTCATTTCTCCAACCAGTCACATTTATCTTTATGTTGCATTTCATAGGGTCAATGCAAATTATATTCTTTGAACACAGATACTATATTCTGGCATATCAGACATACAACTTTTCCTTGTACTGCATGAAAAAGTAATCATAAGTCCACTGTTCTTTGCATATCCTACACTCCGAGTCAATTTTTTTTTCTTGATATTATTATTTCCTAGGGATTCCAAATTGCTATTAGTAAAATGCCAATATATTTATATAGAGAGCTACAAAAACAATACCAGCAATAACTTTGCCCACACAGAGATACACAGACTGCAATGCCCAACTTCCTCCAAGCTGCCTCTATGCTGTGACGCCTCCATTTCCTGCACTCTCTCCTGCCCTTCGCACTCCTGCTTCTGACTTTCACTGTTGCAGTGAATTCCCCCAGCAGTGGCCATGACATGCACTACACGCACTGTACATCCCTCTCCCCCTCCCCCCCGCGCCTGTTGTGGTGGCTGCTGTTACTGTACAAGGCCGCAGGCCATCAGTTCTCCATCTTCTGCGTCTCTCTCCCTACCCCACACCACACACCCCGGCCTGGGAACTCACCTCACTTCAGTACCGGTACCTCACACTCTGTCTCCGCCACCTCAGCCTAGTGCAGGAAGTGTGCGTTGCTAATGGGAGTTTAGGTCAACGTCATTTCTGGTCTGATTTTTCCATAACCCAGCGGGCCACATCTGGCCCGCAGGCCGTAGTTTGAGGACCCCTGTTCTAGACTCAGAATGTTCTTCCGCATCAATATCAAGTCCCACTAATATACAACTATATGCAACAGGTTATTTTTATCTTCATTACCACAGCATCATCTTTTGTAGACAAATATTCATCATGTCCCTCTTCCTCTATTATATATGTGATTCTTTCTCTATTATATATGTGATTTTTTCATACTATCCCTCTTCTTTCACAGAGTATTTCTTCTGTTACGTCATCTGAACATTTTTGTTGCTATATTCCAACGTATGGATTTTTGATCTCTTCTGAATCAAAATAATCATTTTCTACATCCCATTTTTCTCAGAGTTCTTAATTTTTTCATATATACCTATGATTTCACTGGTCTTGGTAACTTCTGGTGAGGAGTCTGCTACTACCATTAGAGCCCAGCAATTCATTTGCAATTAATAGTCTTACAGAGATGTCAAGAGCCCTAATAAGTTAAGTAACTTGTCCAAAGTCACACAGCCAGGATATGGCACAAAATGTCCTTAAATCAATATAGAGTCAATTGTTAAATGAAGCTTTATGTGTTATTCTTTTTAGATAATCCATGTATTTAACACAAGTGTGTGATGCCTTACCATTATGTTTGGTATTTCCAATTGTTTTTCTTGTGAGATTTTTTTATAACCACATTGAATATATTAAAGAATATTATGTTTAAGAGAAGATATTTTGGGAGAAAGCTTATAGTGGGAATAATATCCTAATTGCTACCTCTACTCAAGTTAGGTTGGTTTTTCATTATGATACATAATCTATCTTTAAAACTTTAAAAACCTTGTCCTTGAGAGACATTGCCCCAGAGGAAAGAAGCTTTCACTATTGAAATCATTTTCCATAGTTTATGAACAAAATAGCCAAGTAGAATTCCAGGTGATCTGGGCTGATATGTTGGTGAGCCACTGTGGTAAGTCAGAAGTAATGCATTAGCAAAATCAACTCTGTTTCCTCAGTTATACCCTTGTTGAATATATCCTTCATGTGCTATGACAGTAAATCCTTTTTTTAATTGTGGGATGTTATAAGGATATCTCATTTTGTCCCAACACATTAAAAGTGTCAGAGTACTAACTAGAATCAGGTTCAATCTGAACCATTGTTATAATCACGCAAGATTACAGTAGAATTATCACTGTAAAGGGGATAGAAGAGATGAATAATCCAGAGAAAGATGAGATTAGATAAACTCTGTGTTTTAGACTCTGCTTTCTTGTGGTCCTTTAAAAATGGGAATTGATTACAGTGAAGCATTCTCCAAAAGAAAGAATTTATAGCCATTCACTATAAAGACACCAGTGTGAATAATCTTTGTGCATTAAGAACTATACCAAAAAGAAAATTACCACAAAATGTTGTTGGTCAAATGTAGATAATTAGTTATGTTTGGAGATGATAATAGTTTCTATATTTTAGAGATAGTCTAAAAATCTGTACTAATAGAATTCCTTGGGTATATGGTCATTGGGAGCTGGTATGACCAGCCTTTGTTGAGAATAACTTAAAACATAATTGTTTGATTCTACATAAGAGCTCAAAGATCTCTGTAAAATTGTGGATATACACAAATGTGCCAGGTATATCTCAGCTGATTTTCTGAGAACAAGGGGTGTTGCTTGAGCTTATGAATTTTAAAAAGAGGAAAAGATCCCACTCTTTCTTGTAAATTGTAAACTTATTCATTCATCTAAACATTTTCTGTTTTTCAGTCTTTCTACCCATCTGCCTATCTCTCTGTCTCTGTGCAATTGTCTTTGTCTCTCTAAGTCAGTCTCTCTCTTCCTTTCTTTCCCTACCTCTCTCCTTCTCTCTCCTCTCTCCATTTCTCGTTCTTTCTCTCTCTCTTTCTCTCTCTATATAGATAAATATAAATATGTGTGCCTGTACATATGCATATGTGTGTATTTGTATACATGTGTGTGCATGACTTTGTATGTGTACACATATTTTATATATCATTCTCTTCATTTGAGTTTCATCCTTTAACATATCACTGATTATACTTTACAAAATCTCATCTTGAATCACCCCCAGTATCTGCTTGTCTTCTTCAATCCTAAACATGTACTGCTGAATAAAAGTGGAAAAAAATCATACTATTTTGATTCAATCCACTACAAACATAAATTATTCAACCACAAATGGGCTCTTATTTCCCTTAAGCAATTTTTCTATAACTCCCTCTCTTATCAACTCACTCTCCACAAAGCTCTTCCAAACCTTTCTATCACTCTTCAAACATCCAATGACTCCTCTCCACTCCATTCTCTCATCAACAGATCTTGTCTTCGATTTTATAGGGGGGAAAATAAAGTCTTTATGAAATCTTTTCTCCTTTCTTTATCTCATAAATTCATTTATCTTCTGCTACTAATTCCTCCTTCACTTTTGCCTCACATTAAGAGATTAATTTCAATAGATTGGAATAGAAAATGTCTAAATGTGAGTTGAAGCATAATTTTTTCATCTTTTTGTTGTTGTTGCTATTTGTTTCCTTGTCTTCTTTCTTGTTTTTCCCCCCTTTGGATCTGATTTTTCTTGAAAATTTGACAAATATGGAAATATGTTTTCAACAATTGCAATTTAAACAATTTCTCCTATATCAGATTGCTTGCTATCTTGGGAAGGGGGGAGGCAAGGGGCAAATCAGAAAAATTTGGAACAGAAAAATTTACAAAAATGAATATAGAAAACTTGCTTTACATGTATTTGGAAAAATAAAATACTATTGAAAGAAAAAAGGGATAGCCTTACTCCTTACCAAGACCTACCCCTTATATCCCTTTCTAACTGGGTTCCAACTGGGTTTGATACTGTCAGTCATGAGGAATCGTGGAAAATTATGTCAAAATTTAGTTGCTCAGAGAAGTTCATCAATATAGTATGTCATCTTCATGATGGCATGCTTTTCTGAGTTCTGCTTTTTCCCAGTCACCAATTGAATGACCAAGACTGTGTGCTTGCTCCCATGTTAAACTTTTTAGCATGATGTTCTCAGCCATGTTGTCAAAACACCTTCAATGAGGACAAACATGGAATCAAAGTCAGCTGCTGCACTAATAGTAAATTCTTAAACTTGAAAAGACCACAAGCTAAGATTAAATGAAGGGAATGTTGATGCATGATTATTTTGTGTGCAGATGTGTGCACTAAATGCAGCTTCTGAAGCTTAGATGCAACAAGATAGGAAGCAGATCTCTACCTCTTGTGCTGATTTTGGCTTAACAATTAACACCAAGAAAATACACATCCTCCATCAGCCAGCACCACACCATACATATGTGAAACTATCAGATACAATAAATAAATAGTGAAGTTTTGAATGCTGTGGAAAAGTTCATTTACCTTGGCAAAATAAGTCCAAGGATGTTCACATTGATAATGAGATTGACACACTCATTGCCAGAGCTAGCTCAGTGTTTGGGAGGCTCCAAAGGAAAGTGTTGTAGAGAAAAAGAATTAAACCGACCGCCAAAATGAAGATCTGCAGAACCATTGTGCTGACCTCATTGTCGTATGCCTGTGAAACCTCAGTGTAATGCCAGCTCCCTACCAGAAAACGGAATCTCCTCAATTTGAATTGTCTTAGGAAGATTCTGAAGATCTTCTGGCAGGATAAAGTACCAGACATTGAGGTCCTTTATTGAATTGAACTGCCAAGCATTCCAACTCGACTGAAGAGAGGACAACTCCATGTGGCTAAACATGTTGTTCATGTGTCAAATGTATACTTGCCAAAAAAATTTATTTTATAGAGAATTCACACAGGCAAGTCACAAGATGGTCAGAAAAGGCAATACAAAGACACTCTCAAGTGTCTTAAAAATTTTAGAATCAATTGTAAGACATGGCAGGCACCAACACAGGACCACCCAGCATGGCAAGCCCTCATCAGAAAGGTGGTGTGCCCTAAGGGCAAAGCAGAATTGAATTAGCCTAAAGGCAACATTAATTATGCAAAAGTAGAGAAGCTACTCCAAATGTTCAAGAGGGTTTTTTGTGTCCAACCTGTGGCAGAGCACTCTGAACTTGTATTAGTCTGATCAGCCACATTGGCCCCACTGTAATTTGTCTCTAACAAAGTAATGTCATTTTTGTTCTCTTCAAGAACCAACCAATCAACCAACTTATTAGCTTCCTTAATGTCTCGTCCACCGAGACCTCGTTATTCGTGTGGGCTTCGAGGGGGGATCCAGCCTGAGGAGAAATGGGCGAGAAAGAGGAGGGAGACGAGGCTGATTGTTGCCAAGGTCTCAGTTTATTGCTCTCAGGATACAACTTATATAGGAAAAAGCATGGGAAAGAGAAGTAGGGTGGTCTGGGAAAGGAACATAGGCTATAGCTGGTCCAGTGAGCAGGAACATAGTGTGGTGACAACTCAAAGATTGATTCTCAGGACCGTTTTGCCCGGTTGCAGTTCTCAGGATTGTTTGACCACCTGCTCGATTCTGTTGCAGCAAGGGGTGGGGAAAAGGCACCTGGGCTAGGGCCATGAGAAAGGCACCTGGGCGGGGGCCTTCGGCTTCCAACACCTTAATTTACTTCAAGATATACTTACGTTTTTCTAATCCTTCTCAATTCTAGTACCTCCCTTCTTTTAATTATTATTCTGAATCTAGGTTGTTTTTTTTGTTGTTGTTGTTGTATTTGTTTGTTTGTTGTCCATAAGGGAAGGAGCTGCATTTTGTGTCTTTTTCTTTTCCCATTGTTTAGCACAAAGCCTGGCACATAGCATTATTTTTGTTATATTTTTTTCTTTCTAAAAATATTTTTTGGGAAATTTTATTGTCCTTTTTCTTTGTAGTGTTTTCATTTTATTTGATTCCTTTCTTACTATGTAGAGGTAATAAAAGGAAGCTGAGAATGGCTATAACTACCCATTAAGAATTTCTTATCCACAATGTGTGTATTGCATATATGTGTTCATGCCCATATGTGTGTAATACACTTTCCCTGAAAGAATATCAAATATATGTCTTTAATCCAAATTAAATTTTTTTCTCTTCTCTTTTTAGATAAAGATAGAATTCTCAAGAACTTAGAAATATGAACAAGTATAGTATACTACATATAAAATGACTGCCTGAATAATTATTATGAAGAGGAAATTTATAGGTTTATTTTTTTTTTTACTTGTAGAATCTTCTCATCCATTTGACTAGTTTCCATTGGTAAAAGAAAAAAAAGCACAAAAAATATCAATAGTAAGATTCAATGTTTTTATTCTTTTGTATTTTTTCTATTTACTGGAATCAAAAAAGTGCTTAAACAATTTGGACTTTTATTTCTATAATTGTCCCTATTATCTTCTCATCTTCTTTGTTTGCTCAACTTTGGTATATATTTTAATCTTTATTTTAACCATTTGCTGATCAGTCTCCATAGAGATGACTCCAAAATCCATGTTTTATATAAACCATTTCTTTCTCCTATATTTGAGTATAGCCAAAAACTCATAAATAAAAATTTCCTAGGATGATAGAATATTAGATTTAAAAGAGACATCAGAATCCATTCAATCCAATACAGGCTCTGATGTCCCGTGAAACAGAATCCACTGGCACCCAAAGTATCCTACTTTTCTGTGGAGAAGCAGACAAAGAAGAAATGTTTCCCTTGTCAATTTTAAATCTTCATCTTTGAAACTTCTATTACTGGAGGCCTAATACAACAAGTTTAATTCTTCTTCCACATAATCATCCTTTATATTTTTGAAAGCTGATGTTATGATCTCTCCCTTTAGTGTTTTTTATTCAATATTTTTTTCCAATCCCTTCAATTGATTATCAAAATTGCACATTTTTCCATCCACCCAGATCATTATCTACTCCATGCATTCCTATGTGTCTCTGTTCTTTTTATAATGTAGTACCCATGCCTTATCGCAGGTGTCCAGATGACATTTGAATAGAATCAACAGATTTCTTTTTTGTTGTTGTTGACTTGTTTCAATCATGTCTCATTCTTTAACCTTAATTAGGGGTTTTCTTGGAAAAGATGCTGGAGTGTCTTGTCATTTTTTTTCTCTAATTTACTTTAAATATGAGGAAACTGAAGCATACATGATTAAATGATTTGTCTAGGGTCACAGGGCAAGTGTCTGAGTTCTGATTTGAAGCATTAATAAGAATCTTCTTAATTCCAAATCCAGGGCTATATTCACTGAGCCACATAAACAAATGAAATCTATAGGAGAATGAGCATTTTAGCTATATTTCACATTGTTGATTCACATTGAGCTTGTAATCTTCACTCTTCAGGTATTTTTTTTTTCACTTTGGTTATGATCTCATCATGACTGCACTATCCTATATATGTACAGTTGGTGTATCAAAACCTGGTTGAATGTACTTTTATCTTTATTATGTTTTATTCCTCAAAATATCATGACCTTTTGATCAGAATGCCTCCTATGGCTTCATCCAATTAAATTGAAGTGGAATAAAAAGATAGTATTAAAGACATGTAGCACTAAAAGACTGAAATACAATTATATAACAAAACAAATGATAACATGTAAGTTATCTAATATATTATAATATATCAATCCCTAAGAAAACCATAAAAGACCTCACTACATAGAAGATTTATTGGGAAAACATGAAAAATAAATGGATATTTGCTATTTACATTAGTGGAAGTAATATTATCATTGATGAAATTACAAGTCTCTTGTGTATCTCAATGCCCTGATTCAAATGGAAGAATGATGAGAAAATTCTAGGCATTATAGGAAAGTTAATGTGATCTTTTCTGGTGCCAATCAAATAATATCTTTGATGTCATTACCTATTCCATTTTTATCTAATGGATTCCCTTGCTGTTGTTAGTGGAAATGCTGATGATAATGATACCATCATTATTTCAAATTTCAATTGTACCTCCAACAATTTACTTCTATAACAATATTTTAGTTCAACAAGTAAATTTATCACAACAAACATTTATTACTGCTTGTTTGAATGTGTTATACTTCAAATATTGTGGATAATGCAAATCATATGAAGCTGAATCAGCTATTTCTGTTGATATCTGTTAGCATCTGAGTATGGAAGATTAGACATATACTTGAATAGAAATAATAAAGATTATGCCCAAAGAGTTATAAAAAATGTGCACAACCTTTGACTCAGTAATATCACTTTCAGGTTTGTTTCCTGAGGTGATGAAAAAAGAGAAATAATCTATAATTTTTTTAAATATTTATAGCAGCACTTTTCTGACAAAGAACTGGAAATTGAGAAGCTAACCATCAATTGGGGAATGGCTAAACAAGTTGTACATAACTGTAATGGAATACTATTGTGCTATATGAAATGGTGAGCAGGCTTATTTAAAAACATCATGGAAAGATTGGTATGAAATGATAAAGAATGATATGAATAGAACCTCTAGAACATTATATACAGTAACAATATTATTATTCCAAGAATAACTATGAATGATTAGGCTATTCTAAGTATTATACAAAGTCAAGCTGACTAAAAAGGACCAATAAAGAAAGAGAAAGAATTGATAAATAGAAGCATTCATAGTATAAGTGTGTGTGTGTGTGTGTGTGTGTGTGTGTGTGTGTGTGTGTGTGTGTTTGTCTTTGTGTCTGTGTGTGGGAAATGGAGGTTTACTCTAGTAAGGGATAGAGAGGGAGAGAAGAAAACATTTTAAAAGATACTTTTAAAAGTATCAAAAATTAAATTTTAAAAAAAAAGAACTAATGAAGGTTGATCTATCAGGAATGATGGAAGAAATAACAAAGTTTCTATGAGAGCAAGAAGAAATAAATCATTTCTGACTCGGGAACCAAGGAAAGCTTAATTGAGAAAGTCAAATTTAAACTGAGCCCTCTAGTATGGATAGTATGTTAGCAAATGAAGATGAGGGAGAATGGCATATTAAATACAATAAACAAATAATGAGCAAAGGAGAAGAGGTTGAAATGAATAAGGAATTTTCCAGAAATCAATAAGGAATTTTCTGAAAATCATAAGTAGTGATATTTGGTGAGTATAACTAGCTTTGAAGTGGAATAAAAAGACATAAGTCTGGAAAGTAGTATTAGAAACAAAATATGGAAAGATGGGAATGTAAAGCTAAAGAGTGTGGATGCTATTTTGTAAGCAATAGGAAGCAAATAAAAGTTTTTAATGAAGGAGTGAGATGAATGAATTATGCTTTTGGAACCAAAATGAAAGAAAGGTGAGAGAATGAAGCTGTTAGAGTCACAAAAATCCTTGTATGGCTACAGAAGTAAACCAAATAATAGATACCTAAAACTAACAATAGAATAGAAAAGAGTCGATGCATCTTTAATTTTTATAAATTGAATGACAGAATTTACTATCTGTATAAAAAGCTAAAGAAAAGGAAGTACTGAAGATAGCAATTTTAAAACCTTAGTCATTGAGAAAATTATGGAGCCATGGACAGAAATAAAGAACATAGGAAGTGCTAATTATATTGGTTGGATAGATTGTGAATCTGGTTTTGAACATGTTGAAAATGAGGTAGAATGGGGGGTGGGAAAAACAGTTTAGACAAAAAATACAGAATTGAAGCCATCTGTATTTATCTTTGCTTAGCAGCTTTTTTGCTTTTATTTTTAAACAAATAATTTTTGAATGAAGATTTATTTTTCTTATGAGATTCCAAACATTTTGAACATCTCATGGAAAAAAAATTTAGATTTAAAAAATATAATAAGCAGCTTCAAATTAATATGTTTGTTTCTTATAGTCATTTTGATATCTCAAAACAACTGTATTGTCTTATGTTTGGTCTTTGATAGTTGAAGATGGGTGTTTTTGATAATTCCTAAGTGTTACATTTAGAACCAGTTTTAATTTCATTGAGACTTTTTCTCATCTAAAATATTAGAAAGTTTAGTCTAGTGAAATTTTGATGATGGTAATATACAATTAAGAACTTTAAAATTCTAAGCAAAAACTTTTAGGATTAAATTATTTCACTATTCTTTTATATTATTCAAATGCTTTTATCCAAACTTGAAAGGATTTGAATAATGTCACTATTTTCATAGCACAGCTTTACAGCAGGGAGGTAATTATGTTTTGAAGTATGTAAGTTGAACTATCAAATTATGCAGGTAAATATAACACTCTGGCAGTATTACTTTGATGGATTGTAGCCTCTTTTGAGGATTTTTTTTTAGAATTCATAAGGAAATTTCAGAAAGAAATTCATGAGGGTATTGGAATCAAGGTATTGAATTTTCAGTTTTTTAAGTTAGGCCAATATGTCTTCAAAGCTTAGTGTATGATTGGGTTATTATTGTTAAGTGCTACAACCATTCTTTTACAATGCTATGGGTAGATATTTAAGTCTTTGAAATGTCTCATCTTCTAAAGTCTCACTCTGAATGATATATTGCATTGCACAAATGACAGTTTTCCCTGTAACCAGTTTAAATGAATGATCATTTTTTATTTCTTTTCTTAAGAGAGACTGCATTAGAAATGTTCGTGATAGGGTATCTGTCACCAGGAACTCACTGTCTGGGCTATGTTCCAATTTCAAATCATATTTTTATAAATGTAATAAGCTCCTTTGTAGACTTGGAGAGTTTTTATTTAACTCTGAACTTGTCATCTTGTTTTAGGGAATTATTTCCTTTTTTATTGATTTCATATAACAGACTTAAAATGTCACCTTTAGAACTTAAAGAATGGAGAGAAAGTTCTAGGCTCCAAATATGAAACTTCAGATTGCTCCCCATAACAATAAATAAAGCAATGGAAACACATATTTAGATAATCAAGAACATTAGCAAACAAAATCTCCACTTCAATTTTTGCTGTATCAAAAACATATGAGAGTGAAATCACTACCACCATCCCTTTGACTACCATCTTCCCTCAGACCTAAACAGCCCAAGACGCTTTTTTCCCCATATTTTCATATTTTTTTCTTTTTCATTAAAGCTTTTTATTTTCAAAATATATGACTAGATAGTTTTCAGTTTTCATCCCAACAAAATCTTATGTTCCAAACTTTTCCCTTCTTTCCCTCCATCCATTCATTAGATGGGAAGTAATCCAATATATGTTAAACATGTACAAATCTGCTACACATATTTCCACAATTAGCATGCTGCACAAGAAAATCTGATCAAAAAGGAAAAGATTGAGAAAGAATCAAAAAACAAGCAATTAACAAAAAAAGTGAAAATATTATGCTGTGATCAACACATAGTTCCCACAATCCTCTCTCTAGGTACAGATGGCTCTCTCCATCACAAATCTATTGGAACTGGTCTGAATAACCTGGCTGTTGAAAAGAGCCATGTCCATCAAAATTGATCATAATATGATCTTGCTGTTGCTGTGTACAATATTTTTTTTGGTTCCATTCATTTCCCTTAGCATAAGTTCATGTAAGTCACTATAAGCCTTTCTGAAATCATCCTGCTAATTGTTTCTTATAAAACAATAATATTCCATAGCATTCATATACCATAACTTATTCATCCATTCTCCAACTGAGGGACATCCACTCAATTTCCAGTTGCTTGCCATTACAAAACGGGTTGCCACAAACATTTTTGCACATGTTGGTTCTTTTCCCTTTTTATGATCCCTTTGAGATACAAGCCCAGTGGAGACACTATTGGGTCAGAAGGTATGAGCTCTTTGATAGCCCTTTGGCCATAGTTCCATATTACTCTACAGAATGAGTGGATCAGTTCACAACATCATCAACAATGTGTCCCAGTTTTCCCACATCCCCTACAACACTCATCTTTATCTTTTCCTATGATCTTAACCAATATGAGAGATATATAATAGTACCTCAAAGTTGTCTTAATTTGCATTTCTCTGATCTATAGTGAGTTAGAACATTTTTTCATATATTAGAAATGGTTTTAATTTCTTCCTTTGAAAATTGTCTGTTCATATCCTTTGATCATTTGTCAATTGAGCATCAGCCCAAGAGTCTTTTATTTTTCCTGGGAAATTTATTTATTTTTAATATATATTGATTTATGAAGCATGTTGGGAGAGAAAAATCAGAGCAAAAGGGAAAAACCAGGGGAGAAATTTTTTAAAAGCTGAAAAAAAGAAGTGAATATAGCATGTGTTGATTTACATTCAGTCTTCTTGGTTCTTTTTTCTGGATGGAGATGGCATTTTCTGGCCAAAGTCTAGGGAGATTGCTTTGGATCACTGAACCACTGAGAAGAAGCAAGCCTTTAATAAGATTATCACACATTCCATGTGTTATTGTGTACAATGTATAACTGGTTCTGCTTGTTTCACTCAGCATCGGTTCACATAAATCTTTTCATATAACTATAGATGGCTTTAATTTTGTCATCTGAAAATTGTCTATTCATATCCTTTGACTATTTATCAAATAGGGAATGACTTGTATTCTTATAAATTTGACACAGTTCTTTGGATACTTTACAAATGCGACACTTTTCAGAAACACTGTCTCAAATGATTTTTTTCACAACTTTGTATCTCCCTTTTACTATTGTTTCTTTTGGTGTTATTTGTGTAAAATCTTTTTTAATTTAATGTAATCAAAGTTGTTCATTTTGCCTTTAATAATGTTCTCTAGTTCTTTTTGCTCATAAATTCTTCCCTTCTCCAAAAATCTGATATTATTATTCCTTATTTTCCTAATTTGTTTATGGTATCATCCTTTATGCCCAAATCATGTATCCATTCTGACCTTATTTTGGTATGGTGTTTGAGATAGATCTATATTGAGTTTCTGGCATAATATTTTCCAGCTTTCCCAGCACTTTTTGTCAAATAGTAAATTCCTATTCTAGAACCCAGAGTTTGTGGGGTTATCAAATAGTAGATTGTTATAGGCCTTTATTATTGTGTCATGTAGCCAGTACCAAATAGTTTTGATGGCTGCTGCTTTATAATACAGTTTTAGGTTTGGTACTACTAAGTCTTTGTATTTTTTAATTAATTCCCTTTATATTCTTCACATTTTGTTCTTCCAGATGAATTTTGTTATTATTTTTTCTAGTACAATGAAATAACATTTTGACAGTTTGATTGGTATGGCATTGAATAAGTAGACCAATGTAGGCAGAATTGTCATTTTTATTATATTAGCTCAGTCTTACCATGAACAATTGACATTTTTCCAATTGTTTAGATTTTAATTTATTTGTGTGAGAAGTGTTTTATAATTGTGTTCATAAAGTTCTTCAGATTGTCTTGGTAGGTAGACTCTTGCTGATGGACTTTGCCAGTTATCTACAGAAATGCTGATGATATGTGTAGATTTATTTTATATCCTGAAATTTTGCTAAAGTTGTGAATTGCTCCCAGTTGGCTTTTGGATGACTTTTTAAGATTCTCTAAATATATCATCATATCATCTTCTAATAGTTATGGTTTTATTTCCTCATTGCCTATTATATTTCCTTAAATTACTTTTTCTTTTCTTATAATTAAATCCAACATTTTTAGTACAATGTTGAATCATAATGGTGATCATGAGCATCCTTGTTTCACCCCTGATTTTATTGGGAATGTGTTCTCCATTTAAAATATTTCTTGTTCTGGGTTTTAGATAGACACTGCTTATTATATTAAGAAAAGCTCCCTTCATCCATATGCTCTCTAGTGTTTTTAATAGGAATGAGTCCTGTAGTTTGTCAAAAGCTTTTTCTGCATTATCATATGATTTCTGTTGGTTTTATTATTAATATGGATGATTATGGTAATAGTTTTCCTGTTATTGAAGAAGCTCTGCATTCGTGGTATAAATCCCACTTGGTCATAGTGTTTTATCCTTCTGATAAATTGCTATAATTCTTTTGCTAATATTTTATTTAAATTTTGGCATCAACATTCATCAGGGAGATTTTTCTGTAATTTTCTTTCTCTGTTTTAGCTCTTGCAGATTTAAGTATCTGTGCCATATGTGTGTCCTAGAAGGAATTTGGCAGTACTCCCTCTTTATCTATTTTTCCAAATAGTTTACATATTATTAGAATTAATTTTTCTTTAAATGTTTGGTGCAATTCACTTGTGAATCCATCCGGCCCTGGAGATTTTTCTTAGGGAATTCATTAATGACTTGTTCAACTTATTTTTTAAAATAGAAATATATAAGGAAATTATTTCATTTTCCATTAATGTGGGCAATTTATATTTTTACAAATATTCATCCATTTCAGTTAGATTGTCAGACTTGTCAGACTTGCTGCCACATAATTGGGCAAAATAGCTCCTAATTATTGCTTTAATTTATTTTCCATTGGTGGTGAGTCCACCCTTTTCCTTTTTGGCGATTTGGTTTTTTTCTTTCCATTTTCTGATCAAATTAACCAAAGGTTTATCCATTTTGTTGGTTTTTAATTAAACCAAATCTTAGCTTTATTTATTAGTTCAATAGTTTTCTGGGTTTCAATTTTATTAATCTTTCCTTTGAGTTTCAGAATTTCTAATTTATTATTTAATTGGGGGCGGTTAATTTGTTCTTTTGCTAGCTTTTTTAGTTGCATGCCCAATCCATTGATCTCCTCATTCTCTATTTTATTCTATAACTATTTAAAGTTATGAAATTATCCCTAAGAACTGTTTTGGCTGCAAACAGTAGGTTTTGGTACATGGTCTCATTATTGTCATTCTTTTGAATGAATGTTTCTATGATTTGACATTTGACCCACTCATTCTTTATTAAATATTATTTTTATTGCACTGAGGTGTGAAAAGGAAGCATTTATTATTTCTGCCTTTCTACATTTCATTGTGAGGTTTTTATACCTTAATACATTTTCAGATTTTTGTGAAGTTACCATATACCACTGGGGGAAAAGGTGTATTCCTTTCTGTCCCTATTCAAATTTCTCCAGAGATCTATCATATAAAGGTTTTCTTTCTTGTTTATTTTGTAGTTTCTTTCCTGTTTATTTTGTGGTTGGATTTATTTGATTCTGAGAGGGGAAGGTTGAAGTCCCCAACTAATATAGTCTTGCTATCTATTTTTTCCTGTAACTGACTTAAAATCTTCTCTAGGAATTTATCTTCTCTACCACTTAGTGCAAGCACATTTAGTATCACTACTGCTTCATTGTTTGTGGTATCCTTTATCAAGATGTATTTTCCATCCTTGTCTCTTTTAATAAGATCTATTTTTACTTTTGTTTTATCTGAGATCAGAATTGCTACCCCTGCCTTTTTTTTTAACTTCAGCTGAAACATAAGAAATTCCATTTTAGCATTTTACCTTTACTCTGTATATGTCTCTCTATGTCAGATGTGTTTCTTATAAATATATTTAATTGTAGGATTCTTTTTTTTTTCAATGCACTCTGCTATTTGCTTCCATTTTATGGAACAATTCATTCAATTCACATTCTCTATTTTATTATTTTGATTACCATCTCTGTATTTCTCTCCAACCTATTTTCTCCCCTCTATATACCTTTTTTCTCTCTTTCCACTTTGTCACTTGTCCACCTTCTATCACTACTTCCCCTAAGAGGAGTGATAGTAGGTAAGAGGTAAAAGAAGTCTTACTTTTTACCCTAGTATTTCTGCCCTTCCTTCTATCCTGCCTCTCCCTTTTTTTCCCCTCTTTCTCCTCCTATTTTTTTATAGAGTTAGATAAATTTCTATACCTAACTGAATTATCTATCACATTATTCCCTTAGAAACCAAACTGATATGATCAATTTTTAAACATGCTCATCCCTTCCCTTATTTTCCTGCATTGCAATAGGTCTTTTGAACCTTTTCATGTGAACTAATTATCCTATTATATTTCCCTTCCCTCTTTTTCCAGTACAGACCCACTCTTTGTCTTTTTCTTTGATTTCATCACATCAGAAGTCATTAACAACCACACCCTCAGTCCATGTGATGACTCCCTCTGTATGCTCCAATAACAAATACAGTTCTCAAGAGTTACAAATATCATTTTCCTATCTAGGGATGCAAACATTTTAATGTTTAAATTGCATATACATACATATATATATATATATATAATATTTTCCCTGTTTACCTAAGCTTCTCTTGAATCCTGTATTTGTAGATTAAATTTTCTGTTTAGTTATGGTTTTTTCAATAGAAATTATCAAAAGTCACTTGTTTAATTGAAGCTCCATCTCCTCCCCTGAAATGTGATGCTAAGTCTTGCTGGGTAGTTAATTATTAGTTGTCACCTTTGCCTTCTATAATATCCAGACCATCTGATTTTTTATTGTAAAAAGCTGCCAGATGCTGGGTAATCCTTACTGTTGTTCTTTAACATTTGAATTGTTTTTCTCTTACTTGCAGCTTGCAGCTTGCAATATTTTTCCCTTGAGATTGTAATTCTGGAGATTCACAACAATGTTCCTTGAGGTTTTCCTTGTGAGACCTCTTTCCAGTGGTGATCAATGGATTATTTCAATGAATATTTCCCCTTATGTTTCTAGAATATTGAGGCAGTTTTCTTTTAATGATCTTTTGTAAAATGCTATGCAGGCTCTTTTTTTGGTTATGGCCTTCAGATAGACCAATAATTGTTCAATTGTCTCTCCTGGATCTATTTTCCAGATTGGTTGTTTTTCCAAAGAGATATTTCACTTTTTCTTCCATTTTTTCATTCTTTTGAGTTTGTGTGACTGATTCTTGCTGTCTTGCAACCATTTGCCCTGTTCTAGTTTTAATGTGTGATTTTCTTCTGTTAGGTTTTGTAGCTTTTTTTTTTTTTCATTTTGTTAATTTTACTGTTTAAGGAGTTGTTTTCTTCAGACAATTTTCCAAATTCAAATTTCAAAATTCAAAATTTTTCCTTTTTTTGTCCAAGCTGTTGACTATCTCATGCATATCCCTCATTTCCTCTCTCATTTTTTGTTCTACTTCTCTTATTTGCCTTTTAAAGTCTTTTATGAGCATTTCCAGGAAGCCTCTTTTAGCTTCAGACCTATTCATATCACTCTTCGTGATTTCTTCTGTGGACATTTTGCCTTTGTCTGAATTGGCATTTTGGTCTTTCCTGTCACCATAGTAGCTTTCTAAGGCTAAGGTTCTTTTCTGTTTCTTGCTCATTTTCTTTCCTTTTCTATTGGTATTCTCTCCCTTTCTCTCTCTCTCTCTCTTTCTCTTTCTCTCTTTTTTTATAGTTGACTTGTGCTCCTGAGGTAAAGGTGGCACTGTCCCAAGCTTCATGTGCATCTATGATCCTTGATTTTGAGCACTGGGTCCCTTAGGTTTGCAGAGTGTAACTTTGCCTGCTCTTTTCAGGAAACAGCCTGGTTTCCCAGAGTTTATCTTCTGAACAGGGATTGGAGGCTGCTCCATTTGCTTTTCTACTGAGCCAGACTGAGAGTTTCAATTGCTGATTTGCTATGAATAAGACTCTCTTACCAAATTTCCCAGAGTCTATTGGAGCTGGGCTGAGCAATCCTTTCATCCCAGTGAGACTGACCTTTCTTGAAGTTTTTCCAGTACATCTTTAGCTGGAGAGTGGTTTCATTATGTCAGACTCTGTTGTGAGACTTGGTTTCTCATGGGTAACTGGGAGAGCTTGAGCAGCTTCATGACTTTACTCTACAATGTTCGCTCTACCCCTGATTAGCCTAAGATTTTAAAGCCAATATTCTTGGGAATAGAAACATCCCCTAGACCATTAGATTTGTTTTATTCCAGTCTTTCAGAGTTACTCTTTGAGGGAGATAGAAATAATTATAAAGTGAGAGTTCAATGTATTTCTTGCCCCCAGCAACAATTATTGACAAGTATCTCCAAAATATCAATAGGTTTAGGAAGCTTGGGAATAAGAATATACTCAGTTAAATATGGGTAGATTTCAGACTAGCTCTCATCTTCATTGCCATCATCAAGAGAGAAAATCGATGAAAAGGAGCCAATTATAACTACCAGTTGTACATAAGCTCCCTCTAAAAGGACACCCAACCTAGCCGAGGTGAAACTGGAAAGCACTCTGAGGGGTGAACAAAAGGGAGCATATAAAGGGCAATTCATAACACAACCTTAACAATCATCACCATTCATATGCTAATGCAGATAGTCCAAGATGCATGTTTGCAAACCATTGACCAGAGTCATTATCCTGGAAAGCAATCCCTACACAGATGCATTTGCTTTTACAGGTGCTACAATTGTATTTATTGAAGAAACAAAACATTATTGGCACTATAAGATAAATCGATGCAAAAAAGCTGATGTAGTTTATCAGTGTAAATAATATCAAAAAAGAGGCATTTACATCTGTTTTGATACTGTACCCAAAAGATGATGGAGTCTTTTCATGTGACACACAGCTGCAACCTTTCATATGTTGTCTCTCCTTGAGAGTAGAGTCTGTCTTACTTTTTAAAACTTCTATTCCCTATCAGTTGTTGAAAGGCTGAATACATTGTGGCATATGATTATGATGAAGTAGTGTTGTACTATAAGAAATGACAGGGGAAATGATTTCAGAAAAAAAATGCATATATTAGAACTAATGAAAAGCAAAGTGAGGAGAATCAGGAATTCATTGTAAATAGTAGCAGCATTGTAATTACCTGCTCTGATCAATGCATTAATCCAAGACAATTCCAAAGAACTCATAATGAAAAAAAGTCATTTACCTCCACAGAAAGAACTAAAGAAATCTGAAGGCAAGCTCAAGTATAGTTTTCTCACTGTATTTTTCTTCCTTTTTTGTGGTACAGCTAATATGAAAATATGTTTTGCATGATTTCACATGTATAATTAATATTATATTGCTTTCCTTCTTAGTAAGTAGTTGAGGACAAGAATTAGGAAGAGAATCTGGAACTCAAAAAATTTAATACTAAAAATAAATAAATAAATAATGAATATTTTTTTTTAAAAGATATACATTTTCTATCCCTAGCTTCTATCTTTGCATATACTAAACTACTTAATAACTTTCCCATTTATCCCTTCATTTATTCATTTACATACTTATAGAATACCATAATTTAAAAGTACCACAGACTCCATCTAAGCTAATACATACCATGAAGTTAGAACCCTCTGTAATAACAGAGAAAATCCCAAAATCTCAAAAGTAGAATGGGTTCTTGGAGTTTTTCTAGTCCAACTCATAGCTAAATAAATATTCTCTCCACAATATATCTGAGCAATTATAATATCATCAAACTAGTGGTTAAAAAAACTACCAATGAGGTGTACTTATAAGGCACCCCATTTCACTAGATAAATCTATTCTTTAGGCATTTTTTGTCTTTTACCTCATGTCAAAATTTACAGTCAAACAGAACAAAGCTAATTCTTCTTACATAAGCCAATCCCTCAAATATTTATCTTCCTTAAGTTTTTCCTCTCTAAAAGACTGAATCTCTGCCCAAAAAATTATCAAATTGTGCATACCCTTTGATCCAGCAGTGTTTCTATTGGGCTTATATCCCAAAGAAATACTAAAGAAGGGAAAGGGACCTGTATGTGCCAAAATGTTTGTAGCAGCCCTGTTTGTAGTGGCTAGAAACTGGAAAATGAATGGATGCCCATCAATTGGAGAATGGCTGGGTAAATTGTGGTATATGAATGTTATGGAATATTATTGTTCTGTAAGAAATGACCAGCAGGATGAATACAGAGAGGACTGGCGAGACTTACATGAACTGATGCTAAGTGAAATGAGCAGAACCAGGAGATCATTATACACTTCGACAACGATATTGTATGAGGACATATTTTGATGGAAGTGGATTTCTTTGACAAAGAGACCTGAGTTTCAATTGATAAATGACGGACAAAAGCAGCTAGCTACACCCAAAGAAAGAACACTGGGAAACGAATGTGAACTATCTGCATTTTTGTTTTTCTTCCCGGGTTATTTATACCTTCTGAATCCAATTCTCCCTATGCAACAAGAGAACTGTTCAGTTCTGCAAACATATATTGTATCTAGGATATACTGCAACATACCCAACATATAAAGGACTGCTTGCCATCTAGGGGAAGGGGCGGAGGAGGGAGGGAGGGAAAAAAAAATTGGAACAGAAACGAGTGTCAATATAAAGTAATTATTAAATAAAAATTAAATTAAAAAAAAATAAAAAATAAAAGTGAAAAAGGACCTTAAAAAAAAAAAAAAAAAAAAGACTGAATCTCATCAGTTTCTACAAGTATGATACAACATGAATTCCAGGCTTTTTAATATCTTGATTACCTTCCCTTTATTAAATGTTTACATTGTGCCAGGCACTGTGCTAAATAAGCACTTTACAAATATTATTTCATTTGATTCTCACAGCAGACTTGTGACAGAAATGATGTCATTAATCCCACTTTGTACTTGAGGAAATTAAAACAGAAAGAGTTTAAGAGATTTGTCCAGATTCATAGAGCTAGTAAGTATCTAAGGATCAATGTGAACTCATGTTACCACCTCAGTCCCTTTGGAGGTCTTCCTGTAGATCACTAGACTTCTTAATATAAAAGATAATACTAGAGGTGTTAGTGTTTCCCAAATAGGAGCCACTGTAAAGTAGCCACTGTACTAGTCTAGACACAATGCTTCTGTAAATGCTGCTTAAAACAGCATGAACTTTCTGAGTTTCTATATCAATAATACTGTGAGGTCAAACTGAAGCTGAATTCTGCTAAGTCCCAGAGACCCTTTAAGATGAACAACAGTTCCATAGGCACAACTTTACCATTTTATTCTTAACATTTGTCCCTTTTAAAATTTCTTCCTTTTAAATCTGACCATCTTTAGGTCATCTATATCTACAAATTTTATATCATCTTTATGTGTATATAAATGAATATTAGAGAGGTTTAAAAGACAAGGCTCCAAAGGTGTTCTACATTTCAGGGAGCATGTAGCAGTCTCTCTTCTATACATAACCCAATGGGTTCCTGGAGGTGCCTGAAGAAAATGAATATCTGAGCTTAAATCTGTTTTGAGGTCCACTTTGCATACCACTTGATCAGTATTCATCATGCCTGGAGAAAGGGGTGGGGAGGGAGAATAACAGGATAGAGACAAAGGATTTGAAAGATAGGAAAATGAAACAGTTGATTAAAAAATAAAGTTAACTTTTGTTTAAAAAAGAAAGGGAATGAAAAAATAAAATCTAGGTAAATCAGAATAAATAAAATAATATACACAATGATTTTAATAATGCAAATTGGGAAGAAAAAAACACTAAAATAATTTTTGAATTATTTGTAGTAATAATGATCAATCTTGACTGTAAGAAATGGATGGGCATTTATTTTGTTTCCAAAGTTATAAAAATTATTTGGAAAAATGAAACAAATTAGAAAATTGAATCCCACAGGGACATCAGAGGGCTAGGGGAGAGGAGGAGGTTATCTCCCCCAAAAGAATGTAGGCCACTTAAGAATAGGAACTGGCTTTTTTGTAAGCAAAGCTGGTGTTCAGAGATTTGAAAAGAATCTTTTGTTCTTTGTCCCTAGCTTTCTACTGCTATCTTTCCCTTCTAGAATGGAAGCTCCTTGAGAGCAGGGACTGGATTGAGTAGAAAACACCCTGCCTTGTTAGGCATTTGGGGGCCTCAGGCTTTGTTACTTCATTTTTAGAAAAGAAACTCCAGTCAATGGGGAAAAGAGCCAGGGAGTTGGAAAGGGGAGCTAAGTTAGGGAATTAAAAAAAGGAACCCTTGCCTGTGTGTGTCTCTTTCTCAAACTACCCTTTGTGTGTCACAGACTTTCTCATGAGAAAGAAATAAACTTTTTCCTGAACTCATCCTCAGACTTCTGATTGTTTTATGGTTGCCACCATCCCATACATGACCCTGTTGAAGAAATCAGGAAGTATACTTCCATTTCCTTGGAGGTAAGATAGGGTGGGAGATTATGGATATAGAATGTTGCATATATTATCAGATATTATCTCTATATGTATATGATTTTTATTTAATTATATTTTTTATCTCAATAGTAAGGGGATTACCTTACCCCTTAGGTAAGGATAGGGGAAGAAGAAGAGAATATCTTTAGAAATGATGTTTATGTATATAGCAATAGGCATTCTTGTGCCACAGTTCTCTTTTGATGTCCTGACCCAGTTTCCCCATTGTCCTATTTAGTTACTCTGCCTCAGGTTATAACCTTTGCCTCTTAATGTTTGATGAGATAAAAGTCTACCTCAGTTGCTCTGCCCCAAAACCCCAGGCTATAATCATTCCCTCTTAAATGGTTGATGAGATAAAGGTTTTATATCTTTAGGTTATAATCATTCCTCCTTAATGTTTGACAGGATAAAGGCTTATCCATTTTAGATGTCATTAGAATTTCAGTCACCTCCCTCCATTGTGTCATCCTTGGTGCCTCCCCGCCATTAGGTTATCCCCATACAGGTACCTCCCCCATTATGTCATTGTTCTTGTTATCCTGTGAAAAGCTTGCTCTCTGATATTTAAGTGCTGGACTCTTTATAGTCTCGTCCAGCCTTGGGACCAAACATGGATCCATTGGTCCCAGTATCTCTCTCCATTTATTTAATAAACTATTGAATTGGTCTCTAATCTCTGTCTTGCTCAGTTTCTCCAGCATTACAGCATCAATAAAATATTCAAAATAAAATCTACATTTTATACAATAACATTTCTGTGATCTTTATATCTAATGACTTTCATGAAAAGAAATAAGATTATGATCTTCTCAGAAAATGTCATGAAATGTCTTCTTTGGCTCTTCATGAAATTATGGTGGCTTTTGGAATAGGGACTTTCTTTTCTAACTGTTCACTAACCATTCCTCTAATTATATGTTAAAGAATTATTTCAGGAATCAGACAATCTCTTGGACCTATAATTTCAGGATCCATCCCTTTTCTCAGAAATTGAGACAACTGACCTCAAATCCAGGAATGCCTTTGCCATTCTCTGGAATCCTTGTTGTTGTTCTTGTTAAATCATTTTAATTTTGTTATACTTTGTGATCTTATTTGGGGTTTTCTTGGCAAAAATATTGGAGTGGATTGTCATTTTCTTCTCCATTTATGATATTTTAATTGCCAAGTGCTATTTGTAAGAAATAACTTAGTTTATCTAAATAAAAATAATTACACAAACTCATCAAGAATAGCTAGAAATTATATTATTTTACCAACTGACAGGATAGTGCTATGAAAATAAGCATAGATCATAAGTCAGAATGCCTAGATTTGAGCCTACTTTTCAAACTGCCAGAAATATTACTTCAAAATCATTAACTATCAGGCTATAGAGAAGAGAAGAAGCAAGCCGTGAGCACCATGCTAAGTGCTAGGAATTTAAATAGAAACAAAAAGACAATCCTTGTCCTAAAGTGCCATGTATTCTACTAGGTAACTAGGGAAACTATCAAACAGAGGGGAGCTGAAAAGTTGAAAAATGGGGGAGGAGGTTGTGAGGACAGTGAAGGTAATTTCATATTGAAGTCTGCAAAGAAAAAACACAACAGAGAGGGGAATGATGTTTAACTGACCTGGGCCTATGGTCCTAGGCCCTAGGACTAATTGGCCAATGAGACAAAGAGATAGTGATGGAGGGTGTGAAATTGTGTTCCCTTTAATCTGTAAAATTAATAATCTAAAATTGTGTACCATTTGATCTGTAAAGAAGGGAAATTCGAGTCTCAAGCCCTCCTGTGAAACATATTTCCCCAGACAAGTTAAGTGGCATCATCCAACTGGGCCATTTCTAAGGCAAATCACCTCCATTGATAAAGAAAAAAAAAAACTCTATTAAAATTCAGGCTGAAAAAGCCTTCAAACAATTTTATTTGGGAGATCCTGGTCTAATTAGCTCAAACTGCCCCAACCCCTGCCAAGATCTGCTCATATAATAGGTTTCTGTTTACTCATTTCTTTGCAGAATGTCCAAAGCAAGACTATGCCTTGTCCCTTGGTATAACTGCTTGTCAGGACCTTGCCCACTGAGAAGATATTCTCTTCTCAGTGCCAGCCTCCATTTCCCTAATAGTACTTTGCCACTATTAAGTCATTCTCTTAGCAAAACTGACTTCTCATCCAACAATAAACTTCCATTTTTGCCACCTAAAACTCTTTGGGTTCGTGAATTCTTTCACAAAGAACCTGCACCTCTGACCAAAAGGCGATTTCCACAACTCTCTGACTGATACTAGAACCCCATCAATAGCACCTAGAAACAAGTTTTGCACATAATAGATACTTTATAATGTTTTGTTGTTGTTGAATTTACTAATAGATAATTAAAACCTTCCAAACTATATTTACCACACTAGGAGAGAAGAAGAAGAAGAAGGAAGAGGAGAAGGAGGAGAAGGAGGAGGAGAAGGAGGAGGAGGAGGAGGAGGAGGAGGAGGAGGAGAGGAAGAAGAAGAAGAAGAAGAAGAAGAAGAAGAAGAAGAAGAAGAAGAAGAAGAAGAAGAAGAAGAAGAAGAAGAAGAAGAAGAAGAAGAAGAAGAAGAAAGTTTCAGCACAGAGGAAAAGTTCATACAAAATATTTTATGACAAAAGACATTCTACTTAAAGCTTTTCTTTACTTGAGAGGTTTTGTTAAAGTTAAGATAAATGGGAAAAGTGAGTTAAGTGATCTAGCAACAGCCAAAGATAAATTTAATTCTGTGAGTTGCTATATCATCAAGATTAATCCAGGATTTTTCTGAAGGAATTGAAGACCTGTGGCATTTGTTCCATTTTCCTTGGGCAATGCTGATGAAACATTGCAGAACAGTCTTTCCCTTCCTGAATTAAAGTGACTGAATCTGCTTTGTGAGTGCAAAAGTTTCAAACAGCATCAATTCTATAAGAGGAAAGGAATTGATTGTAAGACAAATCTTCTTTCTCTCTCCTCTTTGTCCCCCTCCCTCTTCTCTCTGTTTATTGTATTGTTCTAAAACTTGCTGTAGTTTTCCACTAAAACCTTCAGGTGCCTAGGAAATATAAACCACATATAGAAATGTGCCTACACACACACAACTCTTTCCATTTTCTATTCTAAGAGCAGAATTTTGGCATTGTGGGTATAGTCAAGTGATAAGTCGTGGTTCAAAGTACCCCAAGGAGACTTCTGGGAGCCAAGATGGTGAAGCAAGCACTAAATCACCATAGCACTTCCTTATTCACCTCTAAACAACCATAAAATAAAGTCCCCAAACAAATCTTGGAACAGCAGAAGCAGCAAGAAGTCAGAGTGTAACAATCTTTTAGCCCCCAAAATTTATAAGATCAGCAGAAGAGGTCTGTTTCACTTAGGTAAAAGGGGATCATAGTTCAGAAGTGGAAGTGTCTCAGCAAGCCAATGGCCAGCCCTACATTAGAAAACTAGTGAGAGATCCTTGGTAGAGTAGACAAACACAAACACCAACTAATGGATATACCATGTGCTTTATAGCCTAAGCTCAGGACAATAGCAGCTTCACGCAGCTATACTACCACATACTTCAGTATAGCCCCAAATGTCCTCAACATACAACAATATTAGGACCCAACTTCATCACTCTGTACACTGCTAGACACCCACAGCCTCCAAAAGTACCAATCACCATCTATCCAACTCCTCAGTACAAAACAAAATAAATATCTAAGCCTTGAGATAGTGCTTCTTCCCCCTTGGGAGCAGAGTGCAAATTTAAAAGAAATGAAAAGGCCCAAAAAAGATGAAGATGAAGGAGAAAGAGAAGGAGAAGGAAGGAGAAGAAGATCACCATAGAATATTATTATGGTGAGAGGGAAGATCAAGAAACAAATTCAGAAACAATGTCAAAATACCTATGGGCAAAGTACCAAAACAAAACAGGAAAGCCCAGAAAGAATTCATGTAAGAGCTGAAAGAAGAACTTAAAAATTATATAAGAGAAGCAGAAAAAATTTGAGAAAAGAAATGGGAATGAGGTAAGAAAATTATGAAAAATGAGTCAATGTCTTAGAAAAAGAAAATTTCTTAAAAAGTAGATTTGGTAAAATGGAAAAGGGTGTTCAAAAGCTAACTGAGGAAAAAAAATTAAAGTTAGAATTGGGCAAGTGGAAAATGGCTTTATGAGGAAAAGAAAGAAAATGAAAAATGCTTCAAAGGAAAAACAACTCACCTAGAAAATATTTCCAGAAGAGACAATATCAGAATCACTGCACTATATAGGAGGTATATTCAAAAGGTTCTGGACAGCATCTTTCAAGAAATTATCAAAGAAACCTGTTCTTATATCTTGGAAGCAGAGGGTAAAATAGGCATTGAAAGAAATATACCAATAACCTAAGGAAAGAGATCTCAAAATCAAAACTCCAAAAAACATTATATACAGATTTCAGGATAGTCAGGTCAAGGGATAATACAGCAAGTGGCCATAAAGAAACAATTCAAATATCAGGGAGTCAGGATTACACAGACTTGGCAGCTACACAATTAAAAGATCAAAGATTATGGAACATGATATTCCAGAAGATAAAGAAGTAGTATTACAACCAAGAATTACTCATCTAGTAAAATGAAGTTTAATACTCTCCCTTAGAGTAAAACAACTCTGAGATATCACCTCATACCTCTGAGATTGTCTAAGATGTTCAGGAAAGATAATGATAAATATTGTAAGGGATGTGGTAAGACTGGGACACTAATGAATTTTTGGTGGAGTTGTGAAAGATCCAAACATTCTGGAACTAAGCCCAAAGTCTATAAAACTGTGCATACCCTTTGACAGAGCAGTGCCATTACTCAGTCTGTATCCCAAGGAAATCATAAAGGAGGGGAAAAGGATCCATATATGCAAAAATGTTTGTAGCAACTCTTTTTGTGGTAGCAAAGAATTGGAAAATAAGTAGATGCCCTTCAATTGAGGAATAGCTGAACAAACTGTGGTATATGAAGGTAATGGAATATTATTGTTCTATAAAAAATGATGAACAAGCTGACTTTAGAAAGGCCTCAAAAGATTTACATGAACTGATGCTGAGCAAAACAAGCAGAACCAGGATTACATTGTACACAATGACAGCAAGATGTGCAACTATGAAAGATTTGGTTTTTCTCAATGGTTAAGTGATCTAAAGCAATTCATATAGATTTTGGACAGAAAATGTCATCTGCATTCAGAAAAAGAATTGGAGACCAAATTTAAATCAACACATGTTATGTTCACTTCTTTTTTCTGTTTTGCTTTTTTTTTTTTTTTTTAATCTCTTTCATGGCTTTTCCATTTTACTCTGATTTTTCTCTCCCAATATGATTCATGACACAATGTGTTAATAAATAAATAAACAAACAAACAAACAAATAAATAAATGAATAAATAAAACATTCAGAAAATTGGAAACAAAAAGACTCAAGAATATACTAAAAAAGTAAAATGGGAAAAAAGAAGGCAGATGGGAGGATGTGGCAGATAGAAGCAAAACCCTATTGAGGAGGGAAAGGTTAAAGGACAGAAGGACAGACAGGAGAAAAAAAATGTATAAAGGAAAATACAAAATTAGTAATCATAACTGTGAATTTGAATGGGATTACATAAAATGGAAATGGAAATGGATAGGAGAGTAGATCAAAAATCAGAATCCTACAATATGTTGTTTACAAAAAAATACACTTGAAGCAGAATACACAGAATAAAAATAAGGGACTAAAACAGAATCTATTAAACTTCAGAAGAAGTTTAAAAAAAAAAAAAACAGGGGTACAAATCCTGATTTCAGACAAAGCAAAAACAAAATTAAACCCAATTAAAAAGGATAAGGAAAGAAACTTGCTAAAAGTTACCATAGACTATGATATTAAGTTAAAAAGCTTTTGCAGAAACAAAACCAATGCATCAGTGATTAAAAGGAAAGCAGAAAGCTAGAAAGACTCTTCATAGCAAGTATCTTTGATAAATGCCTCATTTCTCAAATATATTGAGAACTGAATCAAATTTATAAGAATTTGTCATTCCCAAAATGACAAATGGTCAAAAGATAGGAAGGTCAGATGAAGAAATCAAAACTATCTATAGGCATATGAAAAAGTTCTCTAAATTGTTTTTGATTAAAGAATTTAAAATAACTGAGGTTACCTCACATCTATCAGATTACTTAATATGAAAAAAAGGAAAATGATAAATGTTGGAGAGAAAGTATAAAATTTGGGGCACTAATATAGTGTTGATAGAACTGTGAACTAATCCAAATCATTCTGGAGATCAATTTAAAACTATGCCCAAAGGAACCAAACTGTACATACCCTTTGATCCAGTAATACCATTACATGAGATTGGGATTCTATATACATCCAGAGAAAGAACTGACACTTATTAAGATATTGTGATTGTATAAATATGAAAATAATTATTTAGATACCTGAATATTTGATTAATAATTTTATTTCTATCTTATTAATAGTTTATTAATATTTGGTAAAATCTTTAAAGAAATATTTTATGTGTTTATGAAATGCTCACTTAAACTAATGGCAAATTAAATGGGCCTTATTAAATGACAATGAAAGCAAGATGGTGCAGTAGAGAGAGTCCAAGACCTGATATCAGGATCACAGATCAAATCCAGCCTCGGACACTTATTAGCTATGTGATCTTGGGCAAGTCACCTACCCCTATTTGACTTAGTTTTCTCATTTATAAAATGAGCTAGAGAAGGAAATGAAAAACCACTCCATTATCTTTCCAAAGAAATTTCCAAATAAAACCACAAATAGAGACAACTGAAATAAATGAACACAACAATAATCTTACTTCACTATACCCACAATATCAGAATATCAGGATCATTTTTGGGATAGAAAATGAAGAAAAGAGAGTTATTATGTTTGCAGAAATTTAAAAATTAATAATAAAATAATAAAAATTTTAAAAATTAAAAAATAAAATAATAAAAACTTAAAAATTTAAAATTTAAATAATAAACTAATAAAAAATTAAAAGAAAAATTAAAAAATAAAATAACCAAAGGTTATAAAAAAGGGACTACTAAAATAAAAACAAAGAAAGACAAAACAAAATAAAATGAAACAATTTGAACTAAAGTTCCCTTCTCAAATTTCAAAATCTATGTAATATGTTGTGTTAATCTATGTGAAAATGTTATTTAAATTATTATGTCTTGCAATTTCCAAATGAACTTAATAGGATCAAATGCTTAATGTATCTCTTAAAACTTCTTACTTGGGCACAATATAAGTGGAATTTTATTAAGTCAATCTTACCAAAATTCAGTCTGCACATAGCAGCTATCTTGGTTTCAATAAATAAATAAATAAGTTAACCAAGTTAAGGAGACAGACGTGTATAGTAAAAAGAACATATGTTCTAAAGTCAGGAAAGCTGAATTCAATCTCTACTTTTATATTACTTATCTGAATGAACTCAGGCAACTCATTTCACTTTCAGGGACCTCAGTTTTCTAAGCTATAAAAGATAGGAATTGGATTAAAAAGTCTCTGTTGTCTTTTCAAGTACTAAATTTATGCTGAAAATTTCAAGAAAATTTGTACTGTTAAAGAATTCTTTGGTCATACAAATCTTTCTATATGTCTGTAAGAAAAAGTTGAAAATAATTGAATCATTTTATGCCATATTATTAAACTTAACACAGAGTAACTAGAGACAAAGAAATGCTATAAATTTAAATTTGTGATTTTGAATTTATTAAATTGTGGTTTGGGTTCTCAAATTCTGAAATTAAAATTATTAACTATACCTACTATTTATATAGTACCTACATGTGCCAGACACTATACTAAATATTTTTGTTCCTTGCTTTTTTTTATATATGAAATTAAATTATTTAATACCAAAAAGAATAGTATGTGTTCTGGTTGTGGAACAGAACCAAAAAAGGGAGGAAAAAAAATTTAGCTGCATGCCTGGTACAAAAATGTGGCCTTTGTGGCAACAATATTTTAATTTCTTTAAATAATAAAAGTAGACTCTATAAGACTTTAAACTTTTCAAGAATTTTTCCCCATAGCAGCTTTTATTGTTTTCTCTAAAAAAGAATACATTCCCCAAAATACATTCCTCCTATGTGAAATACCCTTCACAGTTCTAAAACATTCTAAAAATTGTATGATTCCAAAATTTTTAAAAGAAGAATTTTCTGCCCTACGACAATATACCAATCTAAAAATTCAAATCTATACCGAACTTCAAACAAGTTGATAATCTGATACCTGAGATGGGGTGAATTTTGTTAGCAAAATTATTTAACCTGAGGAATTCTGGGTGACCCAAACTGTAATATGCATCTGTCAATTATTCTTATTTTGATCATTCAAACAAGTTTTCTGGTAATAAAACAAGAGCTCTTAATTTGAAAAGTTCCTAAACTTCATCTGCTAATTTCCTAAAAATCTACCTCTAAATTCCTTTGTTGTTATTTTTCTTTCCATAAGTTTCCAAATTTAATTCCTATGAAAAACTGGAATCCTACTTTTATATTGGAAGTAAATGTATCCCAATAATCCTCAAGTTAATGGACATCCAAAGAGCAAATCTGATAAACCAAATGAGTCCTTATGGCATTCTGGTGCCATTATTTTTTTTCCAGCCAGTCCAGCATGACAGCACTGAAGCTGCTTAGCCACTGCTTGGGGTCTTCTTTGAACCATAGTGCAATAGATTTGAAACAAATCAGGGCAAAATCTCATTTATCCAAATAGGCATAGATTGTATTAAAAATTAACATCCACATAATTCCAGAAGGATAAAGAAGAAGCAAACAGACATCACAGAACTTTGATGGCTGAACATCCCAATGATGCTTCTAGTTAAAGGTCAATCCCAAAACTAGTGGGGCCTATCAGTAATTCCTTTCATCAAAGAATAAATGACCACAAAAAACAATGATGCAGCTCCCAATGCTAGAGGATAATAATTCAGACACACAAGTACATACAATGCCAAGTTCAGCTATCCTCCAAAGAAAACAAAGGATTGAAAAGTTGAAATATCTCCAACAGTTATCAGTCAATTTGTTGTCCTTGTTACCTTTTTATCTTAGTCTGGAATCCATATGGAATTCTTAATGGTACATCTAGTTCCCCACATCAGAACCACTCTAATGCCAAAAAAAAAAAGACATCATATACTAGTCTGAAATACAACCTGCCTGTACTAGCTAGCTAATAGTACAGAGAGGTGACAAATAAAATATCCATGTCCCAATGGGCTTACCCAGCTTTATGAGGTACATATAGAGCTGCAGAAGCCTGGAGTGGTGGGGAGGGAAGTGCTTCTAAAATAGCTGCCATCAATATGATCAGTTCAATTCAGTTAGCCTATCTGGGTCTAGAGAAGGACAGTGTGCAGGCTGAACACATAGCAGTCAATGCAGTCCTGCCAGCAGTCCTAGGACTGACCCAATGCCAGTCTGCAAGACATTTTAAATACACCATCTCAGTCTATCTCAAATAGCATAAAATATCATTTACTATTATCTCTATTTAACATAGGAAGATATTGAGCATAAAGAAGTTAAGTGATTTGTCCAGTGCCACATAGGAAAAAAAGTGTTCTTTCCACTAAACTTGTTTGATGGCTGGTTTTAAGACCACATTTGACTCTACAAAACAAAATGCCTCCTCAACGTTTCACTCTGAATATACACTCTTCACTATAAACATTAAAAATATACAAGATTCTAAGAAAAAGAGGTAACTTTATATCTATTGGTCATTGACATATGAGAAATAAACTATCTGGACAAAGTAATAATTTGCTATTAATGGTGACAGTAATAGTGACTGTATTAATACTGAACCTTAGAACACACAATACCTCCTCAGTGTAATCTATAACAATATAAAAAATTTAAAGCCTAAATCATATACACTAGTAAAAACAAAGTGGATGAAAAACTGTGTAATGAGAGTACACAAATTGTGACATGAGTCTGTACTGTTAGTTCACTGAGTGATTCTAATAGATCAATATTTATATTATTTAGGGGCAGCTAGATGGTGAAGTGGTCAGTGCAGTGGGCTTTGAGTCAGGATGACAAGAGTTCTGGTGTCACTCTTATTAGCCATGTGACCCTGGTCAAATCACTTAATTTCTGTGGCAGTTTCCTCAGCTTTAAAATGGTGATAACACCTACCTTCCAGAACTGTGAGGATCAAATAAGATATCTACACATATCCTGGCATACAGTAGGCATTTAATAAATGTTTATGTCCTTCCTGCCTTAGTAATCTTTTTCTTTTAAACAGTATTTTTTTCCAATTGCATGTAAAGACAAACATTTATTTTTAAATAAAATTTTGAGTTCCAAATTTTTTCCCTCCCTCTTTTTCTTTGCTCCTCCCTAAGACAGTGAGCAATTTCATACAGGTTATATTTTCACAATAATGTATAATACATTTCCACATTAGTCACAGTAAGTAAGAAGAAAAGAAAACAACAACAACAACAACAAAACATTAAAGGAAGGGAAACTAGCATGCTTTGATCTGCAGCAATTCAGGCTTCATCAACTCTTTCTCTGGGGATGGACAGTATTTTCCATCATGAGTCTTTTGGAATTATGTTAGATCATTATATTTCTGAGAAGATCTAAGTTATGCATAATTTAACATCACAAAATCTTTCTGTGACTGTGTTCAATATTCTCCTGGTCCTATTTGCAATGGGAATATATAAGCTTCATTCATTTACCAAGGATCAGAAATCTCTTAAGAAGTGATAGAAAAGGTTTTGAGAAGATATGTAATTGGAAAATTGCATGTGTTAATCAATAAATAAGAATGACAAGCAAAAGTTGATTAGCCCAAGTTGAACACTGTTACCATTGTAGTCTTAAATTCACAATGGCCTCCAGTACATTTAGTAGATACCATATGGAACAATAAAAGAAAGATGTGTATTAAAAGCAGTGATGATGAGATGTACAGATGTATGAGAATTGTTAACCTATACTGTTAGAGAGAGCACTCAGAGTGGTGAAATTATGGGTCCATTGCACTACAAAAATCTTAGGCTACTCATCACATTTCTTTGGCACTCTTTTTAATGATTTGCAATCAATATCTGAAGGTTAAGTTGCTTCAGTTGTCTAATAGTGTTCTTTGGTGGATCAGTTCTACAGTAGCAGACATTAAGGGTACCTAGAACAATTTGGGGATTTCAATAACATAACCACTGTGACAGGTCAATGAATAAGAGTAAATTTTTGTTTTCCTTTCAGAAAGTCTATTATTTTAACTACACTACTTGAATGAGTGGCTGAAATTTGAGATAAGAATATTTTATATCTTGGTTCAATGAGTATATGTATTTATTAAGTTCATATTCTAACAACCATCTTTCTTGGTTCACCAAAACTTGGCACTAGATAGATGCTAATAATATTTGGTTCTTATTGAAATTATTGATAAGAATATGATGTCCAAATGACTTCAGTTTAAGGAAAGATGGGCAAACTCAACAAATTTAGATGTCTTTGTACTTTAACAAGTGTGAAAGACAATATTGCCATATCTTATTGATATTCAGCTGAGTAGGCTTTACATGTGAAGACCAAAAAAGCTCATCCTGCCTAGAAATATATTGTGAGGTTTTCACTTTAATTATAGCCCTGCCTAGGATTACATTTCATATGTCCTATATTTAAATTGAATTCACTTGGAAATGAGGAGGCATGATCTTTTGTTTAACTAAGGTGTACTACTGCATTTTCTTAAGTGGAAAAACCATAACGTGGTGACCTTTAAAACAAATCTCTTGGGTTTTTATTGAGGCAGTAAAAAATATAATACAGTACACAGTACAGGGCCTTCTACCAGGAATGGTACTTTTGTCTCCTACTCTAATAAAAAATTAAGGTTTACATATATCTTAAAAGAGTTTTGTGGAATTTTTTTAAAGTACCCACAGATCTTAGAGTATATTTTATTTATACAGCAGCCAAATCTCTTCCTGCTCTTTTTTACAGAATTCTAGCTATGCCTGGATAATATTGGTTTTAATTAAACATTCTGTCTTTCAGCTGTTGAAAAAATGAGTTAATGGTAATATATTCATCTGAAGAAATCAGTGTTTCTGTCTCAAATATGCTAGTGATGATGGATTCTTTGTGATAATCATATCCACAGAGGTTAAGAAATAAGTATTTCTTGTTTTTAGAGATACATTGTACCAATAGTATTTTTAAAAGCATAATAAATACCTGAAATATATATTTTTTTAATTTCCAAATCTCTGTTAGTATGTTAGTATATTTTTAATTCATTGACCTCACTTAAAGAAGTTGGAATATATAAACTAAACAGAGAAAAAAGGAATACTTCTGTGATTGAAGAGACATACAGCACTTATGTCATGCTCTCTTGTTAATGAGTCCTTTGAGAATAGTTCTATTTTAAAAGGTGCATTGCCTGTCTATTACTGGCATTTTTCCCCACGTTAATGAACAGTCTTATGGGGCATCTGTCCCTCCTGAGGACCACGTAATCCTATTACTTTTAATAAGTTACACAGAAAATGCCACAAGTAGAATATTCTTCCTCTTTAATAATGAAACCTATGCATTTTTCAAAAAAGAAAATTCATTACCCAAAAAAATAACATCCATAAATTAAAAGTCATACCCAATTCATTTAAGACTAATTCATTTTACCAATAAAAAAGATGTAAATGGTATGTGGGGGGAGGGAGTATCTGTTAGGGGGTTGAATTATAAAAAGAGACTCCTCTTGTATAGAAACATATTTTTCTCTTCTTCCCTCCACATTCCCTATTCCTTCTGAGTCTCATTCCCTCCCTCTCCAGAATGAGACAGAGATATCATGTGATTTAGAAAATACAGAATCTCACAGAAGAGACCACAGAGGCCATGAGGTCCAATCCATAGTAGAGAAGGAGCCCCTTCTACAACACACCTAACAAGTTATCACCTAGTCCTTGCTTGAACATCTCCAAGAATATCAAAATTTTTTTTCAGTGCCCTTCATATTCCTTTTTCTCAATCTTATAATAAAAAAAAATCGCATTAGAATGCTTTTTTTAAAAAATCCTTTAAAGAAATGTTCTCTCAATATATATTTCTCCCCAACACATAAACAAACATATAGACTGTTATGCATAATATTCCAATTGCTTTTGGTTCTCCTAAGTAGAAATGGACCTGAGAATATACATTTGAATTATTTATTAATAAAGAAAACTGGTGGTTTTGCTTTATTTTCATTTCTGTTTTGTTTATTTGTTTAAAATAAAAATAACAAAAGTATGCATTATAATCTAGGGAGAGTTTGTCCTTTCCAAATCCTCCAGTGATTTACTGTGTAGTCTTTGGCATTATCTTCAGCATTCAAAAGACTTAACCAAACTGTGAGATCTTTTCCAACATATGCCAGCAAATCTCCCCTCTATAAAACTGACCTAGCTGGAGAGAAAGAATAAAAAAAAAAAGAAAGAAAGAAAGTATCAATGTGTTTACTTTTGACATAACTTTAACCCTGATTATGATTTGTAAAATAGGGACAGTAAGCTCGTTTTTAATGAGGGAGATGGGGAGTGTGTCATAGAAATTTAAAGTGTTTATTGTAGTCCACTTATACAAGCCAAAGCTGATAATTTCAAAGCAAACAATTTAATAAAACATTTCCTTCTGCAAATTCTATTTGAATCTCTTGTTTTCTCCCTTTAAATTTCCCCTTCACCTTCATATTATGAAGTTTTATTATATTGAGTGCCAACATCCTTCCATAGAAACATATGTTATATCCTTTTTACCCTACTCCTGAATTCTACTCAGCTCATTATAAACTCTTTAAGTGAAACATAATAGGTAAGATTTACCGCATGTCTCAGGAAGGAAATGTTACTTTTTAAACTATATTTTTATAGCTCGAAGAATACCAAAAAGGGCTGCATTGAAGAATTATATGCATCTCCCATTTCCATTTTGAAATTGAAACCTGGAATCTGGAAGGTGGATACCAATCAGTATGCGCTACTCAACATTTGTTGGGAAAATGAGCCCTCATTTCAAAGTAGCTGAGGGAGGTATGGAAGCCACCTGTGGAGAGAAAAGGCCTTATTTTTTTTTCAAATTTTCTTTTGCCAATATATCTTCAGTATTTCTTCCTGATACAATAGAGGACTTGGGAGGACATGATCCATAACTATATGCTAACTATCATTACATCAATAAAATTAGTCCCAATCAATCATCTGTCATATGAATTCAGGAATCAGAAACATCAAATTCATAGTCATAAGCTGTCTAACTTTCCATCTTTAATGAATATAGAATCCATCATGCTCTATACTCCAAAAAAGCTGGCAAAATCTCTATTCCCTAGATATTAAATTCCATCTCTTTCCTCAGTTCATGAATTGTACTTCTATCTTATTTCTGCTTCATTATATCTCTAATTTCCTTTAACAAACATCTCATGTGCCACTTCATATCATTATCAGTCGTTGTGTACTCCCTTGTCCCCAGAATTACTTCTTATTGACAATCACTGTTCAATGGGGATCTGGTAGATACAACCTCCCCCATGTAGATATTCAGGAGCTGCTTCCAAAAACATAAGATACCAAACACTAAGATCCTTTTTCTTTTTTTTTTTTTTATTTTCAAAACATATGCACAGATAATTTTTCAACATTGACCCTTACATAGTCTTTTGTGTTTCAGATTTTCCCCTCCTTCCTCCTACCCCCTCCCTTAGAGGGCAAGCAATCCAATATATGTTAATGTAACGTCTGTGCTCAGACCCAAGACACTCCAGAATCAGCCGGAATCAGGATAAGCAAAAGTCCTTCTTTATTCTTGGTCCCCAGACACAGGATGAGACAGGATGGAAGCAGAATCAACCTGACTGCCATTTCCCTCTTCTACCACCAAGAGTGTGTCCCTCTATCTTCTTACTCCAGCCCCTAGTCCCTCCTACAATCCTCTATACACCAATCATTGAGCCAGTACGGATAGTGAAAAGGATCATTTTCCAAACATATGCCTATAGAGTATCGTCCAATCAAAGCCTCAAGTGCTCAGCAGTCCTGACCTCAGTGCATCCTAATAGCTTCAGCCCTCTACATGTTATAAATGTTAAAATATATGTTAAATCCAATATGTGTAAACATATTTATGCAATTTTTTTGTTGCACAAGAAAAATCAGATCAAAAAGGAAAGAAAATGAGTAAGAAAACAAAATGCAAGTGAAGAATATCAAAAAGAATGAGAATTTTATGCTTATGATCCACATACAGTTCTCCCAGTCCTCTCTCTGGGTGTAGATGGCCCTCTTCATCACAAGATCATTGGAACTGGCATCAGTTTTCTCATTGTTAGAAGAAGTCACGATCATCATAATTGGTCATCATACCATACTGATGTTTCTGTGTTCTGCTCATTTCACTTAGCATCAGTTCATGTAAGTCTCTCCAGATATCTCTAAAATCATCCTACTGATCATTTCTTATAGAACAATAATATTCCATGATACTCATGTAACATAACTTATTCAGCCATTCTCCAATTGATGGGCATCCATTCAGTTTCTAGTTTCTTACCACTACAAAAATGGCTGCCACAAACATTTTTGCACATGTGGGTCCCTTTCTCTTGTTTAAGATCTCTTTGGAATATAAGCCCAGTAGAAACACTGCTGGATCAAAGGGTATGCACAGTTTGATGATTTTTTGAGCATAGTTCTAAATTCCTTTCCAGAATGGCTAGATCACTTCACAATTCCACCAACAATGTATTAGTGGCCCAGTTTTCCCACATCTCCTCCAACATTCCTCATTATTTTTTTCTGCCATCGTAGCCAATCTCAGAGGTATATAGTGATGTCTCAGAATTGTCTTAATTTGCATTTCTGTGATCAATAGTAATTTGGAGTACCTTTTCATGTAACTATATATAGTTTTAATTTCTTCATCTGAAAATTGTCTATTCATATCCTTTGACCATTTATCAATTGGAGAATGGCTTGAACTATTATAAATTTGAGTCAATTTTCTATACATTTTAGAAATGAGGCCTTTATCAGAACCCTTAAATATAAAAATGTTTTCCCAATTTATTGCTCCTCTTCTAATCTTATTTGCATTAGTTTTTGTAGTGTACTGGTTAATTTTCTGGAGGTTTCTGGCCCAGCCTTCGTTTTAGCAGAGTAATCACCACAAGAATAGACAGGGATGAAGTTCAAACTCTTTATTATCTCCTTCACAGTCTTGTCTCCTTGTCTGGGGCTCAGCTAGCTTTCTGGAGGTCCTCCGGAATGTATCTTGGTTTCTCTGGGGGAGGCAGGAGGACCACCACAATGGTCTCTGTCTTGAAGTCTCCCTGAGTCCTGAAGCTTGTGCTTCAGCCTCCAGTCCTCTGTCTTCCCCTACTCTGTCTCTGGCTGAGTTTGTCCCTGTTTATATGCTGTATTATAATTACGTCATTACCCTGTCTTCCCATGTTCTGCATCATAGCCTAGATATAAAAGGCATTTATGCCCACTGTGGCACAGAGTCCTATGATTTCCTCTAAAGGAGTATCCTTGTGTAGTCCTAATATAATTCTTCTACAAATCTCATTAGCATTTTCTCTAGCATGTTGTTTTATCATTATTCCTGTTGCTGCATTTTCACTAATAGTTTGTATGACAGCTGACTGCAGATGTCCCACAGCAAATGGTTTATTTGGACCTTACTCTATTTTCGTGAAGGTTTCCCCTTGATCTTGTTTTCCTGAAAGGGTGCCCCATGCTTTGATAGCAGCAGCAATTTGCTCATATGCTGCTCTAGGGTAATTAATCTTTCTAAAGTGTCTGCATAAGGACCTACACCCGTTAGTTGGTCACAGGTGACTGGTAGATTAACTCTAGGTTGCCTATTTCATTGGGCTTGTATTCTACAGAGTTCACTATACTCAGAAAGCCATAAGATGTTTGTCCAGTTCTAAACATGTCTTTGCTATAGATTTCCAGTCACTAGGGGTTAAAATTTCATAAGCCAAATTCTCTAATATCATCTTAACATAAGATGATGTAGCCCCATAAAGAGTGCAACCCTTTTTCAGATCTTTGATTTTTTTTCCAGATCAAAAGTAGAGTATCTTTTCCTTTGTTTACTTGAAGAGTCAAACTCTTGAATAACAGGGTATGCTTTTATTTTTAAATCAGATATATCCTGTCCTTTTTTTTTTTTTTTTTAGCTTTAACTAGTGCCTTTTGTAATCTTGTCATAGGAGATAGACAAAAGTCCTGCATGAATGGTGCTGATGGTGTCATTGCCCCTCCCCCTTCTCCTTCTCCCTCCAGCCATGAAAGATTAATTAAAGGGGGTAAGTCAGGGGATGGGGAATGCCCTAATGGCTCCTGTGGTAACGCACTACATTCCTTAATTTTGTCAGCATTTTACTTAACTCCTTTTTTGTCCAATTCTTCATGCTTTTCACCTACTTTGTCAGTATTTCCCTTCTGCTCTTTCTTCTTTTTCCTAATTCTAAAACTTATGTAATTCCTTAAAGCCAATTGTATTAAGTTATATGTATAGAATATTTCTTTAGGCATTGAATCAGGACCATTATCATTGTATATTCAACTTAGTTGCTTTCCTACTAATTTTCACTTTCCTGGCTCTAAGTCTTCTTCCTTAGAGAACCAAGGAGATGTGCATTTTAATGTTTCAAAGAGTTCAATGATCTGCTTCCAAGTTATAATCAAACCTTGTTTTTTTATTAGTTTAACTATGCATTCTATACACTTTCCTTGAGATGAAGAAGGCTATTTTTTAAACATTTGTCCCATTGCAGCTGAAATACTAGTTTAGCCCTTAACAAAGTGTCCTTCTTGTCTATTTTTGTACTCACCCTAATTTCTGGGTCATGGAGACTTTTTCAATGAACTCATGATTGTGTCAATCTGGACTTCTGAGTGTAAATCTTTAGTCCGGGTTTGGACACCAAAATGTAATGTTCTGGTTAGTTTTCTAGAAGTCTCTGGACCAGCCTTCATTTCAGTAATCACCATGAAAATAGCCAGGGATAAAGTGCAAATTCTTTATTGTCTCCTACACAGTCTTGTCTCCTTGCCTGGAGACTGGGCTAGCTTTCTGTAGGTCCTCCAGAATGTGTCTTGGTTTCTGTAGAGGAGGCAGGAGGACCACCACTATGGTCTCTGTCTTTAAGTCTCCCTGAGTCTGGGAGCTTGTGCTCTAGACCCCAGTCCTGGCTTCCTTGAGTCTGTTCTAGTCTGTTCAGTCTCCTGGTTGAGTTTGTCCCAGTTTATATGTTTTCTTAAAATTACATCAAATCAGTATACTGAGAATAAACCAATCATTATATCACTTAGGGCAATCATACTGAACTAGAGTATTCACATGCTAAACTTGATAACTATTGTGTTATCAATTCTACTAAGTTTAAATCACCTTGCTTAAATCCACCTTTTTTAAATCAATAATCTTGACCTTTTACAAGTTTTATTTGTACAAAAAACTTTTTAACTTAATATAATCAAAATCACCTATTTGATGTTCAGTTATGAGCTCCAGTTTTCCCACATCCCCTCCAATATTTGTCATTATCTTTTCCTGTCATCTTAGCCAATCTGACAAGTGTGAGTGGTATCTTAGAGTTATCTTAATTTGCACGTCTCTGATCAATAGGGATTTGGAACACCTTTTCAGGTGACTACATCTAGTTTTAATTTCTTCATCTGAAAATTGTCTGGTCATATCCTTTGACCATTTATCAATTGGAGAATGGCTTGAACTATTATACATTTGAGTCAATTTTCTATATATTTTAGAAATGAGGTCTTTATCAAATCCTTTGGATATAAAAGTGTTTTCCCAGTTTATTGCTTCCCTTCTAATCTTGTCTGCATTAGTTTTGTTTGTTCAAAACCATTTTAACTTAATATAATCAAAACTATCTATTTTGTGATCAATAATGATTTCTACTTCTTCTTTGATCATAAATATCTTTCACTTCCTGAGTTCCCAAAATGAAAATTCCCATGAATACTATAGCCAAATTCCAATGTTTCCAGATCAAAAAGAAAATACTTCAAGAAGCCAGAAAGAAGGAATTCAAATATTGTGGAACCACACTCAGGATCACAGATTTAGCAGATTTTTTTTTTTTTTTTTTGGCTAACAAAACAGAGGATATGGGCTATGATATACTGGAAGGCAACAAATGTAGAATTACAGCAAGAAGAATTTTACCAATAAAAATGAATATAATTCTTCAGAGAAAAAAAAGGACATTTAATTACAGAACTCTGAAATATTCTTGATGAAAAAACCAGAATTGAATAGAAAATTTGACCTTCAAGTATAAGACTCAAAAGAAGATAAAAAAGTAAACATGAAAGATCAATCATAAAGATCTCAATAAAGTTATACTGCTTATATTCCTATATAGAAAAATGATAATGTAACTTCTTAGATCTTTATCATTATTAAGGCAGTTAAAAATTTACATAGACAAAGGGCAGAATGTGGGTCAATGATGTTGGAATTATCTTCAAAATAAATCTCCAAAATGATTTCCACCCAAAAAGGACAAGAAAGAGTAATGCACTAGGAGAAACAGAAGGGGAAACATAAAATAGAGGAAATTTTCTTACATGAAAGAGTTGCAACAAAGAGTTTGCACACAAGGATGGGGGGAAGAGATGAAATGGGAATATGTGGCACAATGCTGGAGTCTTGAATGCTTGTTTTTACACATACACACATACACACACCATATATACTCTTAATTGTATACAGAAACGTGACTTACTAGGGAAATAGAAGGGGAAGAAACAAGAGAAAAGAGTGAGATGATTAAAAGGATAACAGATTAAGGGAATAAGTAGTTAGAAGCAAAATAGATTTTTTGAGGAGGGGCAAGATAAAGAGAGAAGAAGAAAATGACATGAAGGGGAATATACACTTAGTGGTCATAACTGTGAATGGGATAAGTTTATTTTATAATATAAATGTATAACATAATGAATAAGAAACCAGAATCAAATAATACATTGTTTATAAGAGAAACATTTGAAACATAAAGCCACACACAATTTAAATTAAGGGTTGGAGCAGAATTTATTAGGCTCCAGCTAAAGTACAAAAAGCAGGGGTAGCAGTCATGATCTTGGACAAAGTAAATTAAAAAATAAACCAAATTAAAAGAGATAAGCAGAAAAACTACATTCTGCTAAAAGATACTATAGATAATAAAGTAATAGAAATTTTTTTGCAAGTTTCTTTGATAAATGTCTAATTTTAATGAGTATAGAACTAAGTCAAATTTATAAATATAAGAACCATTCCCCAAATGACAAATGGTCAGTTTTCAGAGGAAGAAATCAAGCTGTCAGTAGTCATAAGAAAGATGTTCTAAATCACTATTGATTAGAGAAAGGCAAATTAAAACAATTTTGAGGTAGCACCCCAAATCTAACAAAAATGACAAATGCTGGAGGGAGTGAGGCAAAAGTAGGGGAAAAGTTTGGGAAAGCATCTAGGTGTATAAAAATATTTATAGTGACTCTCTTTGTGTTGGCAAACAATTAGAAATCAAGGGAATTCTCATGAACTGGGGAATTATTAAACAAGTTTTATCATATAGTTGTGATGGGGTATTATTGTATTATAGGAAATGTTTCAGTAAAACATGGTAAGACCTAAATGAACTAAAGCAAACCAAATGAGAAAAAAAGATCATTGTGCATAGCAATGGTATTATTGTAATGATAATCAATCATGAAAGACTTGATCCCTCTGGTTAATTCAAGTATCCAAGACAATTCCATAAGACTCTTAATTAAAAACAATGCTATCTATCTCCAGTGAGAGAACTGATTATCTATAAATGCAAACAAATCTAATTTTCTTATTTTCTTTGTTTCTCTTGCTTTTGTATGATATGGCTAATATGAAAATGTGTTTTGCATGATTCCATAAGTATAACTGATATCATATAGCTTTACTTCTCAGGGCATAAGAAAGAAAGAAAGGATTTTGAACTCAAAGGCACCTGCTTCAGCCTCCTTCACTACTGGAAGAAATTGTTTTCATCTTCTCATTTTACTGGAAAAATCTTCTCACAACTTGGTGTAAACATCCTCCTCCCCCCCAATTGCCACCTGTGTCATTCATCTACCAGTGCGAATAGAAGAGGATCATGCAGGAGGTAACAGAACAGAACCCAAAATGAATCTATCTTTCCCTCCCTTGATGAATAAGGTGAAGGGAAGGGAAGCAAGGGTCCGAACTGTGGATTTTGGGATATCGTTTGGCCATGTGTAAGATGAGACAGAGAGACAGACAATAGAAAGCATATGTCCTTTTGAAGTATCAGAGGTATTCTGAAGTGAAATGGACTGAGGACAGAGTAGGTTTTTTCTCCCTTGAGGTCAGGGCAATCAAATATAAAAAGAAGGAAAGAATACATGTATTCACACATATATTTATTTGTTTATGGTTTTATATATTTGTATTTGTGTTTATATATTTACATTTATATTATATATGCATATATACAATATACATAATTACACATGTACAATGGTTGGTTGGTTAGTTGTTGATTGGTTGTTGTCCTTCAATCTCAAAAAAAAAACAAAATTACATCATCATGTTAGAGTCAAGTTAGTATGTCCAATTGTGACTGAGCAGACAATACAACAATACAATATAAACAATAAAAGCTCAGAATCAGACACAAATAGTTCTTATGAACATTTGGGGTGAATTCTCTAATTTTGTGCATTTTGTGTTTCTTCTAAAGAAGAAATATATATAATATACAACAATCAAATATCCAATAAAATTTTCATCCAAATTTCTTTTCCTCCCTCTCTCTCTTCCTTTTGCCTTAAATACAGTTACCATTAAACACAAATAAATATGTGTGTGTGTGCGCATAGTGTATATTTATATATGTGTGTGTTTACATATAATTAAAATCTTTTAATTGTATCTATTTTAGCAATAACTTTTTCTGAGATGGTAATTACTAACACTGACTTTTTTATATCAGCTAAAGCATAAATTCTACTCCAATTCCCTCCATTTTAACTGTTTTTTTTCTTTCATTTTAAAATGTGTTTCTTGTAAACAACATATTATTTTATTAAAATTTTTAATATGTTCTGCTATCCAAAATCTGCTATTTGTTTTATGGATGAGTTCCTCCCCTCACATTTGAATTATAATTGTTATTTATGAATTTCCCTTCATCTTATTTTTATTCACTATTTTCCTTCTCGTCCTCTATTTTGACCCTATCACTGTTATTTTATTGTCCTTTTGCCTTCTTATTCTTTATTTTTCTCTCCCCTCTAAAAGTCCTTAATCTAAAAAAAGTCCATCCCTTGTATATTTACCATATCCTTCTAATTTCAATTACTCCTCCCTAGCACAAATCTTTCCTCTACCTTATCCTCCCAGTTTTCTCAGTTCTGTAGCAATTCAGAAGACTTCTAAACCTCTACAAATGTATACTTTTGTTTCCTCTTTCAGTAAGAGCAAGGTTCCAATATGATCAGCCCTACACTTCTTCCTTTATTTTAATTCTTCTCTTCGTGCCCTATTTCTATAAGATTCTTTCTCCCTTTAACCTTTTCCTACTCTTTATTTTCCTAGCCCTTTATTTAAATTATGTGTGTATCTTTCTGTTTCAAGTCTTTCTTATATAAACAACATATTGTTCAAATCCATTTTACTACCTAGTTCTATCATAGATGAGTTCATGCCATTCACACTCTTCCTTCTCAAAAACTTGTTTTATTTCTTATCACAGACTCTCTTAATCTGCCTCCTTTTTCACATTCCCATTTTTCCCTTCCTCTCCTACTTTCTTGTTGAGTAAGATAGATTTCTATACCCAACTGAATGTGTGTCTGTATATGTATTTAAGTGTGTGTGTATAATGTATATATGTGTGTTGTATTGCCATCTTTAAACTCATTCAGATGGGAATGAGTTTCAAGGAGTGCCAGTTACCCATTCCTATCCTATTTTCCCTACAATGTAAACAAAAACTCTTTCTTGAACATTTCTTTTATGTGAAATAATTCTCCCCATCCTTTTTCTCTCTTCCTTCTTCCTCAAGTACATCACACTTTCTCATCTGTTTTTAATATACATATAATGTAGATATAATCAACTCATACCCATGCCCTCTTTTATGTATACTCCTTTTAATTTTATCCTAATAATGCTAAAGTTCTAAGGAATTATATATAAAATCTTCACATGTACAGATGTTAACAGTTTAAACATCAATTTCCTTATAACTGCTCTTTCATGTTTTGTTACTGTGTTATTCTGTTTTTGTATTGCTTCTAAGTCTTGTATTTGAATATCAAATTATATATACATATATATATATATTCACAGATATCCTTTTTCTATATTATTCTATCAGATCTTTTCATCAGGAATACTTGAATCCTTCTATTTTATCAAATATCTTTTTTCCTCCTTGAAGAATTATACTCAGTTTTGCTGGGTAGTTTATTCTTGATTGTAATCCTAAATCCTCTGCTTTAAGGAACATTATATTCTAAGCGCTCATCTTTTTTTAAGATAAAAGCTGCTAAATCATGTGTGGTCCTGACTGTGACTCTACAATATTTGAATTGTTTATTTCTGAAAGTGTGCAATATTTTCTCTTTGAACTGACATCTCTGGAATTAGGCTATAGTATTCCTTGGAGTTTTCATTTTGGAAGTTTTTTCATAAGATGGTTAGTAGATTCTTTCAATTTCAGATTTGCCCTCTGGATCTAAGATTTCAGGCAATTATCCTTTATAATGTCTTGAAATATGTCTAGGCTCTTTTTTTTATCATGGATGTCAAGTAGTCCAATAATTCAGACTGAGATACTTGTATCACAAATCTCTCTTTCCAACCTCTTAACTTTGCTTAAGCTAAAAAAGTTTCTCACCCTTACTTTTTACTGGATCCACTGTTCTAGAATTCAATTTGGGATTCTATTAAACTTGTTGGGAGGGAAATATTGGAAGAGCTGGAATGGGTTACTACCTCTACTCTACCATCCTGTCTTCATCTCTACCCTTTTTCAGCTTTCTTCCTTCCACTCCTCCAGGGTCATTATATAATGCTTGGATATTCTATGAAGGATTGGTGGAGAAATATAGTTCACACTTTTATCCACTCTGGCCAATTTAATTAAGGCTAACAGCAAGTCATTTAGAGCCTATGTTCCACCGTGTAAATATAAAACCAGATCTCAAAGTCCTATCTTTCTTGTTTATGCTTCCTTTACTGAGTAAATATCAATCCCAAATTATAAATTTTAAGTCCTCAGGCAATCTTATAAATCAGAAAGATTTTGAAGATCCCAGCTTCATCAGGTAGAGGCTGGCAGCAGGGAAAGTCTCTGCATTGGAAGATGGCATAGGTAAAGGCTCTGAACTCAGAGAACTATGGTTCAAATCCTGGAATCTCTCAAGACAATTTGGTTCATATTTCCTGTATTAGCCCCTTATTTAGGTTTCAGTGATTCTTATTGTTATATTCCAAAGAAAGTGTAATCCCTTTTCAGATAGTGTTAATTGCTAAGAAGTGCTTCTTTAAATGAAACTGAAATCTACCTCTATGCAAACTATTGTTCCCAGTATCATCCTCTGGGAATGAACAGACTAATTTAATCCCTCTTCCAAGTGACAGTCCTTTATTTAAAGATAGCTATCATTTCCTTCATTACCTTCTATGCTCCAAGCTAAATATCAACAGTATTTTCTATTGAATTATCTTATTAACAGTTTTTCTTATATATGGTGCTTCAAAGAGAAAACTTCATAGAAGTAGTAACACAAGTCAGGTATTTACAAATGAAAATAATATCAATAGATTGCAATGTTTAGGATTGTATTCAGGAATGTTCTAGAGTCAGATCAAATAGGCTCATGGAATTTGATTGATGAATTTTCATTGTAAGCATTTATACTTAGAAATAACCAAATGCTATAAATCAGGTTTTTGGGTTTTTTTGTTTTTTGTTTTTTGTTTTTTGTTTTTTTTTGTTTTTGGTTTTTTTAAGAATTGTTGATTTCTACACTTAACAAAAATAGATAGAGTGCTGGGTTTGAAATCAGGAAGACTCATCTTCTGACTTCATCTGACCTCACACTTATTAGCTATATGACCTTGGGTAAATCATTTACTTCTGTTTCCCTCAGTTTCCTCATCTATAAAATGAGATGGAGAATACAGTGGTAAACCAATCCACTATCCTTGTCAAGAAAACCCCAAATTGTGTCACAGAGAATTGGGTATCAGTCATATCTGCAAAAAGTCTTGAGAGAGTGATGGAGAAAATGTTAACTAAGCACACTAAGCTTAAAAGTCTGTAATGCATATATTTCTACCCCACCCCTCAATTTGCCTCACCTCCCCACTCTCCCCACCTCCAGAGTTATATATTTACTAACACACTCCTGAGTGTATTCTAGCTATATAAAACAGCATGCATATGGAAAAAGCATAGATGAATTCTGGCACTGGTTAGTAGGCTTGCTGAAGTGTAGAATATATGACAGAAAATAATGTGAGACATATAATGCAAGGGGGAAGAAAGCACTGTGTTTGTAATCAGAAGATTTGGGGTCTGAGCCCAAGCTCAGTCTCTTAATGGATCTGTGACTGGTCAAATCATTTCACTTTTCTAGGTCTCAGTTTATTTATCTCTAAGATAAGGAGGTTAGATTTGATCACTAAGGTCCATTTCAGCTTCAATATTTTTTGATTCTGATCTTTGATTTTTCCTTTAGAATCCCTTATGCTATCACCTAATATCCTCACTATCTGTCCCCTAGGGCTTCTATATGAGCCAAGGCAGGCCCCCAGATGTCCTTGGGTCTACTTTAGAAAACACTACTTTGTCACGCGGAACATTATACAGGCGAGATGAGATTTTGGAACCTCCTGGGATTTTCAAAGCCACAAAGATGAGAATCAATAACAAGATCTCTCAAAGCAGAAACACATTTATAAAATATGCCCAGGTGCTATAAATATAATAAATAAATAAAAATAGCAGCTCAGTTCCTACCTGGGTAAAAGAAGAAGGAATGGAATGAGATTCTTCAAAGTCTGTGGCCAAACCTAAAAGGAAAAAAAAGGGAGGGGAGTGGGCAAAATTTACAGTGGGACAGAGACAAAATGTAGGTAAAATAAGCAGAAAACAAACAAACAAAAAAAAATAAGTAGAAGTTGAAGATGGGCATGCTTACTGTTGATGGCAAGCTTATTTCAGTGTGACAAATTAGAAAAATTATTGAAAAACAGTTCAATAACAAAAAAGAATGACCTCGTGTAATGTCTCAACCTGAAAGATCCATTGTTATATTGAGCAAGTAACGAGCTAGTGAGTTAAAGCGCCTGAGGACAGTTTTTAACAGAATCACCCAATTTCTCTCCCATTCCAAAGAAGTTGCAAGAATGACTATGTGTTGTGCTACTTCTACAACTTCACTATTTCCTAATCAATTTTTGACATTGTCCACTACATATCCTGACATGCACTCTCTGAGCTCAGATAATGGTAAATTTCTGGATTGGAAGACCTAAATTCAAGACATATGGAGGGACACATTCTCCATCTCTCTTAACTAAAATAGGCAGGCTCTATTATATGTCTTGTCATTCAACAACAAGTATTTATTGAATACCCACTGGGCAGAATGCTACACTTGGCACTGAAATGTGGAAATCTAGACTATGCCAAGCATAAAAAGAAAACAGAGCCTGCCAGTTAAATGAAAACAAAACAAAACTGCTAGGCAATGAGTAGCTAACAATCCCATGCTCCATAAACATATTAGTAAGGGATATGAATTTTCCCTAAGTTGGTTGTCCTTCATAAGTGAAAATGATGCTACTGACTAATCAGAAATAGAAAATATACTTTGGGTTGCTTTTCAAGTCATGATGAATTGCCATGGTTCTTGTCTGTCCCCATTTATATCCAGTGCCAGGCTTTTTAAAGTTAGTTTGAGGAAGTTAAAGTATAAATTTAAGTTTTACAGAGAAGACTATCCCACAGTTGCAGACTATGGGATAGTCTTCTCTGTATAAATAACTCAAATTTCGATAGTGTTTTAAGGTTAAATAATTCTATGCAGCAATTCTGTAAGTTGAATAATATATGAATTATCACTCCTGTTTTATATATGAAGAAAGTGAGTCTCAAAGATGTGTTCATGATCATATACACACTAAGTGAGAGAGCTGGAAGTCAAACCACATCTTTTGGATTTGAATTTTGACATTTTTGATAGTAAACATTACCGGCTCATTTAATGCTAAAATCTTAAGTTAATTGAATAGATGTCAAACCCCAAATCTTGTCACAATCAAAGTTATTATTTAATTATGTGAGGAAGAAAGATTGCAGGATGAAGGGAGGAGAAAATGAAGAGTAGAAAGACAGAGAGGCAAAGAAGAAGAGGAAAGGAGGGAGGAACAGAGACAGACAGAAAGGTCACAAAGACAGGCAGAGAGAGACACACACAGAAAGAGACAGACAGACAGTAATAGAACAATAGCAGAGGCAAAGAGACAAGCATATGGGAACACATAAGTCTTTTGCCCTTCAATTACTGAGAGGTTGGAGTTGGGAATTGTTTTGTAGAATATCTAATAAAAATCTCGCTTTCATGCTTCCACTGTGGATACATAAATAGCCATCCCCTTTTGTTTCCTACAAAAGGATGCCCTTGGAATAATTCAGTATAATATGCATCAAATATAAATTTTTTTTCTTGCTGAAAAAGTGTACTCTATATAAAGAATTACTAATTGTAAAGAGGATCAATCAAACTTTTCCTCTTCTGGGTCCTGTCTTCTCCAGAAACCTAAACGGTGTATGAAACTTCATTTTCATTTCCTCCTTCAGTTTTAGACCAAGACTTTTTGGCTTCAAGAGGGCACATTGTTTCTAGGATCTTTCTTTTATGTCTCATGGAATACCTTTCATGAAGAAGCAGATATAGATAGATAGATAGATAGATAGAATTAGATATATGTGGGTGTAGTAAGGGATATAGATAGCTAGATAACTACAGATATATAATGTTTGTGTGTGTGTGTGTGTGTGTGTGTGTGTGTGTGTGTATAGTGCATATGTATGTATAAATGGCATATGAGTGTGTTTAAAACACGTAGAAACACATCCTGGAATTCTTCCCATAATTAAAATGGAATTTTAATTGGAATTACAATTAAATATAAATTTAATGGAATTAATTTTACATTAGGAAAAATGGAATTACAGATTTTTACTAGTGAATGCTTCACATATATAATCCCTTTCTTTAGATAATATCTATAATCATTTTTTCTAATCCAAAGGCAACTTTATTAAAATTATCAAATTAAAATTGTTAAATTTATGTTTTCTTTAACATTTACTTTAAAATTCAATGCATAATACTGATATAATGACTGAAATTGTAGGTGACCATTTAAGCAAATAGTATCAGATTCATCTTGTGAAGAATCTGAACTTTTTTTAATTGTGGAATATTAACAATATTTTTATAAAATGTTGATTTTAATAGGTTTCTAATGACAGCAATGACATCTCATGGAAGGATGGCTTGGTTGAACAAGAAGAGACAAATGGCAACATTTATCAATGTAATAAATAGTTCCAATAGTAGAATTTCAGTAGCACACAGCCCATAAAAAATATGCTTTTCTCCTGAAAACATAAGAATTTGGCTAATGTTTACATCTCCATAATAAAATGAAAGTGATCTTTAAATTCCTTGAGGAACATAGAATGAGATATTGAATCTATCATGATCTTTACTATGATCAACAAAAGTAAGAAAATGCAATGAATACAATCTCAGGTCACTAACAATTAACACAATTCATAACACATTTCAGGTGATCTCCAATCCCACCAAAGACTTACTTCTATAGTGTTTCAGACTGTCAGTACTACTTTGGAGTAAAGGAGTTCTGCCAAACCCAAGGTGGAAAAAATTAGGATTCCTAGAAAATTGGGCCCATTCCTTAGTCCTGCACAACCCACTCATGGTATCAGTGAAGTACAAATTTACTATTTCTTAAATACTTTCTTTTATTGTTAATCACTGGCTCTTCCTCCTCCTCTTTCCTGAAACTGAGCTACAGGATTTTTGTAGAAACTTTTCTCATCTAAGAGGCTAGATTCAGGAACACCTTTTCCTCTTTATCTGCTGACTTTTCTCTGTACGTATGTTTCTATGGTATACATATTTTTATATAACACATGTTTCCCCAAGTTTGATAAAAGTTTGTCAGTCAAGGAAGCAAATTCTAATGTGTATGATTATTTACACTCTCTCTCTGACTTCTTAGGTGTTCCAATTTTTTCTTTGACTAAATATCTCTGACTATAAATAAAAGACTAAGTCACAATAGAATGTAAGCTATTCCCAACAGAATGCAAATTCCTTAAGATCAAAAAGTTTTGTATGTGTATGTGTGTGATTGTAACTTCTTAACATAGTACCTTTATTGTTGTATTAGACTGAAAGTCCAAGAGTGGATCCCAAATTAAGTGAATTAGTGTGATTCAATTAAACATTATTAAATTGATCCTGTGAAAAACTAGGGGGAAAAAAGGAATTCACATTAAACATTTAACTTTTCTAGTATAATTTCTCACCTTGTTAAGGAGTAATGTCAATGACAAGGAAATAAGTCTTTGTAACTGGAGGGTAATAAGGAATTTTATGTACTTTTTTGGGAAACATTATCAATGTTGGAACAAAATTCTAATATAAGCATGTTAGTAAGAACCAAGGAAAATGCTTTGCCTAACTTCTTTTGAAAACTCAAGAAATATAATTTCCAAGGTCAACCACCACAGCATAGAATAGGAAATTAAACAAACATCAACATAGCAATGCAAATAAAAATTCAAAAAGGTGGAAAACAATTCAGAAACTGAAATGAAAATTTTTATCTTAATTATCTGGGATTTGTAAGAAACATTGTATTTTGTATATTTGAAATAAATGGAGTGAAGGGCATGATAGGAAGAAAAGCCCCAGAAATATGTATTGATACAAATTCTTATTAAGAATTAGGTATGATTTTCTTTCTAATGTCAAGCATTTTGAGATTTACAATTTGTATTGTGTAAGTTCTAATGGATCTAAACACATAATATAAATTCTCCCCTAAGATACTCACATCCTCCAGGAAGCATAGATATAACCACAAGGTAGGTAGGTATAAGAAGTGCCTTTCAATGTCTTATTTTCAAAGAAAAACAAATCTAGTTCAGTGTTACAGTGACTATCGCCCAAGGTTTTAGGGAAATACCTTTCCCCATTGCTTTTCTTAAAATTAAAATTGAATGTTCTAGACAAAGGATAAATGACCTGACAAAATAGGATATTTTCCTCTTTAAAAACTTTTTAAATGACATTTTATAATAAAAACTGAGTTGGAAGAGAGAAGGCTCTCTTGGGAAAAAAAATTAACTTTTTTCTTTATTTTAATTAGGTTAAGTCTTCTATTAAATCAAGGAGACTTGGACTTATCCATGAAAATAAGATAACTTCTGCATGATGTGATTTCAAAAGTCTTGGGGGAAAAAAACAAAAACAAAACTTTGCCACTCACAATATTGTCCAATCAGTTTGCTACTATCTGCAGTATCTTCAAGGAAAAAACACCTTTTCTTTCCACATTTTGAAGTAAGCCATAAAATTCAGAAACATCTAAAATATAGATGTTCTTAACTTAAACTTACACTAAGATATGACAATCAAGATTAACATTGTAGGACAAACAATAGCTAAAAATCCCTAGCTACATGTAACTTTTAGCAAGTCATTCAACTCTGATTTTCTTTCCCTAGCTATAAAATGAGACTCTCTCTACTAATAATTTAAAGACCCTCTCAAATATCTATGGTACTTGCAAATTCAATAAATCCACTTTTATAGTAAAGTTATGTAACATTTTTATAATCTTAAAAATAATGCTAGCTATTGCTGTTATCATTCGTTATCATTGATATACAAATCAGGGTGTGAATATACTTGATGAAATTCATGAGAAAAGTGTTAGACAAATCAATTCAGTTCAGTTATATTTAACAAATATTTACCAGTACTAAACTATTAAAAAGAAACTAAAATTTAATACAAGGAACATGTCATCTTGACATGAAATGTGGTCTGATCCAAATTTTCCTTCTGAAAACACTTATATTCAATAAGCCATATTTTATTTTAGTTTTATCCCTGATCCTCAAAAATCACTGAAGCATCAGAATCCCTTATCTAGATAGAATAGGAAACTCCTTAAGTGACCATTTTGTTTTAGGAACTCATTATACAGACAAGGTTCCACTTCATTTAGTATTAGTATAACTGTTTAGTGGGTACCTCCTCTTCTTATTAGGATGTGGTAAATCCAGTTGAATCCATACATCTTGATTTTGCTTTCTTCTAGTACATTTGTTTAGGTAAAGTGCTAGGAAAGATAATGAGTCTATGACCTTAGGTATTCTCACATCTAAGAATAAAGCTTAAGCCAATAAGGTTATTTCTCTTGACTTTTAGCAATTTTAGCCAATTAGTTAATACTGCATCTATAAACATTTTTTTACTAGTTGTATTTTATATATGAGTTTCTTGTCCAATAATCAAAATAAAATTAAAGTTAAAGGAATTAATCTTTTAAATATTAATATTTTCACAATAAATGAAACTAAAAAATATAAATATATGTAGAATGGATCACAAATATTCCTTGAAGAATTGAATAAAGTATTTGGCAGAATATTTAACTAGATGCTATCTCAATCCTGAAACTAACACTTCCTCAATATTCATCTCCCTCCCTTCTTCTGAGTATGGACAGTTGAGTATAGTTGTTAGAAGATTCTTTCAAATCTGGCATTTAAGCAACATCTAAATGGTAGCCATCTTGGTCAGCATGTCCTTTTGTTTTATTTTGTGTTCCTAGTACTTAGCACAGCTCTTGGAACTTAGTAGATGCTTAAGAAATGTTTATTTGCTGACTTATTGACTACATAATTTTTAACTTAAAAATGTTACATGGAAAACTTGGTTATTTCTTATGCTGCTCATGATACATACAAACACACACACACACACACACACACACACACACACACACACCTGTAACATGAAGTTTTCTGTTATGGGCCAAAACTTGAAACAAGGTGTTAATGGAATTGATGGAGACAATGGTTATTTAGCATGGTACTTAACAGTTCTCTAGTTCAGTACATGTACTTAGTATTTACTAAAAAAACTAAATTTACAAGATTTATACCTTTGATAAGAGAGCATATATGTTAGGAGCCTCAGCCAGGATTCAGTTGGGGAGATTCAGAAGCCAGAAAAGGCAGGTGGGAGCTCAAGCTCTCAGAAAGAAAGGCCGGACTGAAAAGCTCTCCAGAAAGCTGCCCAGCCTCAGGAAGGATATAATAAAGGATCTGGGCTACAAGAAAGTTAACTAGGCTGCAGGAAAGGAGACAAGACTTGGAAAGAGAGAATAAAGGATTTGGATTTTCACCACTGGCTGCATTTGAGGTGATTACTGAAATGAAATGAAAGCTGCCTCCAGAGACCCCAAGAAAATCTCAACCAATGAAGAGGAAATTAGAGGAATAATAAGGAGTTACTTTGCCCAACTTTATGCCAATAAATGTGATAACTTAAGTGAAATGGATGACTACCTCCAAAAATATAGGCTTCCCAGATTAACAGAAGAGGAAGTAAATTGCTTAAATAGTCCCATCTCAGAAAAAGAAATAGACAAGCTATTAATCAACTCCTTAAGAAAAAATCCCCAGGAACAGATGGATTTACATGTGAATTCTACCAAACATTAAAAAAAACAATTAGCCCCAATGCTATATAAAACTATTTGAAAAAATAGGGAATGAAGGAGTCCTACCAAATTCCTTTTTTGACACAGACATGGTGCTGATACCTAAACCAGGTAGGTTGAAAATAGAGAAAGAAAATTATAGACCAATTTCCCTAATAAATATTGATGCTAAAATCTTAAATAAGATATTAGCAAAAAGACTACAGAAAATGATCCCCAGGATAGTACACCATGATCAAGTGGGATTTATACCAGGAATGCAGGGCTGGTTCAATATGAGGAAAACTATCAATATAATTGGCCATATTAATAACCAAATTAACAAAAACAATATGATCATCTCAATAAATGCAGAAAAAGCATTTGATAAAATCCAACATCAATTCCTATTTAAAACACTTGAGAGTATAGGAATAAATGGACTTTTCCTTAAAATAATCAGTAGCATCTATTTAAAACCAACGGTAAGTATCATATGCAATGGGGACAAACTGCAACCATTCCCAATAAGATTAAGAGCGAACCAAGGTTGCCTACTAGCACCATTACTATTCAATATTGTATTAGAAATGCTAGCTTTGTCAATAAGAGTTGAGAAAGAGATTAAAGTAATTAGAGTAGATAATGAGGAAACCAAATTAATCACTCTTTGCTGGTGATATGCTGGTTTATTTAAAGAACTCCAGAGATTGTACTAAAAAGTTATTAGAAATAATCCACACCTTTAGCAAAGTTGCAGGATACAAAATAAACCCACATAAGTCATCAGTATTGCTATATATCACTAACAAATTTCAACAGAGTTACAAAGAGAAATTCCATTTAAAGTAACTAATGATAATAAAATACTTAGGAATCTATCTGCCAAGGAAAAATCAGAAACTTTATGAGTAAACTACAAAATACTTTCCACATAAATTAAGTCTGATCTAACCAACTGGAAAAATATTGAATGCTCTTGGATAGGGCTAGGAAATATAATAAAGATGACAATACTACCTAAATGAATCTATTTATCTAGTGCTATACCAATCAGACTCCCAAAAAACTATTTTAATGACCTAGAAAAAATACTAACAAAGTTCATATGAAAAAACAAAAGGTCAAGAATTTCAAGGGAATTAATGAAAAAAAAATCAAATGAAGATGGCCTAGCTGTACTAAATCTAAAATTATAGTATAAAGCAGCAGTTACCAAAACCATTTGGTATTGGCTAAGAAATAGACTAGCTGATCAGTGGAATAAATTAGGTTCAAAGGACAAAACAGTCAATAACTTTAATACTCTAGTGTTTGATAAACCTAAAGACCTCAGTTTTTGGGATAAGAACTCACTGTTTGACAAAAATTGCTGGGAAAATTGGAAACTAGTATGGCAGAAACTAAGCATTGACCCACACTTAACACCGTACACCAAGATAAGATCAAAATGGGTTCATGACATAGGCATAAAGAATGAGAGTATAAATAAATTAGAAGAACATAGAATAGTTTACCTCTCAGACCTGTGGAAGAGGAAGGAATTTATGACCAAAGAAGAACTAGAGATCATTACTGATCACAAAATAGAAAATTTTGATTATATCAAATTGCAAAGGTTTTGTACAAACAAAACTAATGCAGATAAGATTAGAAGGGAAGCAATAAATTGGGAAAACATTTTTACAGTCAAAGGTTCTGATAAAGGCCTCATTTCCAAAATATATAGAGAATTGACTCTAATTTATAAGAAATCAAGCCATTCTCCAAGTGATAAATGGTCAAAGGATATGAACAAATAATTCTCAGCTGAAGAAATTGAAACTATTTCTAGTCATATGAAAAGATGCTCCAAGTCATTATTAATCATAATTAAGACAACTCTGAGATACCACTGTGTACACACCTGTCAGATTGGCTAGAATGAAAAAGAAAGATAATGCAGAATGTTGGAGGACATGTGGGAAAACAGGGACACTAATACATTGTTAGTGGAATTGTGAATACATTCAGCCTATGCTCAAAAAGTTATCAAACTGTGCATACCTTTTGATCCAGCAGTGTTACTACTGGGCTTATATCCCAAAGAGATTTTAAAGAAGGGAAAGGGTCCTGTATGTGCAAGAATGTTTGTGGCAACCCTCGTTATAGGGGCCAGAAACTGGAATCTGAATGGATGCCCATCAATTGGAGAATGGCTGAATAAATTGTGGTCTATGAATATTATGGAATATTATTGTTCAGTAGGAAGAAATGACCAACAGGATGATTTCAGAAAGGCCTGGAGAGACTTAGATGAACTGATGCTGAGTGAAATGAGCAGGACTAGGAGATCATTATATACTTCAACAACAATACTATATTATGATCAATACTGATGGGCCTGACCATCTTCAGCAATAGATGAATTAAATCAGTTCCAATGGAGCAGGAATGAATTGAACCAGCTACACCCAGTGAAAGAACTCTGGTTGATGACTAAGAACCATTACACAGAATTCCCAATCCCTCATTTTTGTCCACCTTGCATTTTTTATTTCCTTCACAGGCTAATTATACACTATTTCAGTGTCCGATTCTTTTTGTGCAGCAAAATAACTGTTTGGAGATGAATACTTATTTTGTATTTAATTTGTAATTTAACATATTTAACATGTATTGTTCAACCTGCCATCTGGGAAATGGGGTGGGGAAAAGGAGGGGAAAAATTGGAACAAAAGGTTTGGCAATAGTCAATGCTATAAAATTATCCATGCGTATAACTTCTAAATAAAAAACTATAATAAAAAAAATTTGAAAAAATAATTGCCAAGGAGTTAGTCTTACAATTCATACAGAGAATAGCAAATGTAAAATTTCCAGAATATGAATCTGAATGAGGATCCTGTTAAAATGGTTCATCCTGTACACTTTGGATAGATGTTGATGAATATTAAACTGTTTTTCAAATTTAATAAAAGAGGGAAAAGTGAGTTGTATTGTTTGTGAAACTCCACAGGATTTTTCGTGTTAATGAAGTTTTTAGACACACACACACACACACACACACACACACACACACACACAAACAGATGCACACACACTGTTAGACAAAATACACCCTCACAGTAATATGATTTCAAACAAGGCATGAAACACCATAATTTCTGAAGAATAAAAATTGTAAATTTTTTTAATTAAAAAAGAATTTAAAAATGTAGATGAAGCAATGACCATATTGAGATATATGAGATTAAGTTTTTAAACACATTTTTATTGATTTCTTTAAACACCACCATAGGTTCCCTTGGTATTATTTATCTTCCTCTTTCCAGAGAGCTACTCCACATTAAAAATAGTATTTTTAAGAAAAGTAGGCAAAGATGATAAAAGACAGAATAACTGAAAAATCCACTAAAAAACTGAAATATATTTAGCACATAACACATATAGACTTTCCATGTGTGCAATGAAATGGGATGAAAAAAAATGCATCATATATCTTCTTTTGAGTCATAACTTGTTCTTTATAATTTTATAACATTCTCCTTTGGAATTTTGATGTGTTTTCTTTCTCTTCATATTGTTGGAGTTATTAGGTTTATTGTTTTGTGGCTCTTCATTCTGTAATAATTTGTGACAATTTGTCTCTGTTTCTCTGAATTCATCTCATTTGTCTTTTCTTATTTTGTTACATTCAAGTATCCCAATTTCTTTATCCATTTCCTAATCTATGGGCATCTTTACAAATCTTTGCTAATGCAAAAAGTATGTGCGGGATTTCCTTCTTATCAATTGCCTCCTTTTGGATTTAAGCCTTGAAGTGAAATTAAAAGTAATTCATATTTTAATCATTTTATTTCTATAATTCCAAATAATTAATTTTTAATATATCTAATATAAAAAATCATCAAAGTTGATAGAAAGGTTTTTTTCTTCATTCAACTGCTTCCCTTCTTAATTTTAATGCATTTATTTTATTTGTGCAGAAGATCTTTTGTTTTATGTTTTATGTTTTGTAATTTATGTTATGTTTTATGTTTTGTAATTGCTTCTATCCCTATTTGGTTAAGAATGCATCTTCTGCTTATAAATGTTATCTTCTCTTGTAATTCTTTATTGCAAAATCATTAATATTAAGTTCAAATATCAATATAGGATGTATTGTGAAATCTGGGGTATAATAATATTTTAAGCATTTTTTTTTTTTTTTGCCATATTGTTCCTCAGGCTTCTGAGTACGTTTTGTTTTGTTTTTAAATCAAATAGGTGGGTTTTTTTTCCCCATAAGTAATTTATCTTTCTCTTCTAGCAAAGTTTAGGTCTTAATAAGTTTTTTTTTTAATTCTTACATGTCTTGCTATATCATTTGAAATCTAGAAATATTATTCCTATTTTGTCCCTAATTCTTTTTATAATTTCCCTAGATGTTCTAGATCATTTTTTTCCAACTGAATATTATTTTATCAAGTTCTATAAAAATGTCTCTTTTATACTCTTACAAGTTTAGCACTAAAAGTATAAACAGTTTTGGAAATATTTTGGGTTTTTAACCTATATTAATATGACCCAAATAAGAGCAAATTTTTTGCATAAGTTTTTAATGTTTATACACACACATATATGTTCTTCAGAGCAATTTATGATTCAATGTATGAAAGTGTTCTGTGAATTTTGGTATACTGATAAACATACTTTTTTAAGCATTTTTTTTCCTTTTTAAAATTGGATTTTTATTATTGGGTTTTGGACTTTGTTATTTTTATATAAAATATAATTGATTTGTGAGAGTATATTTTCTAGTCTTCAAATTTGCTAAAGATCTCAATTATATTGATTACAAACTTTGAACTTTTTCTAGGATGTTCCAAGTAAATTATCATATCATTAGGAAATAAAAATAGTCTTATCTGTTTTAACTATATGCATATAATTTATTTCTCATTTCTATTACAATTAGTAGCTCTTCCAGAACTATATTAAATAAAAATATGGTGACTGAATACTCTTGGTTTACTGTCATTTATTGGGAAACATTCTACTATATATATTTATACATATATATCCCCTTATTTTTGAACTAGATGATTTTTATAATATTAATAAGTATGTTCTATGCCTAAAGATTGCAAGATTTTAGCTGTATGAGAATTGTATGTTATAAAAGGGTTTTTTCTTCTTTTAAAATCATCATTCAGTTTGGCATGTTTATGTTTTTAATATTATTACTAATTTAGAATTTTGATGTTGAGATACTTTTTTAACACTGATATAAATTAATGCTTGGTCATAATTATTTATTGATGAATTATTGTAGATTATTTTACAAAATTGTATTTACAATTGTTGAATCGATATTCATAAACTATATTAGTGTACAGTTATACTTCTATACCTTATCCCTTACTAATTTACTTAATCAAGGTCTAGTTATCAGATAAAACAAATCTGATAAAATACTTTGATAATTTTTAAAAATAATCTTGGAAATATTACGATCATTTTTTTTCTTTAAAATTTGATAGAATTCTCCAGTGAATCCATCAGGACCCAAAAGATTTTCTTTGTTAGTTTTTTGACAATTCAGTTTACTTTTTTTAAAGAATGGGTAACTTAAAGTTTCTAATTTGTCTTATAATAGTTTAGATATTTATTTTTTAAGTTAACTCTATTTCATTTCTGTTTGCAGTTTTGTTCCCACAAACTTGTCATATCTTCTAAAACTCTCAATTTGTTTTGCTTTTGTTATGATATCAACATTTTCATTAAGTATTTCTACTATTGTTTTTTTTTTTACCTTTCATTCAGATTAACTAAAGGTTTATCAATTTTTATATTTTTTTCAAATAATCTGCTTTTAGCTTTAGTTATATATTCTATAGTTTCCTTATTTTCAATTTTTATATTTCTCTTCTAATTATTATGTCTATAGGAACTAATTTTAGGTTTATTTATTTATTGGCTTTCTAATTTTCTAGGTGTTTATTCAGTTCATTGATCCTCTGTTTTTCAATTTAATTGGTTACATTAGTAATGATTATTTTTTGCAGAGTACTGTTTTAGCTCTATGTTAGAAATTTTGATATATTATTTCATTAATATCACTATATATTTTTTGTAATTTCTTTAGTTCACTAATCAAGTAAAATATATATTTTTAGGTCTCTACTTGCATCTGTGTCTTCTTTTTTGCCACCTGAACTGATTGTTCTTTTAATTGCATTATGGTTTACAATGGACTTATTTACTATTTATTTTTGTTTAAACAAATAAATTTGTTCCCTACAAAAGATCAGAGAAGCATCTGACTCACAACACTTGGGAGTTCAGCTGCACCAAATTAAAATGTTATTGGTAAATATTTAGCAGAGCAAATGGAAATAATATAGAAGATGAATAATGCTAATATGTGATTTTCTAATTCAATATGTGACCCACAGGAATATTTAAGAATAGTTTAGTGGATTATTTTCCCATTTGATTTTGATACCATTATGCCAGAACACAATCAATTTTTGGAATAATTCCATGTGGTTCTGAGAAATATTCTTTATCAGTAACATGTAGAAGATGCCCTAAGTCTTTTAATTTTTTCCCAGTAATTTGTTTAGTTTCATATTTTCACTTTTTTTAGCTATGTATATTCCTCAGGATGGGGATGGGGATGGGGAAATTATCTGCCAATATTATGTAACCATTTATACTTTTCATGATTCAGTTTTTTTTTTAATTTTTTTTATCATTTGTGGATTTAGACAGTAAGGCATTTGGAGCATATGATACTGATTTTTTTATTATCTAGTTTGGGGATGTGTTTTCAGTAATTTGGGCTTTCTTTTTTATCCCTTTTTCTATTTTGAATGATTGAGTGTTCTTTATCTCATAGTATGATTGTCATTCATGATTTTTATGATCATTGATCTTATGAACAATAATATTTTAGCTACTCTTATTTTGTGTATATATTTATTCTTAAATATATTTCTCATAAATCACATATTATGTGGTTTGTTTTTTTGCTAATCTGTCACTTTTCAAAAATTATTATTCATTGTTTAATTCATTTACATTTAAAGTTATAATTAGTAGATTTATGTTTTCCTGATTTTACCTCTAATACTAGTTGTTGTTATTTTGTTGTAATTTGGAAATTAGAGATATTTCTTTTTCTACATAGTATTGTTATTTTTAGTTTAATTTATTATTATTTTTTGCTTTTTACAGTATTTTTCCCAAAAATTACATGTCAAGACAATTTTTAGCATTCATTTTTTTAAATTTTATTTAATAATTACTTTATATTGACAGAATCCATGCCAGGGTAATTTTTTTTTACAACATTATCCCTTGCACTCGTTTCTGTTCCGATTTTTCCCCTACCTCCCTCCACCCCCTCCCCTATATGGCAAGCAGTTTTATATATGTTAGATATGTTGCACTATATCCTAGATATAATATATGTTTGCAGAACCGAACAGTTCTCTTGTTGAACAGGGAGAATTGGATTCAGAAGGTAAAAATAACCTGGGAAGAAAAACAAAAATGCAGATAGTTCACATTCATTTCCCAGTGTTCTTTCTTTGGGTGTAGCTGCTTTTGTCCATCATTTATCAATTGAAACTCAGTTAGGTCTCTTTGTCAAAGAAATCTACTTCCATCAGAATATGTCCTCATACAATATCGTTGTCGAAGTGTATAATGATCTCCTGGTTCTGCTCATTTCACTTAGCATCAGTTCATGTAAGTCTTGCCAAGCCTCTCTGTATTCATCTTGCTGGTCATTTCTTACAGAACAATAATATTCCATAACATTCATATACCACAATTTACCCAGCCATTCTCCAATTGATGGGCATCCATTCAATTTCCAGTTTCTAGCCACTACAAACAGGGCTGCCACAAACATTTTGGCACATATAGGTCCCTTTCCCTTCTTTAGTATCTCTTTGGGGTATAAGCCCAATAGAAACACTGCTGGATCAAAGGGTATGCACAATTTGATAACTTTTTAGGCATAATTCCAGATTGCTCTCCAGAATGGTTGGATTCATTCACAACTCCACCAACAATGCATTAGTGTCCCAGTTTTCCCGCATCCCCTCCAACATTCATCATTATTTTTTCCTGTCATCTTAGCCAATCTGACAGGTGTGTAGTGGTATCTCAGAGTTGTCTTAATTTGCATTTCTCTGATAAATAATGATTTGGAACACTCTTTCATATGAGTGGTAATAGTTTCAATTTCATCATCTGAAAATTGTCTGTTCATATCCTTTGACCATTTATCAATTGGAGAATGGCTTGATTTCTTATAAATTTGAGTCAGTTCTCTATATATTTTGGAAATGAGGCCTTTATCAGAACCTTTAACTGTGAAGATGTTTTCCCAGTTTGTTGCTTCCCTTCTAATCTTGTTTGCATTAGTTTTATTTGTACAAAGGCTTTTTAATTTGATGTATTCAAAATTTTCTATTTTGTGATCAGTAATGGTCTCTAGTTCATCTTTGGTCACAAATTTCTTTCTCCTCCACAAGTCTGAGAGATAAATTATCCTATGTTCCTCTAATTTATTTATAATCTCGTTCTTTATGCCTAGGTCATGGACCCATTTTGATCTTATCTTGATATATAGTGTTAAGTGTGGGTCCATGCCTAATTTCTGCCATACTAATTTCCAATTATCCCAGCAGTTTTTATCAAATAATGAATTCTTATCCCAGAAGTTAGGGTCTTTGGGTTTGTCAAACACTAGATTGCTATAGTTGACTATTCTGTCTTGTGAACCTAACCTTTTCCACTGATCCACTAATCTATTTCTTAGCCAATACCAAATGGTTTTGGTGACTTTTAGCATTCATTTTTACAAAATTTTGAGTTCCAAAATTTTTTTATCCCTCTCTCACTTCCCCTTTCAAAAATGTTATGCAATTTAATATGTTTTGTATGTGCTATTATGTGAAACAATTCCATATTAATCACAGTTGTAAAAGAACAGATTAAAAGAAAAAAATGAAAAAAATAAAGTAAGTAGGGGAAAATATTCTTTGCTCTGCATTCAGTGCCAATCAGTTCTTCATCTGGATCATTTTTCTTCATGACTTCTTTGTCTTGGATCATTGTGTTGCTGACAAGAGTCATTAATAGTTGATCATCACACAACGTTGCTGATAGTGTATACAATGTTGTTGATTTTTTTTTCCTGATTCTGCTCATTTCATGTTGTATCAGTTCATACAAGTCTTTCCAGGTTTTCTTCCTATTCATCATTTCTTATTGCATAACATCATTCCATCATATTCATATGCCACACTTTATTCAATCATTCTCCAATTGATGGGCATTCCCTCACTTTCCAATATTTTGTGACTACAAAAAGAACTGTTATTATTATTTTGGTATAGAGAGATCCTTTTCCATCATGTTGTAGATTTATTTCCTAGATTTCTGCTTTTCTTCTAATCTTGATTGTATTTATTTTTTTATGGAAAGCTTTTAAATTTAACATAATCCAAATTGTCTGTTTTATATTTTTGTACTTTTCCCTCTCTCTTATTTGGTCATGAACCTCTATCACACAAATTCTCCTTTAAGTGGTATGTCATCCAAATGTCTCTGACAAAGACCTCATTTCTCAAGTATATAGAAATGGAATCAAATTTTTAAAAATATAAATCATTCTCTAATTGATAAATGATTAAAGGATATGAACAAGCAGTTTTCAGATGAAGAAATCAAAACTACCTATTGCCATTTAAAGAAGTGTTCCAAGTCACTTTTATACCCAATGAGTTTTCAAGTTTAAAACATAGTTTACCCCTCCTCTTTTTTCCAAGTTATCTATAGATTTTTTTAAACTGACACTTTGTTTTATGTGCTCAGAAGCTTCCTTTTTTTCAGGCCTGGCAAAGTGATTCAAACATAATCTTCTGGTATCATAACACTTCCCTATCTCCTATCCCCAAACTTTCTTCCTCCCATACAGTTCCCTCTTTTCTTTAGTTCTTTAGCTGAGACCTTCAAAAATTGAGCATGGTGTAGTTAGGTGGCAAGGGAGATAGAGCAAGATTAAAGATATGGATAACTATATGGAATAGATAAGGGGCATAGATAGATAACAATATGGATAACGATCTATGATCACAAAAACATATTAATATTTTTCCATATCTTTATTCATATCCATGGATAGAAGAAGATTTAAATAGCTTCCAAGATTGTTTTGAAGGCACAATGAAAACATATTTACAAAGAAAATGTGAAAATAAAACCTTAAAGTGATATCTATCTATCTACACAGATGTATGTATATACAAACATATGTGTGTATATTTATAAGTATATACATGTATTTATATGTGTGTGTATAGATACACACACACACACACACACACACAGGGACAGATAGAAAGGAACAATTTAAGAGGTCATCATGACACAGGAAAAAATAGGTGCTTGATGAACTCTATGGTCACTAAAAAATTATGATTTTTTTTTTTAATTCACATCCTTACTGATCTCTCTGAATAACAGAAAACTGTTAACTACCCCATTCTGCTAGATAATTTTCCTTCAGTTGTTACACACTGCCCTAGTTTTTCTTCTACCTTCACAAATATCACTTCTATGTCTTCTTGCCTGTTTTCTCATATTTAACTTCAATGTTCATTAAGACTGTCTTGGGTCTAATTCCCTCTATTACTTGTCAATCTCCTTCAGTTTACTGGTTTCAGTCTGCAAGAAAATTTCTTTCAAATCTGTGTTTCCTATTCTCTACTCTTTTCTGAGCTACCAACCTGAATGTCTAATTGCCTATTAGATTTTGTCTAAATATCTTTACAGAAATGAAAAATCAATATATTTCAAGCATTTTTTTTTTATTTTCCCTCCTAAACATTTCTCCTTTTGACTTCATTATTTCTGTTACTGGCACTCAGTAAATACTCATTGACCCAGTTCAATATGATTAGAAACTTTGATGTTTTCCCTCTCCCCCCATTTTTTCAAACAAATGCATATATGTGTAGGTATGTATAAGTATACATATATATTTGCACAAAGTGTCTCTCTATATGTTGTATAAACAAAATCTATCAACATATACATGTATTATATGTTTATTTTATGTAATATACATGTCATATATTTTTTCCTTTACAATGCCTCAAAGATACTAATTCTATGAAGCCTTTCTTTAATTCTCCAATTAAAAATGATCTCCATCTCTTATGTAATCTCCTAAAGATGTCCACTTCTATTATAGGTTCCTTATGTTATAAGATTTCTCTCATAAAAATATCACTTAACTATAAGTATTTGAAATACAATCGCATCCTTAAAGTCTAATTCACTCTCCATGTCATGAGAGGAGATATGAAAATAATAAACATAGAGACTGTATATATAGTAGAAACCCTATTCTCTGATTACTAGAATAGCTTGGCAAAAATCCCTGAAATTACTGAAGTGGATGAAAATATAAGGGTAAAGTTTGGAGGAATTCATCTTACCAGTTCATGCAAAAACAAACAAGGAACAAACAGGTTACCCAATAAAAGCAACAAAAAAAAAAAGAAACATTTAGGAAAGAATCCAGGATGACAAAGCTATGAGCTTTCCTACATTCCCTAATTAGTAATTTAAAGCAAATGTCAAAAGATTAAAATAATATAATAAATAAAAGCAGAACAAAGACAAAAGAGGATGTGAACATTTCTAGTATTCTGTATGGATCTAATCAATCCAACATAATGAAAAGATCTGATGGATCAAACAAAGAAAAAAATTTACACCATTAACATATGACAAAAGAGTTAGATTAATCAGAGTGACTAAAATTCTAGCTTCTAAATAAGAAGAGTGATAAGAGATAAGCATGATAAGAAGAGTATAAAACTGGCTCCAAAACATCATTAATTACCAATAAAGTAGTACATTAATTGCCAGTAAAGTATTTTACCAGCTTCATCTCAGATGCACAAGTTTCCTGCTACCTCCCAATAGAGTAATCAGATTTACAATAAAAAAGACCAGCAATGACTATTACAGATATAAGTAAATTGTGTATTTCTGTAAATTAATTTATAGAAACTATTCAGACACAAGTTTCAAAATGTGGGATTCATTAGAAATCTAGAAAGACAAAGAATTATATACCAGAAGATCTTTATAAACAGAAATGACAAATTACCAAGCTGCAATTAAAAATCTCAAAAGAGCTTTGAGAATTCAGTAAAAAGTTTAAACCACACATATGTATGAAAATGTATACACATATATACCTGTCTACACATGAACTACATGCATGTGAATGTGTGCATGTATGTTTGCTATATAAACAAAACATAGCCTCACTCTATATGAGTGTGTATATATGGATATGTAGAAGTATATGCATGTAATTTTTTTATCCTTTTTTCATTGCTAAATACAAAATAAGAAAAAAACAGAATAGAAAAAGAAAGACAAAAGGAAAATAAATAAAACAAAACAAAACAAAAGCAAAACAATGATCTGTGCCCAGCAGAACATCAAGGAGAGTTAAAAATATATAACAATAAATTTACATTTCAAGAAAGCCTATGTAATAATAGAAGAAATTGCATTCATATGTGTTCATTTTTCCTTTGCTTTCTTGTATGTTATACTTTTGTTCTCTGCTTTGCAGTTTTTACTTTATTCTATTTTTCCCCTTTCTTCCCTCTTACCTTCTCCAAGCAGGGTATTGTTAAGCAGAGATAGTCACACCCACTCCTTTACCCATATATATACATGTATGGGACAGTGATGACCCCTATTGGAACTGAAATCAGAGACTTTAAGTAGAAAAGCAAAAAGGATTTATTATGATCATGCAAGAAAGGGCACCTCCCAATAGACAAGGTGCCCTCAATAGAGTACTGCAAAGCACAAGCTACAAAACAGTGAATTATATAGACCGTAATATGGAAGGCCCGCCTCCCTCCTCCTATCCCTTCTTCCCATTAGCTGGGAGTCCAGTTTCCCATTCTAAATGCAGAAATCTATCCCAGAGACAAAGAATACTAGTCAATGACATACTCTTTACAATATTAGGAACTTAATGTTACTATGGCTAAAAGGACAGGGGGAACAGGAGGGAAGTATATTCATTAATCTAAACATCTTTCTGTACCCAACCTTATCCTATGACATCTTTTACTCCTACTTTATCACATTCCCATGAATCTATGTTCTACTACCATAAATCTATACATCCTTCTATACCTCACCTTATCCTATTTCCTCCGTTCTTATTTCTTTATAGATTTTTTAGGGTGCTATATTCTTCATGCTATATATATGCAATATTCTATATTTAATCCATTTCCAATGTGAATAGGTTTTCAGACTGATTTTCCTCACCCCCATTTAATGAGTCTGTTGATTCTTCCTCTGCACCTCATTTGTATAACATTATTATATTTTGTTTATCTTTTCCTGGACAGTTTTGTTTTTTAGAATTGGATCATACTCAACTCTATCCCAATATTTATTTTGACCTACCCAATAGTTGAAATCAATCAGCAGAGTGGAGATAATCTTTAAGAGATAGCAAATGATTTTTTCACAATCATGGATGAAACTATCCACTTTACTGTGTTTCTGAATACTTTGCTATATTTTATTTCTGCTTCAAGGTTAAGTGATTGACAGAGACAAATGTGCTACCCAATCCTCTGAAGTAGAAATAGGGAAAAAAAATACTGATCACCATCTCAAAGAGATCCTTTTTGAAAAACATAATATTATCACCAAATTCCAAACCCTCAGATCAAAGAGAAAATTTCACAAGAAACAAACAAACAAACAAAAAACAATTCACATATGCTAGAACTACATTTCTCATATAAATAAAGTCAGATCTAAACAACTGGAAAATAACAATTGTTCATGGGTAGGCCAAGCTAACATATTAAAAATGACAATATTACCCAAATTCATTTACTTGTTCAATGCCATGCCAATCAAAGTGCTAAAAAGTTATTTTATACAACTAGAAAAAATAATAGCAAAATTCTTCTGGAAGAGCAAAAGATAAAGAATATCAAGGGAATTAATGAAAAAGAAAAAATACAAAGCATGGTGGCCCGGCAGTACCAAACCTAAAAGTATATTGTTAAAAAAAATTATAAAGGTCATCAAAACTATTTGACACTGGCTAAAAAATAGAGTGGCAGATCAGTGGAATAGATTAGATACATACAACACAATAATCAAGGCCTATAGCAATGTAGTATTTAGTAAATCCCAAAATTTCAGCTTCTGGAATAAAAACTCACTATTTGACAAAAAGTACTGGGAAAACCAGAAAATAGATAGCAGAAACTCAGATAGACCCATATCTCATACCCCCTTCCAAAATAAGGTAAAAAATGGGTATAGTATTTGGGCATAAAAGATGAGATTATAAACAAACTAGGAGAACAAGGGATAATTTATTTATCAGATCTTTGGGAATGGAGGAATTTATGACTGGAGAAGAACTAGAGAACATTATGAAAGACAAAATAGACAACTTTGATTACATTAAATTAAAAAGGTTTTGAACAAATCAAACCAACAGAAAAAAAAAAGATTAAAAAGAAAGTACAAACTGGGAAAAATTCTTTACAGCCAGTATTTCTGATAAAATCTCATTTCTAAAATATATAAAAAAACTGTGTCAAATTTATAACAATACAAGTTATTCCCCAATTTATAAATGGTCAAAGGATTTAAACAGACAATTTCTAAATCATTGATTAGAGAAATGAAAACTAAAACAACTCTGAGATACCACCTCATCCTCTGAGATTGGCTAAGATGATAGGAAAATATAATGATAAATGTTGAAGGGGATGTGTTGGAATCCTTACTAACTGCTAAGTAATTAGAGTTGATCTAATCTTACAAGAAGTTGTTTTGGCCAGAACCTGAAACAAGGTACTAAGTAGAACTAATCAAGACAAGGCTTGTGTTCCCACCTTTACTCATTGGAGTCCATAAGTATGCTAGCTTCACAAAGTGTACACTTTCTAACTTCAAGAGAGTCCACACCTTAAAGCTCTTTGGGCCAGAGAGCACTATGGGAGAAAACCCATAATCCCATTCTTTCAGAAGGTTCACATATAAGGCAAGACAGCCATTCCAGAATACACTTTTTTCCTCTTGGCTGGCTGATCGCGCTGGACTCGAGAGGAACGACTCTGCTGCAGAGAACACTTTTGACGGACTTCAGTGGAGCTACGCCAGAAGCCCTCTCTCCGCGGCAAGTTGGTGACTGGGCTCCCCAGAAGGAGATAAGAGAGATCTTCCATCTCTGTTGGAGGCAGAAGAAAGCAGAGGCAGAGGCTGAAGGACAGAACCTTTGGATTTGGAGACATCCGAAGGGCTCTAAGCCTCTACACCGGCTGTGCTCTGAGAAGAACAAACTCCAACATTTGAACTCTAACATTTGGAGCCCAACGTGGGGCTGTTCTTCATACCCTGTGGCAAAACCGTCCATTCATATCTTTTATAAGGCTCAGCTAAATTGACACTGGGCACCGAAAAGGCAAATCTCTTCATATCCTCCTTATCCAGAGGAATGGAATAGAAACAATCCTTGATGTCTATAACCCAAAGAGGCCATTCTCTAGGAAGCTGAGTAGGAGATGGAAGTCCAGGCTGAAGAGTTCCCATAGTTTCCATCTGTTCGTTCACTTTTCTTAAATCAGTGAGCATCCTCCATTTTCCCGATTTCTTTTTTACAACGAACACTGGTGAATTCCAAGGACTTAGAGAAGGTTGTAAATGCCCTTGTTCAAGCTGCTCCTGTACTATATCTAATAAGGCCTGAATTTTATCGCTACTTAAGGGCCACTGTTCTATCCACACTGGTGTATCAGTTTTCCATTGGATAGGAATAGGTGAAAGTGTTGGCAGGCCTTCAACAGCAGCCCTGCTTAAAAAACCGAAGTACTCATTTTTAACCCCAATTGTTGTAAAACGTCTCTTCCCCACAGATTGATGGGGATTTTTTCAACTATAAAAGGAGTAAAAACTCCTGTTTTGCCTTCAAAAGTCCATCTCATAGGGGCAGCACTAACTTCAGCTGCTATTGATCCTCCTACTCCAGACATATAGGTATCTGCTTTAATCTTTGGCCAGTGACTGGGCCAACTGGCACCTCTAATAACTGTATGATCCGCACCTGTGTCTACCAGTCCTTCCAATGGTAGGCCATTTATATAGATAGTGAGCATAGGTCGGTCAGCCGTTACTGCTGCTGTCCAGTATATTCCTGGTTTTTGTGGTCTGGAGTCAGAACCTGGGTGACTATCACGAGGCTTCTTATTACGATTCTGTATGAGTAAACCTGATGCTACTATGTCTCCTGGGTGATAAGTCACACATTGACTACCTGTATTAGTGACTGGGATATTATCTACACATTCCCCAGTTTCCCACATCAGTGTGTGGATGGACACTGTTTTGTACATACAAGGAGGTCCATCAGGCTGCTCGAGCTTTGCGTTTACAGTTTGGGATTACAAAAGAAGAAGCTAGGAGCATAGTGAAAAGCTGTACAGCTTGCCTTCCCTTCCAAGCTCCTACACTGCCTCCAGGGAAGAATCCTCGTGGTTTGAGACCCAATGAAATCTGGCAAATGGATGTGACTCATTATAAATCTTTTGGTCATCTGTCTTTTATCCACGTTGTGGTAGACACCTTTTCAGGATTCACTTTTGCCATACCAGCAGCAAAAGAGACAGCCCGAGTGGTCACTGAATTCCTCATTCAAGCATTCGCAATTATGGGTGTGCCACAAGAAATAAAAACAGATAATGGACCGGCATATACCTCCAAACATTTTGAACACTTTTGTGCACAGTATAAGATTTTACACACTACTGGCATACCCTTCAATCCTCAAGGTCAAGCAATAGTAGAAAGAAGAAACAGAGACATTAAGACACTCCTCCAAAAACAAAAGAAAGGGGGAGCCACGGGTAACCCTAGAGAACTTCTAAATTTAGTTCTCTATACCATTAATTTTTTAATCTTTGATAAAGATGCACTGGCTCCAGCAGACAGGTTTTATAACCCACCAGAAGAGCAGTGTCCAGTGCGAGCAGCTCCACTATCCTTAGATAATCGCCAGGTGATGTGGAGAGACCCAGAAAGTGGTGAATGGAAGGGACCAGATAGGCTAACTGCTTGGGGGAGAGGATTTGCTTGCATCTCTACAGGTGGAGAAGGAATCAGATGGGTGCCTACGAGCCGCATTCGCCTTGTCCATCGCAGAAAGATGGAGCAGACCCTTGAAACAAAGGAGAAGACCCAAGAAATATCGGGTGGTTCTGTTGCTGATTATGCTCACAAGAATTATTAGATTCCTGGCACATGAACTAATGGACAATGGAATCCTATTGGACTGTTTCTAGGACTTATGGACATGTGTAAATTTTCAGATTGATTCTTGTTATTTGTTACATTACTACTAGCCTGTGTTATATTGCTATGTGCTCATGTAAATTATGTATAATGCCTCCCATATTGATGGATTTATGTGTACCCCCTCAGAAACCCCCTATGTTTTAAAACAAAAGAAAGGGGGAGATGTTGGAATCCTTACTAACTGCTAAGTAATTAGAGTTGATCTAATCTTACAAGAAGTTGTTTTGGCCAGAACCTGAAACAAGGTACTAAGTAGAACTAATCAAGACAAGGCTTGTGTTCCCACCTTTACTCATTGGAGTCCATAAGTATGCTAGCTTCACAAAGTGTACACTTTCTAACTTCAAGAGAGTCCACACCTTAAAGCTCTTTGGGCCAGAGAGCACTATGGGAGAAAACCCATAATCCCATTCTTTCAGAAGGTTCACATATAAGGCGAGACAGCCATTCCAGAATACACTTTTTTCCTCTTGGCTGGCTGATCGCGCTGGACTCGAGAGGAATGACTCTGCTGCAGAGAACACTTTTGACGGACTTCAGTGGAGCTACGCCAGAAGCCCTCTCTCCGCGGCAAGTTGGTGACTGGGCTCCCCAGAAGGAGATAAGAGAGATCTTCCATCTCTGTTGGAGGCAGAAGAAAGCAGAGGCAGAGGCTGAAGGACAGAACCTTTGGATTTGGAGATATCCGAAGGGCTCTAAGCCTCTAAACCGGCTGTGCTCTGAGAAGAACAAACTCCAACATTTGAACTCTAACAGGGATGTGGGAAAACTGGGACACTAATGCATTGTTGGTGGAGTTGTGAAATGTTCTAACCATTTTGGAGAGCAATCTGGAACTATGCCTAAAGGGCTATAAAACTATGCATAGGAGCAGCTAGGTGGTACAGTGGATAAAGCACTAATCCTGAAGTCAGGAAGACCTGACTCAGGTCTGACCTCAGACACTTAATACTTCCTAGCTGTGTGACCTTGGGCAAGTCATTTAATCCCAATTGCCTCAGGGGGAAAAAAATTGTGCATACCCTTTGATCCAACTGTGCCATTGCTGAGTCTGTAACCCAAGGAAATCAGAAAGGAGGGAAAAGGACCCACATGTGCAAAAAATGTTTGTACTTTTTTTGTGGTAGCAAAGACTTAAAAAATGAGTAAATGCCCATAAACTGAGGTATAGCTGAACATGTTGTAGACTATGAAAGCATTGTAAATATTATTGTTCTATTAAAAATGATGAACAAGCTGATTTTAGAAAGGCTTGGAAAGATTTACATGAACTGATTCTGAGTAGAAAAAGTAGTACTAGGAATATATTATATACAATAACAGCAAGAATATGTGATGATTAACTATGAAAGACTTGGTTCTTTTCACTGGTTCAGTGATGCAAAGCAATCCCAGTAGACTTTGGGCAGAAAATTTCATCTGCATCCAAAAAAAGAACTAAGGAAATTGAATGTAAATTTACGTATGCTATGTTCACTTCTTTTTTTTTTTTTCCTCTCTCATAGTTTTTCCCTTCTGCTTCATATTTTTTTTCTGCCAATGTAATTCATAAAGCAATGTGTATTAAAAATAGATACATTTACTAGTGAAAAAAACAAGTTACTTGATCCCTAATCAGGATTCCTAGCTAAAATTCCTAGCTAATTCTAGTAAGAGTCTATGCTCCAAGAATCAAATGCAATATAGCCCCTAAAAACATTTTTTTATTTCTTCTTTTTCACTTGTATTTAGCACTTCCAGAACCCATTTGGAGTTTTCCAATTTAAAAAATGCCCATTGATAAATAGTCAAAGGATATGAACAGATCATTTTCAGATGAAGAAATTAAAACCATCTACAATCACCAAAAAAAAAAAAAAAATGCTCTAAATCACTAGTAATGGGTGATACAAATTAAAACAACTCTGAGGTATCATCTCACACCTCTCAGATTGGTTAAGATAACAGAAAAAGATAATAAAAAATGTTGGAAGGGATAAGAGAAAAGTGAGACACTAATGCATTTTTAGTGGAGTTGTTAATCCATCTAAACATTCTGGAAAGCAATTTGGAACTACGTCCAAAAGGTTATAAAAAGTGCATACCTTTTGATTGAGCAGTGCCACTACAGGACAAAAAGAAAGTATAAAAGAGGAAAAAGGACCCACATGTACAAAAATATTTGTAGCAGCTTTTTTATGGTGACAAGAAATTGAAAGTTGAGTGGATACCCATCAATAAGAAAATAGCTTAATAAGTTATGGTCTATGAATATAACACCATATTATTGTTCTGTAAGAAATAACGAGCAGGCTAATTTCAGAAAAGCCTAAAAAGACTTACATGAACTGATATGAGTGAAGTAACTGGAACCAAGAAAATAGTGTACACCATACCAGCAAGATGGTGTGATGATCAACTTTGATAGATTTAACTCTTCTCAGCAATACAAGTATTCAAGACAATTCCAATAGACTTAGGATGGAAAATGCCATCGTCATCCAGAGAAAGAATTATAGAGACTGAATGTGGATCAAATTATAGCATTTTCACTTTTTGTTTGTTTAATTTTTTTCTTTCTCATCCTTTTCCCCTGTTCTGATTTCATTAACATGATTAATATGGAAATATGTTTAAAATGATTGTATATATATATATATATATATATATATATATATATATATGTATATGTATATTATATATATACATATATATATGTAATACACACACACACATATATATATCAGTATATATCAGAATGCTAGCTGTCTTGGAGAGGGGAGATAAAAAGGAGACAAGAAAAAAATTGGAACTCAAAATTTTACAAAAATGAATGTTGAAAATTATCTTTACATGTAATTAAAAAAATACTATTATAATGAGAATAAATACTGGAATGATTTGCTATATCCCTTACTAGTTCATTTGACAGATAAGGAAACTGAGGCACATAGGGTAACGTGATTTGCTCTGAGTTACATAACTAATAAGTGTCCCAGGCTGGATTTGAAACTTAAAGAGATCTTCGGAGCCCAGCACTCTATGCATTATGGCGCCACCTAGCTGCCTCCTTATCCCCAACCACACATTAGTAAGAACGATCTTAGATTGCTTTCTATCATGAAAGCTGGATGAGAGGGTATTAAATTGTTTCTTATGATCTTAGAAAAGTAATTGTACTTATTTGATCTTTCTCTAGGAAAATTTATGGTATTGAGTTCCCCTCCAGTTCTAGAGTTTAATAATATATAAAATAATAAGCAGAATAGTCAGGATCTCATGTTGGGAAAAAATCCTGAAACACTGGTCATTTAACAGAAAGATTGCACTAGAATCCAGATTTACAATGGAGATGCCAAGGTGCCAACATAAGGGCCTTAAGCAAAGAGAAGGGCGTTTCAAAAATAAACTGTCAATTTAGCAATTTTTCCTGGGGCTGGCTCTGATACAAAGAACAAAAAGGTTACTTTAAGACAGTGTGCTCCCTGCCAAGTGTTGAGAGGGATATTAAGATCAGCATATTTGAGGTTATAAGGAGTATCATAATTAAAGAATAAAGCTTATTTTTACATTTTGTAAACTTTCTAAAAATAGAAAATAGCTAAAAATGAGTTTGGGGATATTTAATATGAACATTTTAAAATATAAATATAGCCCATTTATTTTATGTTATGACCAAACTCTCCCCATTTATCTTAAGGATTGGTTTCTTAAATTTTTGCCTTACTTTCAAAATTTTGAAAAATCAATTCAAACAAATAAACAAAAACCAAGCATTTTTTTTTTCAAGAGGTTATTTGTGCTATATTGGGGAGTTAGCACATTAGTATAAAGCTCTGAATTCAGCTTAGCAATTAAATTCAAATATGTTTGCCTCCAGAATCAGGACTACAGAAAACCAGCTGCAAATATCTGTGCAACTTTTAAGGATTTATGCCTTTGTTATATACAGAATCTGCAAAACACCTGCTTCAGCTGCTACCTAGATAAAAAAAAAAAAAAAACACAGAAATGTTTGATTATGCTGACATGATTCTGGAGGAATTATGGGCCTAAGTTCACATAAGCTTCACAGTTTTAACATGAATACCAGATGGAGATCCTTCTTGATGTCAGGTGTTAGAGCTGCTTGTCTAAAGAAAGCTATTCTCTGGTTCCCAAACATATGCTTCAAGTATCATTAATGGCTATATTTGATAAAATTCAATTAACTTCAACATATTTTTATCAAGATCTACTCTGTGCAAAATATATATTATGCTAAGTTTGGGGGGCTACAAAGAATAATGGAAACAGTTCTTTTCCTCAAAGAGCTTATATTCAATTAAAGGGGAAAACATTAAACCACAGAGAGAGAAAAATAAAAAATAATAACAATTTAAGGAGTGCAAAAATAATAAAAACCTGGCTGATTACTATTATCTGAACCTTGAAGGAAACATGGAATTCTGAGGGGCAGAAATAGAAAAGATGTGCATTCTAGACACTAGCAACAGTTTCTGTAAGGGAACATTAATAGGAAATGTGATATACAAAAAGAAAAAACATTTTGTTTCCACTGAAAATTTTTATTGATGCTTTTTGTTTTCTCATATCTGTCATTTTCCAATATACTACTCCTGCCCTGCCTATAGAAACATCATTGTCATAAAGAAAAACAATTTAATGAAACTGACCAAAATCCTTACCTGCTGTTATATTTATGTCTCAACTATATTTTCTAAGGAATAAAATCGGGAAGAGGAAGGGTAAAGTCCCTTCTCTCCTCTTCCCTCTTCCCTCTTCTCATTCCTCACCTGTTCTCCTCTTCCCTTCTCTATCTCTATAGTCTGTCTCTGTCTTTCCCTGTAGCTGTCTGTCTCTAACTGTCTCTCTGTTTCTCCACCTCATTTCCTCCCTTCTCCTATCTTTCTACTTTTGTGTCTATTTCAGTCCTCTCATTTCCCTCTCAGTATGATATGCATATGAATTATGCACATATTTGTATATATATACACATAGATATACATAGATATATACACCTTAAGAATATGTCTGTTATGACAGGTTCTTAGGTATTTTTTTTGTACAATATACTACTGATCTCAGTTCCCTTTAAAGATGACACAAAATACTGGTATCTCATAGTTAATCAGATATCAAATAAATTATTCACATCAGGCAATCAGAAGGACCTAGAGGCCAAAAAAAAAAAAAGACTGATGGTAGCAATAATAAATAAGCAAAACCATATTTCCCTCTTTCTTCCAAATTATGATTGCACTATCAAAAAATAAAGACAAACTATAAGGAGAACTGGGATCTACATAATCTGGCAAAAAGTGATCTTCTTACTAGAGCTCCTTTGCTCTATATTTTTCTTCTTATTCATTATATTTTACATGTTATGGTCCTGTGTTTTATTAGAATTTTAGCTTCTTTGTATCAGAAAACTTTTGAGAAAAGAAAATGTGGAAATTAGCTAGGTAGATAATATTTTATTGCTTTTATTATGCATCATTATTTCACTAGTAATTATTATTGATCAGGAGTTCTTAATAGTGTGTATTGGGCAGGGAATCCCTTTGGCAATCTGGAGAAATCTATGGATCTTTTCTCAGAATAATGTTTTTAAATGTGTAAAATAATATACATAGAATTACAAAGAATAGCAATTATATTGAACTCCTGTTATCAAAACATTATCCTCCAAAATATTTATGATAAGAATTTCTTTTTTAAGCTGCTTAGTGGAATGAATAGAGAACCTATCAGAAGCAAATATGTGACCCTATGATAAGTCACTTAACCTCTCATTTTTCCAGGAAACTTTCTAAGATTTTAAAATAGAGTTCAGTTCTGCTCAATGGCAGAGAGGACTTTCCTCCTAAGGGAATTTCATGTTTAGTACCAAAACAACAACAAAAATCTCACAGTACTATAAGTTTATGTATCAAAAAGGGTTATCCTATGTAGTTAAAGGAATATTTGAAGAAAAGCTTAATGGGCAATCAATTTTCTCCTTGTTTCCTTTGCTAGGATGCTTTTAGCAAAATAAGTGTTTTATTTTTGAAAGCAAAGTTCATTAAGTTACATTTCTTGCCCTAAAGTAATTCTTTGAAGGTAATGGTCAAAAAGGAAGATTCTAATAGACTCAGATTTAAAGCTAGAATACTTCTTAAAGATCAAGCAACCCAATTCTCTGGTCTTACAAAAGAGGAAAGAGTCCCAGAAATTTAAGTGATTTCCTCAAAGTTCGCTGACAATAAGTGGCAGTAGTGAGACTTACATAACAAGTCTGATTCCAAATCTTAGATATTTTTTGTTGGATCCCTAGATTATGAGAGTTCTCTTGTAACAAAGTTAAGTAATTTTAAAGGCAGACAGATAGATAGAAAAATGTCTCATTCTACACCCTAAGCCTAATACTTTTCTTTCAGGAAGAGGATAATGTATTCCATAATTAGTTCTCAGGAATCATGGATCACCCATTGTATTACCATAGTTCTTATTTTACTTTTACAGTATATTATTATTGAAAGTTTTCTCCTGTTTCTGCTAATTTCATTCTTCATCAGTTAATAACAATTATCAAATTGTTTGTTTTTACAATATTAACACCTCACTATTAATCAAAATATTGTAATGTAAAGTCCTCTTTGCCATTGACCCAAACTGAATTGTGCTTTAGTGTCTTAGAGAGTTTCCTGGGAAAGTGACTCATCACAGGATCACATATTTGCTTCTGGTAGGTTCTCTATTCATTTCACTAAGCAGCTTAAAAAAGAGATCCTTACCATAAGCATTACAATTACAATATTAATTCTTCAATATTAATTATTCTTGGCATCCAAGGTAGACATTTTGATTAAACCATTTCAATTCCATTATTTCTCCTAAGATTACTAGCTCATTAATGACTAAATTTTATCTTGAAACTAGGCTTTATATTTTAAAAAATCTTCTTGTCTGAGAAAGTATTTTTAACAAAAACATTTATATACCTTCAACTCCACTTGTCCAAATACCAAATATGTTATCCCCGTAAACTTTCCTCTCTTCCAACCCTCCCTATTTCTTTTGAAGACAATATCCCAAGTGCATAATCTCAGTATTTTTCTGAACTCATTTTTCCTCTATAACATATTCAAATAATGACAAATTCTTGATTTACCTATATTCCTAACATCTCCCATATATAATCCCTCCTTTCTATTCATGTAACCACACCTTATCTAGGGCCTTTATCCTCTTTTACTTAGACCCTTATGTGACCCTTCTGTTTTCCTCAACTCAAGACTCCTCCAACTTCAATATATCTTTCACAGTCTATCAAAATAACTTTCCTTTAACCTAGATGAGGAAACAGCTCCTGTGTTCCTGACTACCAGATTCAAAGTACCCTCTTTGTGCTTCTATGACTATAGAGCAGTCATTTTGTCTGCACCTGATTATAAGAGTTTCCTAATTTCCCTGAGCAATCATTCCATTTCACTCCAAGCATTCTTTTTGGCCTCCTACATCACCAACCTTAACTTTCCAATGAAATACAGATCTTTTTTCAAATTTCTATGAATAATACAAACCTATGTGATCTCATTCTCAATTAGTAATTTGCTCTCAGCTCATCATTCTCTCATTATTGCTGTGATTTTAAACTCCCAATTGCTATTATTCAAATACTTTTCTACTTTTTCCATTATTTACTTTCTTATTTCTTTTTCCCACTACTCAATCCCACAAATGTTCTATTCTAAAGTCAACTTTGCTCTCTGGGATGCTTATGCCATAAGGAGCAAACTGGCTTACAAATGAAATCTTTTCTTTCTCACTTCTGCCATCTACTTATTCTCACTGAGACCTAGTTCCTTCTTCATTGTTACCCTTAACAACACTTTTTTGCTTTTGCTCAGAACCCCTCAATCATTAGTCATAATTGGGTGTTACTCCTTGTTTCCCATTCCCACTGCTAGGATCTCTCTTCCATAAGTAATCAGGAATCTCTCCTCACTGGAGATTCATTCAATACATCTTTCTCACCCAAGCAAAACTCTGCTGGCTATCTCCAAAAATCCAGAACACTTTTCTTCCTTCCTCAATGAATTTAGTGCTTGGTTCACAATTTTTGTCTCCACCACAATCCTTACTATTACACTGGAGGACTACCATAAATTGCCTCAAACCAAGTAACTTCCCTGTTCCTCAACTTACTCTTTTACTATTACATACTCTTCCAGTTTACCTTAGTTACACAAAAATAGGCTATACTTTTGAGCTTTCCATCACTTACAAATGTTCCACTTTTGTGTTCATAAATTGTACTAATCCTTTTTTTGATTAAAATATTTTACTGTTGTATATTTATATATCACATGAACCTGACCTTGTCATTTCCTTCTCCAGTTTCTTTTACAAATGAGGAAACTGAGGCAAGCAGAGTTAAATGAATTATGCAGAGTCATGTAGCTATCTGATGCCAGATATGAACTCAGTTCTTTCTGATGCCAGGCTCAGTGCTCTATCCACTCTGCCATCTAGCTGTCCCCCCAAAAGTTATATTACATAATTCCAAATGAGTCCTCACTGAAACAAGGCAATTCTTTTACACATCCTTAATCAATTCACCATCCCTCTAAAGATATTAATCATTTCAACCTTTTTATGCCTTATGTAGCACTGCCTCTTTATCCTTCAACTGTCAAACGTGCCTCATAATTGAGGTCATTCATTAAAAGATTGCTCTCTTCTTTTTCATATTTCACAATATGTAGACTCATCCTTTGCTCATAGAGATATTCTTCTTACAAAGGAAAACCCCCTATATATACAGAAGCAATCTCATTCCTTCCATCTTTTTTAGTAGAATGCCTTTGTCATTCTGTCTCTCTCACTATATTCAACCTATCCTTTCTATAAACTGTTTCCCTTCTGCCTACAAACAATTGTCCTTCCTCATCTTTAAAAAGCTATTGTTTGATTTACATATTTCTGTTTTTATGGCTAAATTCCATGAGAAATAGACTCTAGGTGTCTCTATTTCCTTTCTTGTCATTTTTTGAAATTTTCTATAATCTAACTTCCAATCTCATAATTCCACTAAAACAGTTCTCTTCAAATTTACAACAATCTATTAATTATCAAACATAATAGTCCTTTCTCATCACCAACACTACTGATTACCCTTCTTTTTTTAATAATCTTTCTTTTCTAGGTTTTCACATTTTCTTTTCTTGGATCTCATCTATCAGACTAATCTTCTTTGCCACCTTTGTTGGATTTTAATCCAGGTTACTACCAATAATTATGAATAGTACAAACATTTATATATCTATTATAAATAGGTAGATAGAAGGATAGATTGGCATAGATATAGATATGCATATATTGACATTTGTTTATTTCAATATATGCATATCTATCTATATCTATATATCTATTATATCAGACACTGTGATAAGAATGTAAGGCACTCTAATTTGATCCTCACAACAATCCTGGGAGTTAAATGCTATTATCATCTCTATTTCACAAATAAGAAAATTGAGGCGAGATTTATCCAGGGTCATATGGTAAGTCTGAGGTCAGATTTGAATTTAGGTCTTCCTAACTCCGGATACATCACTCTATCCACCTAGCTGATCTTTAGAGAATATAAATTGAGGATCTAAGCTGGGAAGAATGCTCTGAAAAGTAAAATTCAGAATCAGAACTTATGAAATGTGTGTGTATGTGTGTGAACACGTCCACATGTGAACAATTCAGAGACAATAACATACAAGGAATTTCTGAAGCAGGTGGGGATATTTTGCTTGAAGAAGAGAAGTGTTAGCAAGAAAATAAAGATATGGTAACTCTTTTTAACAATTATCCTAAAGGAGAAAGATGAGACTTTCTTCACTTGATGCCAATCAATAGGAGTAGAACCAATAGAGGCAAATTCCTGCAAAGGAGCGTTCATATTGTGTGGTATGGCAAATTCAATTTACAAATACTCAGAGATATCTCAAATGAAGAATAGAAGTATTTATTCTTAGAATCTTGCAAGAAGCAAACTTCTCCAAACTGGACTCCAAACCAGTCTAGAGAAGTTAATTTCCACAGAGATTGAAATAAATTATATAGTTGTGACCACAAGAATAATGCTTGGAAGTAACATGAACTTGTTAAATTTTGACCTGAATTTTATGATGGTCAGTTTTGCAACTGCTTACGACTGTTTACCCTATTTCATTTCATTTCAGTAGGTAGTAGGAAGAGTTTATGTAAGTGAAATTTGGGGTTTTTAGTTTGTAGGGTATAGTTTCAGTTTGTAGCCTGTATGGGAGAGCAAGATTATCAAGTAGAGAAGAGACATAAGGTGTCTACATACAGTCTTTTCTAGTTGGAGAGTCAGAATGTCATCAGGTTGAATCAGGATGTCACTTTTACAAAAGATAATTATGACAAGATGGGGCAGAGATGTGACTTTTACAAAAGACAATACAGAAACCAGCATGTAAATCAGATAAGGAGACAGGATGGAGGGTTTTTTTTTTTTCTTTTAGCAAGATCAGATAAATTAAATTTCAATCTACCTTAGTTAATGATTTTATAAGAAACCATATAATCCCCTCACAAAATTTAGAGGTAAGTAATCCATTAAACTAAGATAACCAAGGAGACTTGGTTTACCTCAGGCTTCCTCAACCAATAGAGATTACCCAGTTTACAATTCCCTTAGAATGTCTCCAGTTCATTAGTTTGCTTTTTCTGAAAAGTTAAGTAAAGGCTCAGGAGATCAGATATTTTTACTAGAGGAGCAGGTCTTTTGTTCTCCTTCCCAGAGCCTTAATGATTAATAGACCCTTGAAATTGAGTCCGGAATTGATGGAACTAGGTTTTGGGGTTCCCTTCAGAATTATCAAATGACTATTCTTGGGAAATCCTTAGTTTCCTGTTACATTCAATGTCAACATAAGCAAAAACTTCTGAAAAATTAAGAGATATTCAAAATTCAAATGAACTAATCAGGTGTATAAGTAGAGCCTATATTACACATTGAACAATAAAAAGATGAGATTTAAGCTCTGAGCAAAAATTACAGTAGATAGTGATGAAGTATCTGAGAGTCATGAGTTCTAAAGAGTTTGAAAGAATTCAAGGAGATTTTCTTATACTCATAAGACTATTAACATAAAAATCGATGGACTAGTCTCTAAGCGAATCTAGAAAGATACAGAAAAATTGGAAGAGTTTATGTAAGTGAAATTTGGGGTTTTTAGTTTGTAGGGTATAGTTTCAGTTTGTAGCCTGTATGGGAGAGCAAGATTATCAAGTAGAGAAGAGACATAAGGTGTCTACATACAGTCTTTTCTAGTTGGAGAGTCAGAATGTCATCAGGTTGAATCAGGATGTCACTTTTACAAAAGATAATTATGACAAGATGGGGCAGAGATGTGACTTTTACAAAAGACAATACAGAAACCAGCATGTAAATCAGATAAGGAGACAGGATGGAGGGTTTTTTTTTTTTTTTTTTCTTTTAGCAAGATCAGATCAAGAGATAAGAGTTTATTGCCCCACATTCCTTAGCTAGATAGGTAGTTTTGCTTTTGGGGAGAAGAAATTCTGGAGACAAGACCAGAGAATCCATTTGTGACAATTCAATTATAGAATTCTATCATTTTACTTCCACTCCTTCCAAAAAAGCCTGTGGATCATAAAGTAGGGCTATCAATCCTACCCCCCACTCCCCACTTTTTTTCCTGGGATAGATGATTTCATAATGCAAAAAATCTGTAATTAAGACAAAAACAAACAAACTAAAAACCTTTCTCTTCAAAGATAAATCTGTAATTCTCAGTCTTAGAGAAATAAGAGGTTAAATTACTTGTCTAGGATCACATATTCAGTAATATCAAAAGTAGAATTTGAATTCAGGTCTTCCTGACTCTAAGGCTAGATCTTTATTCATTCCACTGTGCTGGCAATAAACTCCTTTAGACTATACAAAATATTAAACAGAGACTACTTAAAATCAAAAGTTCCCCATTCTGGTTTCTTTTGTATAATTGGAATGTGGCAGCTAAGACCTAGAGACCTACTTTGCCTAGGGCTACAGTGACAGCTACCCTTTCTTTCTCTGCTTTCCAGTCTTTAAGGCAGCTTCTCTAATTAATTCTTTTTTTTTTTTTCCTTAAGTCTGGTTAATTGTCAATCTGTCCAGAGGACTGCACCTGAATCTGGAACTGAGGACTCAGTCCCCAGTACATTTGTGGTTTTTTTATGCAAAAGAATTGTGGAAGAGGAAAATCCCACTATCAAGATTTATCTGAAATAGTTCTGGGATTTGCTTGAGGGGCTCAAAAATTGCTAAATGCTAGGAATATAAATACAAGCAAACAAGACAGTTCCTGCCCTGAAGGAACACAATTATAATGAGAGAAGACAAGAGATAAAAGAGAAATGCAAAGCAGAGCAGAAGCTAGGTTCCAGGCAAGATTAAGAGAAAGCTAAACCAACAGAATCCTGAGGCACAGCACCAGAGTCTTAGATTCCTGTGGGAGAGAATTGAGGATAAATATCTGAATGCTAGCAACAAGTTGAATGATTTGCCCAGAGTCACCAAAAAAAAAAAAAAAAAAATTAAAATAAACAAACTAGAAAGCTTCCTCAGTGACAATCTTGGACCATCAGATGTATTTAGCCTAACAATTCACATAGGGAAAAAATGTGAATGAAGAAAGATTATTTCCCAAATTATATAGTCAGATGAAAAATCCAATGAATTAGCTCATTTAAACATTAAATGTTATGCACAGGTGGGTGTGCGAATGGGTTATAGGGATATATGTATGTATGTTCAAGTGTGTATATATATGTGTATATATGTATATACACACACCCATATGTATCCCTTTTATAACATATACAAAGCACGAAAAATATATCTCATTAAACACTTTATATAATTCATTGCTATATGTTGATACATGAGCAATGAATGGCATCATATGCATAATGAATGAATTATCACAAGTACTGAAAAATAGCATATTATAAAAATGCTATGAGTAACATTACATATATGTGAGGTCATTTGAGCTATGCAACATATACACGATATATTACAATGATATATGTATCTAATATATTAAAATATGTATATATAAAGCAAGAATATATTTTTGTGCATGTGTATATAATATGTACAATATATAAAATACAATATATACTTGTACATTATATGTATATTTATAGCATACATTATATATAAATTATTGTCCATTTGGAGCTACCAGCTCCAGACAATTCCTAAGGGTCTCTGATCCCTTTCTTGAAGTCTTCTTTGAAAATATACATGATCAGCAAAGTTATATATATGTTGAAAGAACATGGATCACAACCTCATAGTATTTTTTTTTCCCTTGCCGCATGGTATTCAGTCAAAAGTTAGATGGCTCAAATTTTCATGAAAAACAAATCAAAATTATTTGCATTAAATTTCATATTTTAAATTGAAGTTCCACTTAGTTTTGGAAACAAGCACAGACCAGAACAGGAAAAAAAAAATGAGTCTGTATTGGATTTGATGTCAGATGATTTATCATTTCTGCTACTTCTCTTATATGTAACTTTGATTTAGTCACTTAACATTTCTGAGCCTCTGTTTCTTTATCTGTATTATGGACTCTGTAAACCAGTTTATTGTTAAAAACTATAAAGAAGCTAGTTTCCCCCATACTATTCTATTTGTTTAGGATAATATAGGCCAAAGTTCCTATACTGGATCTCTGTTGCCATAAGAAATCAATCAACCTTTATTATCTCAAGGAGGGCTGGTGAACTCTTTATTTTTATTAATTTTTTATCAGCTTTCTTTGTCCCAATCCTCCCTGAGACTATTTATCATCTTCAAATATTCTTAATTAATTTTTTTTTTTTTTTAGCTTGGAGGTAATTGTGGTTAAGTGACTTGCCTAGGATCACACAGCTAGGATTATGTATATGAGACAAGTTTGATGATTTTCTTTGCTCCAGGACCAGTGCTCTATCCACTCTGCAATCCAGCTGCCCTTTAAAATCAATGTATAACATGGGAGTCACTGGCACAGAATTGCCCAGCATGGTGGGCCCTCAAAAGAGAAGGTACTGTGGTCTATGAGCAAAGCAGAATTGAAATAGCCCAGAAAAAATGTGACAAGCACAAAATTAAAGAAGCTCCCCAAAATGTTCATGTGGATTATTTGGGTCCAACCTGTGGCCAAAGATTCTGAATTCATATTGAGATGATCAGCCATAGGAGGACACAATATAACTCATCTCTAATAGATGCCATCTTGGTCCTCTTTGAGGATAAAGGATGACAAACCAACCAATCAGCATCTCCAAAACCCTATTCTCTCTGGGACTGATTATTTAGCCTCTCCCAAACCTTAATTCTCTCTGAGACTGCATCTCCAAAACAACTCTTGAACCCCAGTCCTCTCTGAGAACTGACTATGGTATCTCCAAACATCCTTTAGGAATTTCTCCAGAATGGTTTATTAAGAATATACATCCTTTATCTTCCTTTCCAATTCTTCCTTGGTATTTCTTCTTTTTCCATGGTCTATATAATCTCCCTCTTCCCTGATACATGTCATGAAAATCATCTTTAGGTTTTGCCCATGCCTTTTCTCATAAATAAAGGTACCTTTTGGTAAAGAGAAAGCCATTGCGGCTTTTTTTCTGCAAGCACCTTTCATCTTCTGTCTCTTGTGCCTTGCCTTTCAAGCCAGTAATTGCTCTCCTGGCTACATCATCTGTATAAAAACAGTTGGAGGAAAGTACTTCTAAGGTCTCCTCAAGATCTGAATCTATGATCTTATATTACTACCTCCTTCATTCCTGTTTCACATAATGAATCTTACTCCTTACTAAATCTAGCCTTCTAATTTGCTCAAGTGGTCCTATGATATCATAACTCCTCCAACAAGGTTATCTCTTCTTTTCTCACTCTATTACTTATTTTCAATTTCTCCTTGTCTATAGTTCCTTCCCTTCTACCTCCAACCATGTCCAGGTCTCCCCCAGCTTGAAAGAAACAAAAAAACTTACTTGGTCCTTCCATCTCCTTTAACCCTTTGTGGTTAAATCATTGGGGAAAAAATCACCTACAATAGATGCCTCCAATATGTCCTCCACTCTCCCTTACTCTTCCTAGTTTGACTTCTGGCTTCATCATTCCATCAAAATGCTTTTTTTCAAAGTTAACAATGAATCTTAATTGTCAAAACAGATGACCTTTTCTCAATTCCCATTCTTTGTGATTTCTCTCCATCCTTTTACATGATTGATGACCTTCTTTCTCTTTGGAACTCTCTTCTCTTTAGGTTTTTCTGTTTGTCCACTCAGTCTCCCTTCTAGCTCTTCTTCCAGATTATATCCACTAATCATAAATAAATTATAGGTTTCTGTCATAGGCTCTCCTTTTCATTCTCTATACAATTTCACTTGGTGATCTCATTAGCTTCCATGGATTTAATTACCACCTCTATGTTAATGATTTCCAAATCTACTTTTCTTTCCCTAACCTCTGTTGATCTCTAATCTTGAATCTCCAGCTGCTTTTCAGATACCTCAAACCAGATGCCCAATAGAAACCTTAAACTCAACATATCCAACACTGAATTCATCTTTTATTCTTACTCCTTCTCCACCTCCTACCTTTCCTATTATTGTAAAGAACAAGAGCATCCTCTCAGATGCTTGCAATCTAGGTCTCATTTTTTCACAGTATTCTACTGTACTCTCTTAGCTCTTTCCACCACCACCCTCTTCATAGCCAATCTATTTCCAAGGTCTGTCTGTCAGTGTCACCTTAGTCACAATGTAACATCTCTCAAATACTCCTCTTCTCCCAATGACACTGCCAGTGCTCTGAGATACAGCTTCAAAAATTCTTTTGCTTCCACAACCAATGTGACCTTGGGCAAGTCAAAAACAATACATCACTATTATGTGTCAGTCATTGTTATAAGTGTTAAGAACAGAAAATCAAAACAGTCCCTGTTCTCAAGGAACCCACAAGCTAAGGGGGGAGCTAGTATGTAATTACATATAAAAAGTGTATGTATGTATGTATGTATGCACATATATGCACACATATACATATAATAAATTGAAGCTAATATCAGAGAAAAGACAAATGACCTATAATCTCTTTGGATTTTAGTTTCTTCATTTTTAAAACAATGGAATTGAACTAAATCAGTGGTTTCAAACTTAAATAGAAATTGTGGCAACTAACCTATTCATAGGGATACCTGGGAGCCACATATTGATTTTGAATTGAAAATGTAATACTTTCTATGTTTTATAATATTTTTTAAAATCTATTAACTATCTTTTAATTATACTTTAATCTGGTTCATGGCAACCAGAGTGTTTGGAGCTGCATCTAGCCCTTCAGCTATGTGACATCTTTGGTTTAGATCAGTCTTTGATCTCTCAGCTGCAAAGCCTGGCACATTAGTAGTCACTTAATAAATACTTATTGACTCACTGTGGGTTGGAAGTGGGGTGGGAGGAGAGTAGAGAACAGTGATATTATAGACATCATAAAATCTTGACATTCAGAAAGGAAAGGACTTTTAATATGAGAGATGGAGTCAAATGGAGCCTTAGGCATTCTCCAGTTGAACCCAACTTTAAAGATGAGAATAGTGATACCCTCAGAAAGGAAATGATTTACTCATGATTCCAAAATAGTAGTGCAGAATCTCCTTTTGAACTGAGGCCCTTTGACACAAAATCTAACACTTTTTTCACTACAGCAATTGCAGATTAATACTATTGAGTCAAAAAGATTTAGATGATTTACCCATGCAAATACAGTCAGCATAAAAGTGGATAGAAGGTACTGGGATTAGGTAGAACACTTTCCTCTGACATATAACATCTCTGTGACTTGGATAAATCTCAACCTTTCAGAGTCTAGGCATCTATACGTTTCAGAAAAAAGTGATGACCATTTTTAGTAAGAGTTTCCTCACCCAATAGTTTCTATATACAAGTCTGATCCTTATCCCTGACACAGGTTATAAATAGCAAAATCTGATTGATTTCCAACTCAAATTTTCTGACTCCAAAGCCAGTTCTCATCCTATAATAATTTCTTTCACACTATGTCTGATGGTAAAATATCAAAAATATCATCACTGACATAACATAATTGTACTTTGCTATATGGAGCAGTAGACAGAGAATAGAACCTAGAGTTAGGAGGACCTGAGTTCAAGATACTTAATACTTACTAACTGCGTGACTATGGGCAAGTCACTTAATTCTAATTGCCTCTCAAAAAATAGCCTCATCATCACCATATTCAATGATATTTACATAGCATTTTTAATGTTTGCAAAGCATTTTAAGTGTTATCTCATTTGATTTTCACACGAATCTTGTAAAGTAGGTTCTATTCTATTTTTCATAGGAAGAAATTGAAGCTATATATGTTATCTTATTTGATTCTCACAATCTGAAAGGTAGGCTCTATTATTATCCTTATTTTACAAAGGAAGGAATTGAGGTTTGATAGTTTTAATGACTTGCTCAGTTACATAACTAATAAGTGTTTGAGGCAGAATTTGAATTTAGATTTTCCTTAATCCCAAATCTAGTGCACTATCTACTGTTCAAATGTAGCAAGCAATGTGCTTATATAATAGTACTAGATTTAGCCATTCAAGAAAATAAAGCCCTATTTCTTTCTAATTCAAGGCTCTGTGAGTAAATAATTCTGCAGATGTTTTAAAACTGTTGACCATGTTATGTGGTATGGTGTTATTTTATAAGCTTTGAAAATATTCAGAAAGAAAATATTCAAAACAGGCTTGGTATCTTTAAAAAGACATTTCTTCAGAGAGGATAAAAGGAGAAAGAAGGGAGATAAAAAAGAAAGGAGAGAAGGAAGTAGGGAATGAGGAATAAGGAGAACAGGTGGAAGGTATAGAAGGAAAAGTGAGGGGGAAAGGAGTTGTGGAAGCAGTTCAAGGAGGCAGGAAGGAAGAAGTAAATGACAGGAGAAAGAAAGGGAGTAAGGGACAGAAGAAGAGAGAGATGGGAGAGATGACTGTCAAGACAGATCTAACAGGAATGTTTTCAAACTTGAAAAGCTAAAATATGTCTATTACCAAGGCTTTTAGGAATTTGTAGATTCAGCTGCAAATGGGTCAAGATCTGTTGCTCACTATCAAACTACATAACTAAGCTTTAGTAACAGATGAAATATATGCTGATTTAGCACTGTCTTTTATTAGGCTTGAAAGCTTCCTGTTTCATCTTTCTTTAAATTGTTAATTAATTAGTTACACATGTTATAGATACACATATGTGCACATATTTTCGTTTATATACATATATGTGCAGATATGGATATATGTAAATGAGACTTACCCTTCAGTTCATGTCCAAATTCCCTGACACAGAGGCCCTTGCTCTCTAATGTTTCCCCTACCATGTAGGCGAGAGCAATCTCTTTTGATTGTCTGCTTCCACACAACGTGAAGCACTTTTAAAATTGGCCACACTGAGACAATCTTCCTTGTTTCCTGAGCTCTGCTTCCTCTAAGCTCTTTCTTAATGCAGCCAGAGAGTGAAGATTACAATTTACCTACAGAGATGATACCATATGAACTGAACCTAAAGGAGACATGATGACCCCTCTACTTTTCCCCTGAATCTGAGAAATGGTCTTTGGATATGTTTGTTTCTATTATGCATCATTTTTTCTTTGCAGTTTCAGGTGCTGCTAGTCATTTCTCCCTAGTCCTGAAACTTCAGCCCATGGCAGCCTTCATGTTAGGATTCCAAGATGATCATCAGGACTTAATTTAGTTTTGATGCGGGAAAGATTGCTTTCTTTGTGACTTCCCCCCCTCCCTTCCCCCAATGTAATTACCCTTTAATTCACACATCCTGGTCCCCTTGTATTCCAATAGAAGATCCAGGCCTGTCCCAGCCCCCAGCCAGATCTGAGCCAACTCTGGGGCTACATCCACAGCTAAATCTCTAGCTAAATCTCCCATTATAAAAGGGACACACTGGGACCCCCTCTTTGCAGAGGTCCCAAACATGCTAGCCATGTCAGGACTCTCTGTCTATTGGACTCTCTGTCCGGTGCCCTCCTTGTCTCTGCCTTTGCCTGTTTCCTTAACTATGCTTTAACTTTGCTTCCAAACCCAATAATAAACCTCTTTTATCAATCTAGCTTTCGGGCCAATAAATGCCTTTATTGGGGACTCACACCACTACTTGATTTCATTTATTACTGTATCCTTGCGCCGAATCCAATGGAGTTGCAGGGGAGCTTTGCTTGACTTCCTGTACCCCAAACCTGCCACTAGACCTCAACTAAACCCTAATTTCATTTTGGTACCCCATATCTAGGCCTCATCAGTTTTAATTTGGACTAGGAGCTTAAGGATGTGATCTCAAGGAATTTAGAGAAGCTGTGAATCTAATCTTTTCCTTTCCTCCCAGGTTTAGGTAGTACAAGGAAGGAGGAATTTATATATTCACGTATATTTTGAAGTAAATAATTCTTTGTAAAGTCTCATCTTATTGTTGGTGGCTAAATGGAATGAGAGTTCAGAAGAACACTCTTACACTTATGAGAGAACACTTTTAGTGGAGACTGGAGTTATTTGTGGTGAGTCTAAATATCCTCAGTCCCTTTAAGGATAACAAACTATCTTGGAAAAGAGTTGAAATATAACAGAAAGACTTCTGAAAGTGTGAATTTAAGGTAGTCAGTGTTACTTATACACACATACACACACTCATAGAAATGTAAGATATAGACAGAAACACACATGTGTATATGTATGAATTTGCATATGCATGTTCAATAGCCAGGCAAAAAATTCTCACATTGTGTCCGGAATTAAACACTATTATCTTAATCTATCTCTTCTATGCCATTAGGCAGATGAATAGTGAGGCACAGAATTTAATCCTGTACACAAAGTATTTTGGTTTTTTGGTTTTTGGGGTTTTTGGCCTGGCTGTTTAACATAACAAGAATATCTTATCATCTATTGGCAAGAAACTCAAATTGTAGACATTTCCAGTAAACAGAATCTTTAAACCCAAACAATCTAATTTCTAATTTCCTCTACCCAGGTAACAGGATGAGTGGCAAGCATGTCTCAGTAGGATGTTTTGACTATGTTGCTATTGTTATTTTCATTTAGAAGCAATCTATTCATTAGCAGTGGAGTTATACAATGAAAACATGTAGTGTAGTACAAAAGGCATTTGATTTCCTTTTAGAAGACTTGAGTTCAAATTCCAGTTTTGCAATTTATTATACATATGTAGTCTTTGAAAATTCACAACTTCGTGTGTCCTTATTACCTCACTGATAATGTAAGACTAACTCTCCAGATTCCTTCAATCTCTAAATCCTATGGATTTCATGTATTTCCCATCTTAATTTTTTTTTTATTTATGTATTTATTTATTTTTGCTGAGGCAATTGGGGTTAAGTGGCTTGCCCAGAGTTACACAGCTCAGAAGTGTTAAGTGTCCAAGGCCAAATTTGAACTCAGGTCTTCCTGACTTCAGGGCTGGTATCCTATCCACTGCATGAACTAGCTGCCTTCCCTCTTAATTTAAAAAAAAAAAAAATCTATTTCAACTTTTACTTCATGATTTTTTTTAAGAAAAAATGATCTGCAAAATCAAATCCTTTTTTGCCTATATAATTTCAAAAAATATGTATCTTTCTTAAAACAACAAGATAAAACAGATATACAAAAGCAGTTGTTTTCTAATAGTGAAGTGATAAGGAAAATCTCACAGAGATATAACATCTATACATTCAGCAGATGGCAGCTAAGTAGAGAAGGGGATTCACCTTGAAATGTAACACCTGCTTCAGGCTAAATCCAGAAACCTCAGTTTTGTTCCATATATCCCTTTCCATGAAAGCTCTCTAACATTTTAGAATCTAGTTTAACGTAATTTGATAACACTTTTCATAAAGAAGTGACCCTGACTAGTACGCAAAAGAGAGGACTGTGGGCATGATTTAGGATAGGACTAGAAAATACAATTTAAAATTTCTTACATTCATCGAAGATAAAAAGGGACAAGTGTGTAGGGCTGGCAAGAGGAAAAGGAGATACTCAGGGTTTTTGTAGAGTATAAATGATTTTTCATAAAAAAAAATGAAAGGCAATTTAAAAGCACTGATTCCATTTCTGAAATTCATTGGTTCAATGTTGAAATATAGTTCCTCTAGAAACTTTGACTCTTAAAAACTCAAGAATTGTAATGATTACTATATCACAAAGCTCACATGAATAGTCTAAGCTTCATATTTTCTTAAAGGTTTCTTATGAAACAACTCAAAATATATGTCTGTTTAGGTCATGCTCCTTTCCTGAATACTTCTACTTAAGTGTGAGAAGCTCAGCATACCATTATTTCTATGAAAGTGCCTCTGCTGGAGCAGTCAAATGAGAATCCAAACACTTGAGCTTGAATGAAATATGGTCCAATGGACTTTATTCTCAAAAAAAATTGGCATTTTAAGAGCCTCACAATGCAGTTATTAAAATATATTGTGGGGTGGGTGGAGGGGAAAAAAATAGCACAGAAAAGAATGATGAATAAAAAGAATATAACTGAGGAGATGCTGAAAGAATTTGAAAGTAGATTTTGTATTAACTGAGTTAGTAATGAATAGGAAGCAAGTAAAAAATGAGAAGAAACTATTCTTTTACCTTAAAGTTGTATATTCCACTTTTATCATTATAGACCTTTTGAAAGCTAAAAAATTAAAATTTAATTAGTCCAATAAATTAGTGCAATAGTAATCACAATTAAACAGAGGGCAGATTTTAAAAAAAAAATCCCTCTAGCTAATTTGAGAACACTCCTTTTTCTTAATCTGCCAACATAATATACAAAATTAAAATATAATAGCAATCACTAAATATTTGGTATGCATTGAGCCATTTAAAGAAGCTTCAATTTGGACTTCCCACAAGTAACTCTTTAATCTAGCAATATAAACTTACATGTGAGGCAGCTAGATTGCAAAGTGGATAGAGTACTAAACTTGAGTCAGGAAGACTCATCTTCCTTAGTTCAAGTCTAGCTTCAGACACTAAGTTATGTGTTCCTGAACAAGAAACTTAAGCCTATTTGTCTCAGTTTCTCATCTGTAAATAAACGGAAGAAGACAATGGCAAAGCACTAAAATATTTTTGCCAAGAAAATCCTAAAACAGGGTTACAACAATTGAGTACAACTAAAATGACTAAACAATGACATAAACACACATGTCTGTGGGAAGGTGGGGTGTACAGATTAGACAGAGCATATATGTTTTTATCTACAAGAAGTATTGCATATGGCTAGTTCAAAACTAAGTGGAAGGATATTGGGCTGAATTGAACTTGGGAAATTGTTCAATAATTTCAATGACATCAAGTTGCTCACTGTCACCAGAATCCATTTCCTGAATACTTTAATATTATCCATCGGTTCTGCTATATGTCTGTGAATCTTCAGACATCAGAATCTCAAAAAACTAAGAATTACAGGTGAACCAAAGGAAAATTGAATTGGTTCACAATGAAAATTTAGCATAATACTAAAGATTTTTATTTGAAATGTAACATGACATTATACAGGACTTGTATGACTGGGAAAGGCTGATGTGGGGAGAATTGCACACAAGTTGGAAATCTGAGTATTTCACCATTATACATAATTTAATTATGTGAATTATAGAAAAACCTTCAGTGGATTTGATAAATACTATCTGTGGTTCTTAAAGAAATATAACAATAAGAAGTGATCAGAAAACACAAAGAGATTATAATCTACTTTGGGCCATGAAACAATCACCATGACTAAATCCCAGATCCATTAAAACAGAAAAGAACCATACTTCCCAAGAGGTTATATCATTTACCCTTGTAAATTACAACTTTTCCAAACCTAAGAGATGGGGGTGTAATTTTTTTTTTAATTTATGGAATTTTAAAAAAGCTTTCCTATAACATAGTACAAGAAAAAAGACTATTTTATACAAAACTGCAAATCTACTATGTGCAATTTGCATGTTTGCATGTTATCTCTTCTATTAGGCTGGGAGCTGCAAGGACTCTGTTCTGTTTTTCTTTGGATCCCCAGTGCTTAGCACAGTGCCTGGCACCTAGATGGCATTTAATAAATACCATTTACTAATTGATTAGGCTTACCCTACCACAACCCACCTTTAATGATTCTATTGCATACAATATATTTCTATGCAATTTAATAATTTTGTTGTTCAGTCACTTCAGTTATGTTCAGCTCTTCAAGAACACATTGGGTTTTTCTTGGCAAAGATACTTGAGTAGTTTGTTTCCTACTCCAATTCATTTTATAGATGAGTGAACTGAGCAATTTGTCTAGGGTCACACAAATAATAAATGTCTGAGGCCGGTCCCTAGAAATCAAACAGCATTTTCTGTCTCCAGGCTGGCGCAATAACTACTAACGTATTGCCAATTTAATAATAAATTTATTAATAAGGAAGCACTTAGGTATTGTTGCAGATGGATTGCTGACCTGGAATCACAAAGATTAATTTATATCTTGCATCAGAATGCTTGTTAGATTATGACCTGGGGTAATTCTAAATGTCTATTTGCCTCAATTTTTTTTCACCTGTAAAATGATGATAATTATAATATTTACTTTCCAAGGTGGTTATGAGGATAAAATATGATATTTTACAAGTCCATTAGAAACCTAAAAACACTATATATATCCTAACAGCTAGTAGAAGTAGTGGTGGTCATAGTCATAATCATATTCATATTAGTAACATTAATTGTGCTACTGCTGCTGGTGGTGGTGTTGATGGTAGTAGTAGTAATGGGGATGGAAGTTGTGGTAGAGGAATTAGTACTGTTAGTACTAATTAGTAGCAGTAGTAATAGTAGTAGTAATGCTTGAAGTATATTACTAATGGTTGTGTTGGGGGGGGGGTGAGGTAGTATTGATGGGGTAAAAGGAGGCAAAAGGAATAATAGTAGTGGGAGGTGATAGTAATGGTTGTGAAAGCAGGAGTAATAGTAGTGATGGTGGTGATAGGGGTGGTTATGTTGGTGGGGATGGTAAGTGGGTATTAATGGTAGGAGTAGTGGTAATAATAAAATTATTCAGAGTAGAGAATTAGCAGTTGGTGGTGATAGTGGTGGTAGTAGAAGGAGGAGAAAGAAGAGTGTAATATTGGCAGTATCAACAAAAGTGGTGATGTTTGTTAATAGTAGATTTATATTTTTTCTTATCACCTTTACATTCATGAAATGTAATTATGAATAATTTAATATATCAGGCTGTTCAGTAAATAATAAACTAATTACAACTTATTAGCTAGGATAGCCATGATTGTGCGTGAGGGATTCTTCTCATTGTTGATTTCGTCTACTGTGACAAATGAATAACTCTGAGAGATAGAGTTTCTGGATAATTAATAAGCAGTTTATTAATTAAGCTATTCATTAATCAATAAATTGGTGATCAATGTTTTCTATAGGTAACAAAAGACCCCAAGAAAGATCTTTACATGCTTAAAAAACTTCTGAAAGATATCAATTTTGATTGGTGGGTATTTAAAAAAGAGATGTTCTAAAAAACTTCATCTCTTCTTACTGAGAATGTTGTTTGATCATGAGACTCAGCAACTTTTAGCAGTTTGTGAAGGGGAAAGTCATCTCCATCAGGACATCCCTAACTTGCTTTATCTTTCATAATCTGCGTCATCCTAAACTCTAAGAGGGGACCAAAGACATAGAGTTCCTTCCCTAAGGGTAAAGGCTCACTCAAAATGGATTTTTTATACTATAAACAGAAATTAGGTTTTTTAGTTAGATGGGATCCTGCTCAAGGTTGAGGAGAATTTTCCTTACTATAAGAGATGGGTCCTACAGAGATGGGTTGACCTAAAAAGAGCTGGGATTCAAAACAGAAATTAGGAGAAAAGCCTGGATCACAAATGAAAATTAGTTATTAATCTAATAGCATATAATAATTCTTTCATTATTTAATGACAAGCAATCACTTTTATTGGCTTATTTTTTGAAGAATGCTTGGGAGGGTAATATTCTTTGTATTCATTAAGTAATCAATCATTAACTAGCACTTAATAAGTGCTTGTTATATATAAAGCACTATACTAGATATTACACATACAAATACAAAAATGAAAGAGTCCTTAATCACAAAAAAACTTACTTTCTATCAGAGGATTTGGCATGCACAAAAATGCCTGATATATAGTATGCTCTTAATAAATCTTTTTTTTTTTTTTACTTCACTTAAATTATGGAAAGATGGTACATACCGGGAAAATGAGGGAAAAAATCTATTATAGGGAGTCATACCTGAAGTGAACTTTAAAGTGTGCTAGGAATTCCAAGGGATTAGGAAGGGAGAGCATTCTGGGAATTGAGAGCAGCCTCTGAAAAGGTAAGGAAGCTGGGGACATACTATTGTGATGGGGAAGAGGAAGCAGACTAGTTTGGCTGGAGCAAAGTGCATGACAGGAAATGTGTAATCAGCTTGGAAAGATAGCCAGCAACTAAATAGTGAGGACCATTTATTTTAACTTAAGGGCAATGGAGGACCAATGAAGGGTCTTAATCAGAAGAGTGACATGGCAGATCTCTGTTTTAGGAAAATCACTTTGATAGATGTGGAGAGAATGGATTGGAAATGGGAGGAAATGGACACAGGTAGCCCAATTAGAAGGATGATAAAAAATGAGCAAGGATTTATTAAGCACTTGTTGTATGTATACTTGAATTGAGATGTGGGGTATAGAAAACAATAAGAAGATCCTGTCCCTCAGTAATTAGCCATGTATTTGGAGAAATAAAACAAATATCTTAGAAGGAAGCAGACAGAATAAATTCTGACTAAAATAACAGTAAGTAAGTAATACAGTGTAAACCAGTCTTATATGCCTCAAATATGCCTCATGGATAACCCGAAGGGAGAAATAGTAGCATTAATCATTAGAACAGGCAAAGTAGTTTGGGAAAAATAAGAACCAGAGCAAACTAAGCCTTTAACCATTTCAATAGGCTTCTGATTGATTTGCTCTATCATAGCACAATAAATTGATAGGGTGATAAAAGTGAAGACATGAAAAAGTTCAGCTTAGAGATCAACCTAGTACAATCCTGTTATTCTTCAGATAAGAAGAGTTGAGATAAGAGGTAGGACTTGACAGGATCATACACTTAACAAATCCACAAATAGAACTCAGGGTCCCTGACTCCCAGGTCAATTATTCTTTCTTTCCATGTTTCTTTTGATACTTTTAACGAGGATACTTTAACAGTGGTGCAGGGATAAAGTTCTTTTTTTGAAGAAAAATAAGACTCTCTTGTATATACTTTGTAAATTAAGTTAGGTAGATGTATAATATATTTTTAAATGCTATTCACTTGGCAATATATTGGCTTTGGTGATTAGTAAGTTAAATTTTGGTCATTTGGATAATTTGCTTATCCATATTTCTCATTTCCTAACAAAACCAGATATTACACAACATAATTGCATTGTGATATGGAGCTAGAGAGGTTAATTACAATCTCTAAATTCTATTAGAAGTCAGGCTTTAGTACTTGACAACTTACTTCTTGCTATAGAACCAATATGTGCAGGCTCAGTGAAAAGAAAGTTAGTGCTCAGATATCCCAGCTGTGTGATTGATGAGACACCAGCCATAGGCTCTAGAGTACAGCACTTAGAAAAAAGGAAAATGGGAAGATTCTTCCAAATAATGTTTCTCAAATTTTTTCAAAAAGTTACTAGCAAATTCTGACAGGAAGTAGCAGTGAGTGGGGGGGAGGGAAATTACTATGAAAGAAACTACAAAGTAAAACCTGTATTACTCAAGTACATAAATTCCATCTTAACAATTTATCAGAGATGTTGCCAAAGGTAAAAGGAATAGAAGAGGAAGGGAGAGGGCTAGCTACCCAAAATAAGATAATGCTGACTAAAAATAATGTACTACATGCTAGAAACAAGAAATCAAGCTTTTAATGCAAACTTCTAATATTTATCATATTTTAGATTACTATGCACTAGTAAGAAAAATGGCAGATATGTGTGTGTGTGTGTGTGTGTGTGTGTGTGTGTGTATATACACACACACAGTAATAATGCTGAAAGGAATTGTAAATAATCATCTGATAAAATTCCATTATTTTTTGGATCTGAGTTTAAAATGTCTTTCTTAAGCCCAGGAAACAGTGGGCTAGAATGTAGTTCCACTGTCTAGTAATTCTATTATTGGTTCTTCTTGGACTAGTTTATAGGTCTTTTTGAAGACTAATCATATATATTTGAAAATATCTCATTCAAATTCATTCTTCCTATTGGAATTTGTATTATCTAGAGGCCAGAGGGCAGCAGATAGTAACAATAATAATTCAGTTTTCTTGATTGTTTTAAATTTTACAAAGTACTTCCTTTCTAATAAGCCCATGAGGTTAAAAAGCACAAGGATTTCCAGCCTTATTTAGCAGATGCTTCCTTGTGGTGAGGAGGTGTCTCTGATTTCTTGAAGATCATAAGAACAGAACAAAAGCTCTCACAAAGGTTATTAATATGGAAAGGCTTTGAATTTTGACTTAGGAATGATTTTTGGTTTGTAGCCTTTATACTTGTGTTTGCAGTTTTACTACCACAAGATGCATCACTAGCTAATAATTGTTTGGGGCACTTGCAACTCATGAATACCCCATACAATGGCATTAGAGAGCTTTGAACTCTATTATTTATTAATGAAAGTAGTGCCACAAATATAAAATCATAATTTCTGAAGTGCTGATATAGAAGCTGTTAATTTAAAGAGGTTAAGTGTGTTACCTAAAATTATATAATCAACAAATATGCAAGCCAGAACTCTAACCCAGATCTGCCAGCATCAAAATTAAAACTCTTACTAGTACATTGGTGGCATTCATGCCAAATCTATCAGCATTATAAACCCAACCCAGAGGAAAATAGAAGTTTCATTCCTCATATGTCAAACCTTGGACAATGGATATTTTGCTTCTGACCTCATTAGTCCCTTCTTTCCCATGCAGCCTTCTTTTAGTCAAAGGGACTTCAATTCCCTTATCCTCTCAGTATCAATGAAGGGGCTTCTATCAGTTTCTTTCCACTAACATGTGGTCCAGAACTCCAACCATGTCTAAAATAGGGAAGAGATGATCAGGAAGATGAGAAATATGTAGAGCAAGAAAGGAAAAGAAAAAAAAGAGCCTCTTTTCCTCAAAAGACAAAAAACAGAAAAAAGAAAGAAGAGAAAAATCTGGGAAAAGATAAATCAAAAATGAAACAAAATCATGTAAAATGGAGAGTTGGAAAGAGAATAAATGGGTACATAGAGAAACAAAAAAGAAAGAAAAAAGAAAAGGAAAATTGAAAAAATAAATTTAAAAAAAGAGAAAGAGGGGGAAAAAGAAAAGTGAGAAGGAAAGAGAGGAAAAGAAGGAAAGGGGAAAGACATGTAAACATTATTTTCTAATATCCTCAGCATCCCTAGAATTACTTAGTGTACATTGCCAAAGTATTATAAGCACCAAATACATGAAAGAATTTCACTTTCCTCATACATTCTATGTTCTCACCACCTTCTAATCCAGATGAAAGAGTAGTATAGTAGTCACTAATTGTACTATAACAGCATTTAATTTTTAAAGACTCTTACTACATTGCAAAAACAAAACAAACAAACAAAAAACTCCTCTTGTTTGGTATAAGGTAATAACAATATACTCAATAAGAAAAAAAATGCACCTTTGATGAGGATTCATAAGGTGCTGTGGCATCAGCAGAAAGACTGTACATGCTGGTAGAATAATTGTATTTTTGTCATTTAAAACTATATAAAAATACATGTTGATTGCAAAATCACCAAGTTGTCTCTGTGTATACAAAGTCATGGATAAATTAATAAACTCATCACTGTGCCAATCCAATCCCAAATCAGTAAGCCTATTTAGTTCTTATAAAGTGATGTTACATTGATTTAATGATGCTATTAGTGATATTTGCAGTGATTGTGCAAGTATAAACAATTAGTATTTGGTATACTGTTCCTCGGTAGAAAAAACACCTAATTCCACTAATTGCCTCTAGTTCTGCTTCTATTAACTGCACACTTTGTACATGCTAATAATCTTATTATCAACTGCTGCTGAGTTAATTAAAATTCATGTCTACTTGTATAATTCAAAATATAAATATAAATCTTGATCAATTTAAAAAAATATTTTGTAAACATAATTTTGTAATAGAAACTATTTTATTCTGTAAAACAGCATACCGGAATTCTAGCCCTTCCTTTGCCTCAATTATGGGACCATGGATAAGTCACAACCCCTAGAGCTTCCACTTTCTTTTTCTTTTTGTTGTTTGACTATACATAATTACAGGACTGTACTAAATTATCTCTAACATTGCTTCTAGTTCTAGTTCTAGTTTTAGTCTGAAATGTCTAATGGAGTTTGGTGGGAAGGAGAGGGAAAAAGACTGGAAAATAATGTTTTGATTTCTAAATATTATATATTTATTCAAAATGTCAATGTCAAACATATGTGAAAGTCTTCAGAATGCAGTTTTTAAAAATTCCAGAATATTCTTATTCTATTTAGCATAATCCTTAAAAAAATGGGGAAGGAGGGAATACAATCTGTGAATAAAGGCCAGCAAGGTTGGCACTAATTCATACTGAAAGCTTTGAACACATCATTAAAGAAATGGTTAATTAATGTCTAGAAAAGGAAGTAGTGAACCCAAAGCAAGAATAGCTCCAGAAAGAATTTTTGTACCAGAATAACTTGACATACTTTTGGGACATTGTATTTAAACTTATTGATCAAGGGGTGGCAACCTTTTAGATTAAGTAAATTACAAAATCCCTCATGCTAGCTTGATGGAGAGATGTTAACTGAACCATTATATCATTGAATGAATTCAAGCCTGATTTACTACATGGAATAAAAGAGTAGTCATATATACTCTGATTTCAACTTTGTAGGAGGTTCTTAGTGCACATTGTTTTAATCATCGACTTGGCTAAAGATATTGATGGCAGTATGATTATCTAATCTATAGGTGAAATCAAGCTAGGAGATAAAATATGGATAAATGAGTAAAGATTTTAAAATGGCTTGATATTTAAATAGAGATAAATATAAAATCTTCATAACCAACATTTTAAAATGTGGGAGGTGTATACCTCAGAGATTTTAGTGGATTGCAAACTCAATATAAGTCAATAGAAAATACAATAGTAGTCTGCATTAAAAGATGAATGACATCTAGAACTAAACTAGCAGTTTCTTTTTTCTTCTTGGAAGAGATACTGGAGTCAATTGTCATTCCTTTCTCTAGCTCAATTTATAGATGAAGAAACTGAGACAAAAGGGTTAAGTGACTTATCCAGGGTCACACAGGCAGCAAATGTCTGAAGTCAGATTTGAACTTAAGAAATAAGTTTTCCTGACTCCAGGCTTGGCACTCTATCTACTGTGCCACCTAGCTACCCATAGTTCTAACATATTCTATCTTGATTAGATGGAAATATATACTTTAGTTATATGTGCAACCCACATTCTGAGTAGGATAATAATAAGATAAAAATATCTAGAAGAGGGTAATCAGAATGGTGAAGAGCTCTCAAGTTCATGCTTGGTGAAAAAGGGTTGAAAGAATAGGGTATTTACTTGAAGGGACAATTTAGAGAACACATAATAACTGTTCTCAACTATTTGAAGGATTATAATATGAAGTAAGGAATTAAACTTTTTCTATTTGCCCTCAGTAGAAAAAACTATGATTAATTGATAGAAATTGCAAAGAGATAAATTTATCCTTGATATAAGAAATAATTTCTTAACAATTAATTAAATTTCTGGCTAAGATGGCTAATTGTATAGGAGACAGTCAAATAGGAAAATACACACACAAATATGCCCCTCCTCCCCACAGATGTGTTGTTATTAATGGATAGGTAAGAGGAGAATATTCTATTTTACCCCAACATTTCCATAATTTTTTACTAAACCATACAAGAGTCATTCTTTAGTAATGAAAAAGAACATAAATTTGAGATGTTGTTGCTGCTGCTGTTGTAGTCCATTTTCAAAGAGGCCCAAAAATACCATAAATAATTGCATGGGAATTGAATTTAAGTTTGGGATTGTTGCATAAAGTTGTCATTCTCACTTTGTCTTCTAGAGTTATGAGAGTGTAATGATAAGACAAAAGTCAGTGACTGACAATAGACTGGGATGCAGTAAATGAACTATTTCTCTTCAAAATCAGATCAAGTTCTCAGTGCTCCATAATATCTACATCTGCTGCCTTCAGGACTCTTGTAGCAAATTGTTCTCATATACTCATTACACCAAAGGAAATCTTTATTGTTTGGGTAAGAAATATCCCTAATTTACCAACGGATTTGAGATTACCTTGAATCTGATTCATCCTGTTTACTAAGATGGTTTAACTGGGTTGTGTCTGCTACACATGCCAGTTTCTTGAAGTCACAGGTGAATTGGGTAACAGGTGGACACTAATGTGGATGAGCAGCCCTGAAAATGTCTAAGCAAGTCATCATACCAGAAATTCAAGTCCTCCTTGCATGATCCTGCCTATATTTTAGAGGTTTTTCTTCAGGGATTTCAAGCTAATGCAATTGTACTCTTAATTGTTTCTTTAGCATAAAATCTATAAAACAGAAGAGGAGAGAAACACATGAACAAAAAAACAGATTAAAAAAAAAAAGTAATTGAATGAGGGAGTAGCTGATTAAATCCCCAGTGACAAAGAAGAAAAAAAATATAGGCCCTGTCAATTACCCTTTTTATAGCAATTCCTATGTCTATCAATGCTTTACCAACAAACGAGTATATGCTTTATTAAAATAGCATAAATTTAACATCCAACAGATTTGCAATTTGCTATTTTCTTGAATATGTAGAGTATTCATTTTTTTTTTTTCGCAAATGAGTAGATACAAACCTTATAACTGGTAGGGATTTCTTTAGCTTCTTTAGTCCCCTATTTTGCTAACCCTGGTGTGTCAAAAGAAAATTATATAAAGAATTATTTTGCTGTCCAGCAAGAATTATTTGAATTTTAAAATATCATTTTTAACTGCAGTCAAAAGTGACAATGAACACAGTTCTCAACAACATTTTGGCATTAAAATGTCATAGAATAATTTAACTAAGACCAATATTATCAGTAATAAAGAAATTAAGATGTTAGATATGACTAATCTTCACTGGCCAGAGTTCCAAGAAGATTGAGTCTAATTGGAACCAATTTGAAATGAGAACAAATTCTCTTAACTCTTTCAATGTATTCCCAAAGCATTTATACTATCCATGTGATTTTGGCAGACAGAGATCTCTGTTCCTAGTACTTTTGTCTTGCTCTAGAATTATGTAAATGATGTCATTATGAGACACATGGGGCATTATGCTTTTAAACAGATATGTGTGCTTTTTTCAAGTCATGGCAGCAAAATACTATTTTGTTTATTTCAAATAGCTTGAGACAATACAAGGTTATTTTTTTTCCTATGTTCTGGTCTGATCTCTAAGAATAACTATGTCCTTGAATTAAGGACATAATTGTTATTTCTATTCATTCATTCATTATAAAATGTGAACCTTATTCATAATCTGGTCAAATTTCTGTTATAATGACTATAAATCACTGAACTAGTCCAGTGTTGAAGATGCTGAAGTGGTACACTTCAAATTCTATAAAACTTTAGATAAACAGATTGTAGAATCACTGCCCAAGTGGGAACAAGTCCTATCTTCTTTGCTAACTCATTATAGGTGAATTCTCAAAATCTAAAGTACCTTTTCTTGCATTTCATTTTTTTTTTTGGTCTTTTCACTTATTTCAAGTGCATCTAACTATATTTGCATCTCTCACAGATGTTTTTCCAAACTATGTTGATACTGCATATGGTTTTGAAATACTTATTCTATTTTTCAACAATTGAAAAGGATTTATCAGTCCATTTGCAGGAAATCCTTTCTACAAGTTTATTGGTTTCTGAAACTAAATAAATATACTCAGTTAACTTTAAAATTATTTGTATACCTAAATAGTGAAAAACAAAATCTCTTAAGGTGACTGAGAAATATATTCCTAATTCAATTTTGTCTAAGATATAGGATAGATAGATTTTGCTCTATCATATCTTTTCCAACTGGCTTTCTCTCAGTTTACTGACTTCCGAAATACCATTCTTAAAAGTAATTTATAGGGTTTATGATTTGATTTTTGTATAAATATAAGCCATCTTTGGATAGTCTATTTTAAGTGGACATTTTAGTCATTCGTATTTGCTATTTTCACATATGGATCTGAAGAGATACCCCAACTTCCACTTATTTAAATGGGGTCCCAGTCCTTAGCTACTATGTCCTCTCAGTTCTCCAGAGGTAGCCTAGAGATTTTGTTGGAATTGCCTTTTTAGTATCTAAGTGAGGCACTAAAGGCTCACTGGTGGCCTCTGCTACTATCATCTAAAAATCATTTAATTAACTAGACTTAAGTTGTTCTTTGGAAAGATTATTTGCTAAGAAGAAATGATACAAATCATTCTCCCAAAAGCAATGGGTACAGTCTTCCACAGGTATATACAAACTCCAGGGGAAATTGAGTGAAGGGTTACAAAACACATTTGGCAAAGACTAATTCACAATTCCTTATTGCTGGAAATTCCTTTCTCTGATTCATGGAATACTTAAGAAATTCTCTACGTCTGGTTTATTCATTTTAAGGGGCTCTTTGTAGACTTGTAAATATATATATATTTATATACAGTTTATTGTTGGTTCCTCTTGTAAACACTGATACCAGTAACTATTGCCCCAGCGGACAATGTATAGATGGCTGGGGAATGATGGGAAGTCCAAATTTCCCTAGAGTACCTTCCTCTCGCTAAGTAGAAGATAATTCTTAAACTAAAATATTTTTTTTCCCAGACCATACCACCCCAAACCTTGGCCCTAACTTCCTCCTAGAGAGAATTATTGTAAAATGTTCCTTTTAAAAATTGCTTGCTGAAAAACAAATGTCTGTTAGATGTTTAAACTACTCGCATTACATTATTTTATAGAGGCTCGATATTGTCAATTTCATTAATTTGAACACTTTTCCTATCATATAATTCAAGTTAATTAAGAAAACAAGTCAATTTCATATTTGAGCTAAAATATGAGTGGTTGATAGAAACTTGTTTTCATCTCATTAAGATATCAGAGAATCAAATCACTTAAAATGGGGTGGAGTAACTTTATTGGTTTACTTACTCAAACCCTGTCATACTCTGAATAAATTTATATTTTTGCAGAAGAGATGATTTTGATAGGAATATTTTCTAGAAAAGTAAACAAGAGCCCCCACCCAAAGTGAAAAGGAGATAGTGATAGAGCCCAAAACATAAGCTTGATTACATAACGGTTATGTTAAGTATAGATCCCCGATCATCCATAATATAGTTAAGGCTATTGAATAAAGCACAACCATTTTCTCCTCTAGCTGACTAATAACATTATTTCCTGAATTTGAAAATGCTATGACTTATAAATGTACCCATAGAGATAACTACAAAGAATTTATAAGTTTCAAGATTGATTTAGGGATTAATTTTTCAATTTTGAGTCAAGAGTTATAGAAAATTTGGCATTTTTCTGTCAATTCTTTTCAACATCATAATCCACTTTTAGAGTCACCAAATAGCCTATTAAACAAATAAGGTTATCCATCCTTCCCTTTTATTATTCAGAAGATAATTTTTAAAATCATTATTAATTGAATTTAGTAAATTTAATCATCCCTAGATTTACTCAGGAGGCAACTCCCTTACTCCCCTGCAGGAGGTTCTACTTTCACTGCAATGGAAATTATAGTTTAAAAAAAAAAAAAAAAAAAAAAAAAAAAAACTTTGCAATTTTTAGAGAATGTGTGGTTCAGAAAAAAAAGAAGAAAAAAGCTGCTAAAAGGATGAACATCTTGGGTGGGGGTCTGGACTGGGGGCCCTGACCCATGAGCCTATTTCTAGGCAGAGTTATCTGGTCTATCTGGTATACCCTTATCTAAAAATGCTTCCCTAAAGCTGACTAAAATTTTCACCTCAGTTTGTTATTTCAACAATTTGTAATTTCAACAATTAGAAATTCATTTGAGATAACTAGCTTTCTTTTAAAACATACAAACAACTCTAGGAGAAATAAGGATTTACTGATTATTTACACATTAGTATGAATTAGATCAATCAGGCTATTTTCCTTTTCAAATCTAACAAATAACAATGGCACCCTAAAGAGTTCAGAAAATAAAATGGAGTTTAGGATAGGTCAGGGTGGTCAGAATGTGGCAACTAGTATTTAGGGGCCTGAGGAAAATAAAATTTAGAAAAAAAAATGAATGAATGACAAAGGCATTACCTATTGCAAAATTTTGCTAAGGATCCAGAATATCTTGCACCCACTGAACTGGAAAGAATTCCCTTTCTATCATTTCCTTAAAAACTTCTTATCATCCTGGGCTGTCAAGACCTCACACTTTGGTAAACAGCTTATAGACTATAACTTATCTATATTCTCAGTTAAATAGACTGGCCTGAGAATTTAACAAACTATTATAAAATTGTTTCTAGTTCGTAGCTTCTGAATTGTAAACAACTGATGTATAGATCTTTACAACACATCTTTTATTTCACAAATGAGAGACTGACTGTAGCAGGCAATCAGAATTAGGACTGTAGTAATTTTAATCTCTGTTATAAATATATCTTTTCACAGTGTTCAGCATGTAGTATGTGTTTATAATAAACGTCTGTTACTTTAGAAATTGAAACTATACACACTTTAACTGGGGTGGGGACAAACTGGTTTTACGATGTCCCCCAGTGGTATGTGTAAAGAACAGCAGCGAAGGTAGGAGATCCTAGGTATATTACGATGAGGAAAAAGTGAAAGGAAAAAAGAGCCCTTCTAGATAGATGAAAAACAGGAAGGAGAGAAACAACATCCTCAGTCATAAATGGAAAACAAAACACAACACCCTGGGCTCTTGCAAAAGGATGAGCCGTGTTCTGCCTGGTAAAGAAAAGAAAGAAGGAAAAAGCAGCAAATGCCAATGAACTGGAAAGAATAGGTACCAGCTCCTTAAAAACTGCAAATGAAGGACAGAGGCTCATTGAATTCTCTTCCTTTTAATAGAGGTTCATAGAAAGGTTTAGTAGGTTCTCACTGTCTAAGATTCTAAATGAGGGGCTAAGGGAGAGAAGGGTTGGATAATCACAGGAATGAAACTCTGACAAAGCAAACAAATAATTCTGATAAGAAAGGGAATGAGGAGCTGCAAAGGAGACAAATGTAGATATACAGGTAACTCACTGACCAATTCAGATGTTTACAAGAAGTACAGAAGATAGGAAAAAATGTCTGGGAAGGGATAAAAATTATATAAACACAGAAAATCTCTCTCTCTCTCTCTCTTTCTCTCTCTCTCTCTCTCTCTCTCTCTCTCTCTCTCTCTCTCTTTCTCTCTCTCTTTCTTTCTCTCTCTCTCTCTCTCTCATTTCACTCCTCTCTTGCTATCCTTTCTTACTTTCTCTCCATTTTTGCCTCTCTTGGATGCTGTCAGGATTGCTAAAGTAAAGAATGTGCTGACTTAGAAATTTTTAAAAATATATTTTTAGAGAAATTGTAGTTCAGAAAAATAAAAAAAGATGTGAAAAGCAGAAGCAGTTTTTAGGGGAGCTGACCCTGGGAGTGAATTCTTCAACAGGATTGTCTGGTAACCCCCAATATGAAAATTATTTTTCCAACCTTACTAAGTTTTTTATTTTCTTCTGTTATACTGCCTTACATTTCACCAGTTAAAGATTCATTTAATATTAGAGAAAAAAGATAAAATAGTATAAAATCATTACTGAAGTTAGATGGAATGATAACAGTGGATGGTTTAAAAAACCTATCTTCTCAAATTCTGTTTTGCTTCTGCTTTCTCTATCAATAAACAATGTGACATAGTTATTGGGAGCTGACCTCAAAGCTTACTAAGAATTGAGTTTAAATACTTACTCTGACACAAACTATCTCTGTAACCCTGGGTAAGTCACTTAAACTTGATGCTCAAGGCAACTCTCTAAAATTATAAAATTTTTCCTTTCTCATCTCTTCAATATTCTGGCATCCTCTGAGATCTCACTCCCCCCTAAAGACAGTTTATCACATGATACATTTTCTAGTACTGGCCACAATTCTGGTCATACCTAATCCCCAAACGCTACACAATGGTTGTGGTGATGAAGTTAAAATATCTTTCTCTCCCTATCATTACTTCTAAACCTTCCCTCTATCATTATCAAGAAGCAATCTTCCCTTCTTTAGGGTTTTTTCAGTCCAGATTTATTAGCCAATCAAGATTCTGGTAGCCATTTTTCATTGCTTAAAGAATTTCTCTCCTTTCTCAATGAGTTCAAGGCTTGACTAATAGTCCTCCTTTCTATCCTGAAACTTTCCCACATAGTAGGAGATTTTAACATAAGATTGATGCTTTCTCTACTCTACCTATTTTCTCTGTTAATCCAATTCCTTTGACCTACTCCTCCATGAATATCAATTGAACATAGCAATTGCTACAACATCATTGTAATTACTTCTCAAGTTCTCTATTCATACACTACAAAATGCTCTATATACCATAATGTTTTGTCATTCTGTTTTTCTCTAACACTGTTCTTCATACTCATAGTGTTACCTCCATCCCTTTAATTTTTTTTTTTCCCAGACCATCTCCCCTATCCTGACTATGCTCTCCTATTTTAATCTCTTGATGAATCAATTTGTTTATACATCCTTTTCTACTATGGAATCCTGTGGCCACTGAACATATTTTACTAAAATCCAATATTAAATTCCTCCAACAATCTGCTTTCTTGTCTACTATTTAAATATCACTGAATGAAGCTGGAAAAAATCATGAAACTGTGCTGTCTGGACCTATTACAAATACAGTTCGTGTTATATAATCTGAACTGGACTCTCAAAGGCAATTCTTTTTACAATTCCCTAAAGGATTTCTTAACACATTCTCCCTAGGAACTATTTCATACATTTCTATCACTTCTTGAACTCTTTTTTCTTTAGCTCTTACTTGAGGAAAAAAAAAGCCCATTCTCTGTGAACTTCTCTTGTCCACTAGTCTTCATATCATGTTACTCAAGTATCTTTTCCCACTATCTCTTCTTTTGCTCCCATGTCTAAGGAAAATTTGTGCTTTTTTTTTCTTGCCACAACAAACCTCTCTACAACACATGAACTTAATCCCAACCATATTCTCCAGCACATTTATCCCACTCTCTCTTCTTCAGTCTTTTCCCTACCTACTGGTTCCTCCCTTGATGAGTATGCATATAGGAATGCTGCTTTCCTTTAGAAAACCTCCATTTTAATCTTACGATCCTCCTTAACTTTTTTTTCCTTATATTCCTCCCCTCCTCATGAAACCATTTTGAAAAAGCTATCTATACCCAATGTCTTGACTTCTCTTCCTACTTGCTTCTAAATGCTCTGTAGTCTGTCTTCTGAACTCATTATTCAATTGTTTTCTACAAAATTACAAGTGATCTCTTAATCTCCAAACTTGTCATTTTTTTTCAGTCCCTAACCTTCTTACTTTTTTGCAATCTCTGACAAATTGATAAAACTTCATTTCTAGATACTTTCTCCTCCCTCTTGGCTCTATCAGAAGCTCTACTTTTCTATCTAAATAGGACAATCTCAGCAACTCCCATCAGTCCAATTATCAACTCAGTGTGCATGATATGTATATATAGATCCATAAATCCATATATCCAGCTTTAGTCTTTCTCCTCATATACAGCCACATATCATCAGGTGACTATTGGAAATCTCAAACAGGTTGTCTTATAAACATTTCAAATTCAATATGTTCAAGATAGAATGTATCTTTTCCTGAAACTTTCTTCTTTTCTCAACTTTCTGATTACTATTAAGGACATCACCACTTTCTAAGTCACTCCAGTTTACCACATTAACTCTTCTCCAACACTTACCTTACATTTCTAATATGTTTAAGATTATTTTATAATTTATATTATATCTAATTAATATATTAATTACATTTAATTAATACCACATTTATATTTAATATGTCTAATATGTCAAATATTTCTACTTTGATACTAAAAAATGTACATAATAACACACTTTGAGTTTAATCTCCATTATTAATTTTTTATACAAAGCTTTCTTATGTCTGGATAAACAAACAGCAAATCAAGCCCTGATTTGTACCATTTGATTATTTCTGAGGTATAAATGCTCAAATGGCTCCATCTTACCCCTGTTTGAATTCTACCACTATGTTTAAAATCAATACTTAATTTGGCTACATGACTTCCCTTTTTTTTTCAACATTCTCCAAATCTACCAACATCACTAGCCTACTCAACAACTACCTGAACATGTGTCCCAAAGGAGATTTTAACATAAGCTGATCAAATTACATATAGTTGATGGGGAAAAATTCCCATTCACTCTCCACATCTCTCACACCATCAGACTTTCATTTTGTCCCCTGATCATCACAGTGGTGGACTGTGATCTTTGAATGGCTGCTAAATTCCTCTCCATTTGACTCCACATTCCCCAAGCTCCTCGTTATCCTTTACACTTCAACTTAACTCAAATTTTTTTCTTCAAATTTCGTGTTGATGTATCCTTTGTTAAAATTTGTGGGCTTAGGGGCAGCTAGATGGTGCAGTGGATTGAGTGCTGGTCCTGAGTTTAGGAGAACCTGAGTTCAGATATAGCCTCAGATACTTAATACTTTCTAGTTATGTGTCACTTAATACCAACTACCTCAAAAAATAAATAAAATTTATGGGCTTTTCTCAATAATTATCCTTCACTAACTCTATAATATGCATATGCCTGTATATTTCTATTTGACATAATAATCTTCTCCTTTGAAATATTTACTCTTTTCTCTCTGGTTGTTGAAATGGGCCAGAATTCTGGAGAAATTCTTACAATAAGGTGTTAACTCAGTGGAAATGATAACACAATGGTTATCTAGTTAAGCATGGTGATTAATAGTTTTCTAGTTCAGTACATGTACTTAGTACTTAATATAGTTCTACAGGATTGACACCTATTCTGTAAGATTCATACTTATGATGATGTAATTATAATAGAGTATATAAAAAGCCAATAAGGACAAAGAGAGAGACATGCCATCTTTGGTCAGACTCCTGGTGGTTCTCCTGTGGGACTGGAACATACTCGGGAAGACAGAGACCTGGAGGCTGGAGCACAAGCTCCCAGACTCAGGGAAACTTCAAAACAGAGACCATCATGGTGGTCCTCCTGCCTCCCCCACAGAAAGCAAGACACATTCCAAAGGACCTCCAGAAAACTAGCCCGGGCCCCAGGCCCGGAGACAATAAAGACTTTTGGACTTTATTTCTGGCTTTTCTCGTGGTGATTATTCTGCTGAAACAAAGGCTGGTCCAAAGACCTCCAGAAAACCAACCAGAACATTACAGGTTGTCATGAAATTATTCTTATAAGGTTCTTCCACCTGACTGTTCCTTTTAGCCTCCTTTGCTGGATAAACATCTACATCATTATCCCTAACTCTGTATAGATCTGCCCTGGGTGATCTGTAATAAGATCTTATACACTTCTTAGCTATAGACTCCATCAGAGCCTATATTGTTATTATCTCTATGAAAAAGACTTATATATCTATACATTTAGCCTCAAGCTCCCCATTGAGTTCTAGTTTTATATTACCAATTGCCTATGGGTTTTATCCAATGGCATGTTCCATGTTTTCAAATTCCAGATTTCTAAAGGAGAATTCATTATGATTCTACCTCAAATCATATTCTTTCAAACTTCTATTAAACTTCTATGTCCTATTATTACCATATTTTTGATCACTCAAATTTGTAACCAGCATTATCACTTAAATCTTCAATTCTCCTCACCCCATATATCAAATCAGTTTACAAATCATGCTATTTTTAACTTCACTTACATCTTCTGTATATATGTATCTATACATATATATATATATACATACATATATGTGTATGTATGTATATATATATATATATATATATATATATATATATATATATATATATATATATAAAATACCCAAGACATTGGGTATAGATAGCTTTTTCAAAATGGTTTCATGAGGAAGGGAGGAATATAAGAAAAAGAAAAGTTAAGGAGGATCATAAGGTTATTGTATATAAAATATACATTATCCCAGTTCACGTCCTTGTTACTTCTCATCTGGACTATTGCAATAATGTCAAAATTGGTCTTCTTGCCTCAAGTCCCTTCTTTCCCTAATCCATTACCCACAGAACAGCTAAGTGATTTTCCTTTACCATATGGCATTCCCTCATTCAATAAACTCAGATAGCTTCCTATAGACTCTTGAATCAAATATTTTTTAATGTCATCACTTTAATTTTTGTATTTTTATAACATATAGAACTGTTATTATAGTAGATTATATAATTAAAATGTACATTTAAATATGTACCAAAGCAATATTATGTTTTAATTGCCAAAAAATCATATCCCAAAAAGTTTGAAGATGTCTGATCTAGACAAGAGTTTGTGTGAAATAAGATGTAACAAAATTTAAGAGACTGAAATCTTACTATGAATCTATAGAAATGACATGGAAGACAAAAAACCTAATGCATTGCAAGATGATTTAAGGAGGTAAAGTGTCCAGAATGAGGGGGATATTTCCATTATGCTCTATTATCATCAAGGATTGTCTAGAGGACTGTTTTATTCTGAGAACTAGATTTTAGAGGAGTCATTAAGAGAATAATAGATCTTGTCCAGAGAATGATGACCAGGATGGTGACATAACCAGAGATCCTTTCGTATAACATTCAACTGAAGGTACTAGTTGTATATGACAGAAAAGAAAAAAATTGAGGAAATGGTCCGGTATGCTCATACATTCTATATAGTCTAATCTGGATCTAAAATTGGAAGGTAACCCAGTGGCCCAGATTTTACAGATGAGGAACCTGGGGTCCAAGGAGCTTAAGTGACTCTTCCAATAATAGAGATAATAATATGTGTCAGAGAAAGAGGGCTTAGTGTTTTTTTTTTCCTTATCTTCATTGGACAATATAAATAATATCATTTTAGTGACATTTAATATTTAATATTTTACTTTGTAATACCATCTCATTTAATTTTTATGACAACCTTGGCTGTTGGGTGCTATTATTTATTATTTTAAGATAAATACATGTTGTTAAACAAAGAGCAAGTGACTTTCTTAGAATCACACAATTTGTATCTGAAACAAGATTTGAACTCAGATCAAGAAGAATTTGAACTTGGTTCCAACTCCATCTATTGTATCACCTAGGTATCAGACAGGAGGAGTAGGAATAATGAATTAAAATTGCAGTGGTGGTTTTCACATTAAAACAAGGGAAAAAATCTGAACATTATAGCCATGCAAATCTATTATGTAAGAATAATAAAAGTGATCCTCATTGCTGGAGAAAAGAAAGGCTAGTCAACTACTTTTTGCTGATGTGGTAGAAAAGATGGTTATTGGGGTACAGAATTAGATGATCACTGAACTCCTTTTCAAAATTCTGAATCTGCGATTACTCAAAAATCTCAAATTAGTGTTCTTTCCTTTACAACATGTTGTTACCAAGGATTCTCTGGCTTCCTGAAATTATCTATTAAGAGTTTCAGTTCCCTCAGCAATACTTTTCAAACACCACAATTTCTACTTTCCTTATCAGCAATTCCTTCCACATTAATGGTGCGTGTAGATTTCCTCTGGATAATCAGCACAGTCACTGCCTACGGGGCCTGCCCTTGTTTGTTCATTGTCTCTTATTCTCACTGTCAGTATAGTCCACCCACTGCTGTCATTTCTTGGCCAGAATTGTCAATTTTTCCTTCTCTTATACTGCCTTCCAGTGAGTCCTTATGAATCCTTCCGTTAGGGAGTTCTTATTAGAATCTACCATCTTATTAGCTCCCATCATTCAATCCATGATGCTTGAGTCTATAAGATACTATTTTTTCTGCTGTCTCTTTGCTTCTCTAAGTTCCTTACAATGCCCACCCCACTCCCACTTTTTCCTAGCTTTCACAAGAATGGCAGTTTGTGAATGGAAAGAACCCCTTCCTCATTATCAGGACATGGGAGATAATGATTTTTTTTTTTTGACAGAAATGAATTATACCAGACTTTGGCATCTAATCCCATTTATTATCAACAGATTCAAAACACATTCAACTAACTGTGCAGTAAAAGCTTGTACAAATTTTATTACTACAGGTTCCCCTAACTTTTTTTTCTATGTGTGAATGTAAATATCCTTATATGTGGGATTTAATAAAACATAGAAAAAGTATACTAGTATATCATAATGATTAATTTTCATTACTGTGTTAAAGAGGTTTGAGATTCCTGCAAGAAAGGTACTATTTAAGCATAAAGCATCTTTGTTGCATCTACTACTTATGCAGCTTATAAATTATATCTCTAAATTTAGGAAGACAAAGCAAGTTTTCCCCACTGTCAGCATGTAAAGCCAATGTTGCTGTTCAAGAGCAAGTCTCATGTGTCATCAAAACAATTGCAAGCTAAGTTCTGATCCCATAATCGGTCCTGTTAGTGATGGCTGGTGGTGTGGCAGGCAGAAAGAACTGCCTGACTTTTAGATACCGGATTGAATTTTGGGTAGTGATACTGAGAAGAAAATGCATCCCTTGACATAATCTTACAAAATTAGTTGCTGATGAAACTTCTGACAATATGCAACATAAATAGAAAAATTCTATTGTACTTGCTAAGGGTATATATTTCTATATTGAATCAGGATGTTTATATAATCTGTATTAAATATAAAATGCAACAGCTGGAGCTTAATAACCATGGGAATTTCTATATTAAATCCACAAATGATTTTTTAAGCAAAATATTGGGCATCCTAAATGTCAGCATAATATTAAGCTTTAATAATATCAAGAATATAGAATATAAATGAAACATACTTACAAAAACTTATTTTGAAACTTTTACATTTATCTTACAAATGATTTTGTAAATTTTATCTCAGAAAGTGATGATTTTAATTTTTACAAATGGGATACCCTAGATTTCATGTTGCAGAATGTGTATGTGTGTGTGTGAGAGAGAAAGAGAGAGAGAGAGAGAGAGAGAGAGATTCTGGATGACACTTTGTCACACTATTGGATAGAAAAGGTCCTCTTGATCATCTTATTTATCCAATTTTTCTCCCTTAGATTTTTTTTTCTGGTATACATATAAAAACTGTCATGTGTGACTTAAAATTCATTTTTGGATGACTTTAAGGCACGGTATCCACATGCATTGGTAGCAAGTGATGAAAACATTTTGTTTACAAAGTTTGAAATAAGAGCGATGTATAGCACAGAATGGTTATCGTGTTAAATTTTAATAAGAAACCTATCATTATGTTCAAATTTAAATAATTAATTTTTCAAAAAAATTGTAACTGCAGCATTTATACTTCTTAATAATTAAATCTTAAAATCACATAGAATTTTATATGGCTATTTAAGTACTGTCATAAAAAATGAAATTGTATAGTTCTTTCTTACAGAAACCCATTGGCATGAAAGGTCATGGATTTGTAGTCAAATTCAAGGTATAGTTCAAGGTCCAGTTCTGCCACTGTATGATCCTGAACAAATGATTTCATCACTCTATACTAGTTGTCTTATTTCTAAAATAGAAAAGGAAACATGAAACTTGTACATTTTACTTCTTAGGGTTTTTATGAGGAAAGCACTTTATGTAGCCTAACTTGCTGTAAAGGAAATAGGAAATGGGCACTCAGGTGGCATTTTGCCTTATTGATACATGCCTTCCATCTAGTGGAGACAAGAGTTAAACCACAAAACTGAGAGTAAGCTGATACATTTTGTAGAATTTATGGTTTCAAAGAATAATTTACAAGGAGGATTTTCTTTATATTTTCATAACACAAATGGCAAAAATTGAAATAGACATGAATATATCTAACTCATCTCTAATTATTTAAACAATATAGTTGAAAAAAAATTATCTTGATACCCTCAAGTTAACTTACTACATCTTTCCCTTCATTAGCAAACTTTTAGAAAGCATAGTCCACCATCTATCACTAACTTCACTTTTTCACCATCCACTCACATTATGGTTTGTAATGTGACTTCAAAATACGAAACTCTACTAAAACTTGTCTCTTAAGGGTCAATTACCTGATAACCTTTTTCTCAATCCATAGGCTCTTTAAAAACAATTGAATGAATGAAAAAGTTTTGATGGAGCTCTTACAATGTACAGGTCACTCCCCTAATCCCTAGGGATGATATCTTGTTAAATGAAGAAATATACCAATCTCCATTTCTGTCTGCTACTAGCCCATTTCCTTGTTGAGTTTCATTTTAGATTAAAAAACTATCTGGTATATGCATATATTTCAGAAGTTATTTGATGACAATAGAGGTTATAGGTTAGGGAACAGAGGACAAGAAACACACAAATCAGCAAGTTATGGCTACACTCTTGCAATTTCTGCTAGTTATTACTTCATAGATGGAACATAATAGAGATTTAATAAATGTTTGTTGATTGATTGTCATTGTTATTGATGTGATGCAGGATCTTCAACAAGAATTTCTACTAGAGGGAGTTATATTTTCAAATTTTCTAGTATTCATACTTGAAAATTTTTGAATAAATTAACAATGAAAGGATATTTAAAGATTAATCTGGCATTGGGTGAGAAAAAAAAGAAGACCTGAACCAGGAAGATCAGCTAAGAAGCTGATATAAAATCTGGCCATGAGATGAGATAGGTCTGGAATAAAATATTGATAGGAAGAATGGAAAGAAAAGAAATATTCAAGCCTTTCAATGGAAAAAAAATGTACATGATTTATCAAAGTTGCAATGTTAATGGTTCACAGACTCTTTGGGGATAATGCCCCATAAAACTGCTTCTGTAAACAGAAATTATACAAGGAAACACCCCCATGGGCAAAAATGGATGCTGGTTTTTACTGCTGTGTTGAAACAGCCTTAAGTTAGGACTTTGGGAGTTGCACATTATAGGGAATAAGAGCTGAAGATTAGCAAAAGAATACATTAATGTCAATAAGTACCTTAGACAGAAACATATCACTAGAAAAAATACAGGTGTTTGTCTTAGGGGGGAAAAAAAGACCTGGAGGAAATTAAGTCTGATTTACTTTTTGAACTGAACCATCTTTTCCTATATTGAAAAAATATATATACTTGAATTGTCAGAAATGTTGAGTTATTGTTATGACAAGTATGATTTTGATGTATTCATTTTCAATGGAAAATTATGTTGCAGCAGGGAACCCCTGAAGTTCCCTTAGAAGAGAACAATTTGGTCCCATAGCACACATAAGCATATTGTGGTGACTGATCTCAACAGAATAATCAGCCCTCTTCTCTTCTAAATCCCAATAGTTTTGATGCTCACAGATGTTTTCAAGACATTAACAAAGTAGGTTCTGTTCCTTGGTATTGGTTACTGATGCAGCTGTTTGGTTAATGAAGTCAGTATATTTTCAGTCTTAATTTTAGACACGTTTATTTTTGTTTGCATACAACAGCTGTGCTATAAGTACTAGGATTGATGTTCTTGGTAACCCTACAATAAGATTAAAATAATGTTGTATGCCCAGTTCAAGTGCTTTTAGTCCTTCACACTTCTTTTATATTTAGGAACACTTAGTTTTCAGGATATAATGACAAAAACTATGATGCTAATGAGTCATATTGGGCAAGTCCCTTGTTATTAAATTACTGAATACAGCTGGCATTTTATTAACTCAATTCTAACTTTAAAAATGTAAATTGTGTATTATAGTAACTACATAAATTCTTATATGTCAAGTAAGAATTGCAATAAAATAAGATATAGGTGAAAAAGTCTACATAAGAGCCTACTTTATTACATATATGGCTCATTTTGTGAAAACTGAAGCCTTTATAAGTTTGCAATTCTTGGGCACAGGTAATCAAAGGGGAAAAACATCAAAGGAGATGAAGTCAAATGCCTAATGTATCTTTTCAGGCAAGAAAATGAACCAAAAATGTTGATTGATATTATCATTTTTAAATGGCTTTTATTATATCCAATTCATTCTAGTTCAATTGAAGGAACTTTGTCTTCTATCACTATATGGAAGATCAGGCAATTTTGTTGGAAAAAATAGTATCAAAGAGTCTATTGCGCTTATAATGCTAATGACCTGTCCTTTTTTTGGCTAAGAAGAGCACACTGAGGTCAGATGAAAGAAGACAACAGGGAGAGTTTAAAGGAGAAGTTTCTATAAGGCGAATAAGCAAAGCTCAGAGACAGCTCAGATACTACAGATGTTCTGCATCTGCTTGTTTGCCCATGGGGACATAGTGATAAAGAGATTAAGACATTTACACAAAGATGGTTAGACAAAGAGATCAGATAAGTAACATGATACCTAAATTGAAGTTCAGTTAGTTTATAGTCATAGCATAGAGAAAATGACCCAACCCAAATATTTAAATCTAATTTAATACTGAAGTTTTCATGATAAAAGTGCCCTTATCAAAATAGAGACTAAGAAAGTAAGGTTATTAATGCCATTCACTTTGAGAGAGACAAACAAGTGACCTTTAAATAGAGCAACCTTTAAAAGTCATGTGTTGTTGACTCCATTGGGGTCTGGGTGCCTTTTGTAGAAGAGAATGAAAATTCAAAGTCAAAAGTTAGTGTTATAACAGAAAGAAGAGTTGCTGATAGTTACAACATGAATAGTACATTTGGCAAAATTCATAAATTTTCTTAGTAAACATTATTGCCAATGGTTGCATAATAAATGTTTTCTTTGTGTTCTTTGATTCGCCTGCTTCATAGCAATTCTATAAATTTTCATTCCTATATTTGGGACCAATAAATATCTCAGGAAATGGAAATGTATGTGATCTATGGTAGAGTCTTTCATTCTTTAAACACCTGCATTTGCAAATAATATCACTAAAATGATATCCCAGGACTATTGCTAGGTTTTTAGCAAAAAAGGCAAAAGGAATGTTTATATTAGCTAAGATTTTTAACAATGAATAGAAAGATTTGAAACTGTTATTTCACAGGTTATTCATGAGATAAAAAATAATGCCCTCCCTATTTCTGAGTCCTAATTAAAGGTTGGCCTATAACCTAATAGCAATACAAATAATTATCAGATTATGATTAGCATTTGAACTGAGACAATGGAGAAAAATCTTCACTCTAGGATTGAATTTAACTCTAAACTTATTTTTACCTTCCTCTGAACTCTATGACTTTCTTACTTCTCATAAGGACCATGCTAGTAGTAGTCTATACACTGGTTTGGATCTATAATCTCATTGGCACAATGAGAAAGCTCTTTTTACCACTGTAGGTATGAAACTGATCTACATTTATACACTTCTAAAAGTGTCCAGGTCATGCTATATAGTGGTTTCTGGAATAACTTCTCGGTTTATTTTCTTTTGACTCTTTTATTTCAATTTACATTGATAAACCAAAAACAATCACGTAATTAAGGAAAGAAAACAAAAAAGAAACCCATGCATGCCATTTTAAAGTTAAGAGAAATAAAAATTTCTATAATTTAATGAACCAAATGAGGTACTAACGCCAAATAATTCAAAATAATTACTCTATTTCACACAGAATGCTATTAAGATATATAGATATAAATATGAACATGCAAATACTTTCACTAATCCATGGAGATTCAAAAAATAAGTATACTGCCTAGATATTTTATTCCATCATTGGGAATGGGTGAACAGCATTGCAAATTAATTGAAAATAACTTAAAGTTCTTAAATTTCTTCATGAATTAACTAATATATCTAAGAATAACTGCAGTAGTCCAAGAGCTTTTCTTATGAGCACAATATAATAGTTGACCATAAACCACAGATATGAAGTCACTGGACAGAAAAATGAAAAAAAAAAAAAAACTCAGAGAAAAATTACACTGACAACACTCAGTTATTACATAATGAAAATAAAAGATTACTGGAAATGTCTGGAAAGTTTAAAATGTGGAAGAATAGACAAGTCTTAAATAAAATAATTTAATATTTTATTTTCCTCAATTACATGTAAAACATTTTTTACATTTGTTTTTAAAACTTTGAGTTCCAGATTCTCTCCCTTTCTCCTTCTTTCTCTTCCTTCCCATTGAGAAGGCATATGTGAAGTTATAAGAAACAAACAAGAAAAGTTGACTGTTCCACATAGCAGAGTGCTGTATATCTCAAGGAGCAAGAAATCATGTTGGCTTCTGAGGACAGATAGCAAAAATGAAAAATCAAGGTTCGTGCAAGGTATATAAACAAGTAATAAGCAGAAAAGAAATCTAACTCTAATATGAATTAAAAGAAAAGCTACAAAAATAAAAGAAAATTCTGACCCAGTATTAGAAAGCTTTAAACTGGAGCATTCAGACACTTGACTCTGGATGCCAGAGTAGAATGTCCCAATCAGAGAATAAGTGAGCTAGAAGAATAGGTGCTCTGTTCTGCAGACAGACTCATAGATACACACACTTCTGTTTCTTACACTTTCTGAAATGATCATATAAATATGAAACATTAAATGAAATTACTTTTCTGTTAAGTACAGATATTGTACCATACAACTGTAGGAAAAATATAACAAAAGAGATATAATATAATTTATTTAACCATTATTCAATTAAAATCAGATGAATCAAGGGAATTAGAGAATGAATCAAAGACAGAAGAAAAGTATAGAGGGGATTGTCAGAACAATGGCACTAAACCTGCCATCCTATGTATTTACTACCTGTGTTATTTTTTCAATTACAGCCATTGTGATATAAAAATTTAGAAAGAGTCTGGTATCCGTGACTAAACCTACTATATCCTTGACTGGTGTAAACAGCATGGGGAGAAAAAAAAGGTGGTGGGAAACACCTAAGTGTATTGTATAAGAGTCTGAAAAAGCCAAGGATGGAAACAAAGAGCTGTATCACAATGAAAACTGAGGGGGGGGGGGGGGAGGAGGGGAGTGAAAAATAGCTGTGGTAAAAGCAAAGATTACCACGCCAGAGTATTTGAGGTGGTTTGTAGTAGTAGTGGTTAAGACGCATAAGCGAGACAACTCAGGCAATGGGCTGGAATAGCAGCAGCAGCAGCGCGGAAGGGACAGAAGAGGAATATACTTTACAGGAGGTCTAGCAGGTAGCCAGCCGCTGCTAGAGTGTTTACTAAGTAAACCTATGAATTTTAAATACAGACCCGGGATAGGAGGAAAGCAGGAAGGAAATCTCTTATTACTTAGGAGAACAGGAAAATACCCATAGACTACTGAGAGGAGGAAGGGAACATCTCAAACCCTTCTGGAGGCAAATAGTCCTTTAAGCCCGAGGACATGCTAAATGAACCTTTTCACCAAGAGGCAGTGAAGCGCTCTGTGAGGCAGAGAGAAAAAGAAGGGAGGGAGAACCAGAGGAAAGGAAAGACACACACACGCTCATCCACACACAGCTTGCGAAGAGGACACAGCCAGTCAGAGAGCAAGAGCGCTGGGGAAGAGCGACGACATTGGATGAGAAAATTTTGTACAAAAAAAAACACCAACCAGAGGAGGTGCCTCACCTATTTCCCAATATAATCAAATCCAGAGTGGAAGGAAGCATAAACTGCAAGAAACCAGCAGTAAAAGTGCTATTTAAAGCTCTAGGCGGAGAGGATGCGTTCACCTGCGTCCCTTGCTCATTGAGCGACAGTGGAAGGGAGAGGATTCCCTCTAGATGACTCCAAACTCCGCAGTTCTCTCCTTCCTCCCAGGCTGAGCAGAACCGCGAGGGACTGTCTGCCTGCCCTGCCTGCCTGCCTTCCTGCCTGTTAAATGTGAACTCGAGCCGGTCTGTGGCTGCCTAGAGGATGGGAGCCTGGGACTGAGAAGCACCGAGGCAGGTAGAGCGCGTACTGAGATTCTGTCACATCATCGGTGAGTGACTGACATTTCTTTGACTGGGGCTGGTGCCTGGTATTGCGCTTGGTTATCTTCTGGCATTGGCCAATATTGGACAGCAGAACCCCGGCGATTCGTGCTTCCCTACTAAATTGTCAGCATATCCAAATTGCAGAAGGGGTGAAGCCAAATGGGGTCTGCTGAGGGCAAGGGTTGCTTTTGTTTCTGATTGGGGTGTTATTTTTACATGGTTTTTCTCTGCTGAGATTTTTACGTCAGAAAAGTTGAAGCTAGAGTAAAATTTGACCTATTTATGTATCTCCTAATGTTTCCGAAACCAGAAACAGTTTCTTAAACTAGGCAGTGGGAAAGATTGCATGCCAGGAAATCCTGAGGAGGTTCTGCAACAGAAAATAAATGTTCTGAAAGTAGGAACAGTTTGCAGGTGCTGAGTGTCTGACTGATGCCTGAGAAATATCTAGGTGGGAATCAGGTACTTCTGACTCCAGGGTCCTGGCAATGTAGCAACTTGTTAAAAAGCAGTAGTGGTGTGCTCAAACTAGAGTTCTACTAAGTTCAGGACACTTAGGAAAACAATAGTTTAAATTATGGCAGAGCTGTATGTGAAAGATCTGGCAGGTTATCAAAAAATATTCAAATGCCCTCTCAGGTATAGGTGTCTTTAATTAAAGAGTGTTAAGAATACTGACTTGAATACTTATGAGTATACTCTCACGAGCTGAGAATTATGCCTTTAGTAAGCAAGCAATTGATTTTACCCTTAAATAGGACCAAACAATTTTTTAAAAAACCCAACCTTATTTTGTGTTCAGTTTTATTCCCCTTTAGAAAGAAAATAAACAAGAATATAGTAGAACTACTTAAAAGCACATTTCCAGGATCTCCATTTACCTAGATATTTTACATGTATTTGTGTTAATATTTTTAAATTATATAATTTCATACTCTGAGTATTTTTTTTTTATTTCAAGAGAACAATGTGAAGAAGTTATTATGTTCAAGGCCCAGCAACAGAAATAATGTTAAACAATTAAAATTTGGGTGACATTTAAAAATTAGTGGAGGTGTAATTAATTATCCGTGAATTATGCCAGAACTCCTACAGAAGTACTTTTGACAACCATGTTATTAACAAATGAGTTAATCATGATTAATATTATTATCCTGAATATCAAAGGAATTAGCAATGATTAGAGCATTATCCTAGAGTGTTATCAAAGAGTTTGGAGTAAATTTCAATAACATACTCACGTTCATTCCCATGCTTTCTTTTTTTCTTTCTGGGATAAACATGCTCTGATCCTTAATTTCATCTAAATTCTGAATGCACCAATACATTTTACCTAAACTTGAAAGGATGTATGAAACAAATTTATTCAGAGGGGAAAAAAGTGAGTAGAAACAAAGACTAATTAAGTTAGATGGATATTTTAAGACATTGTTACATATCTAGTTCCTCAGAAGAAATATAGAGGATTAGAGAAAAAGGCAGTCAAGAAAGAGCAAAAGCTACAAAAGTAAGTGAAGGAAACTGGAGAAAAAATAGTATGTGTGTGTGTGTTTGTGTTTGTGTGTGTGTGTGTGTGTGTGTGTGTGTAAAAGAGTTGTGTTTCAGTGCAAAAAGCTTAAAAATAACAAAAAAGTGTATTACGGCTATAAATGGGAACAAAAAGTGGGAAACTTGAACAGAACCATTTTTTCCCTCCAATTTAAAAACTCTGGGGATTATTATTTTAGAACATGAGAAGAGAAGGTTATTAACTTGGGTGTGACCGAAGATGATAAGATGCAATGTTAGAACTCTCAACAGTAAGAAATCAAGCAGTAGTATCCAATAGAAACTCAAATCCAGACTTCCAAAGTTGGCAATTGTTCCATGATGTATTGAGTTTAGATATTGGTGGCTTATTATGAACCAAGTCATTGAAAATCTCTATTTTTTGAATTTAAGAATTTGTGAAAGAAATAACATGGCATTTACCAGGATAAGTCAAGATTTAGCACTTCCATAGTCAGAAACCATTATGGGAACATATGACATACCTATACATATAATTAGTTTTTTTTTACTTAGTTTGAAATTATTTTTTTTCAGGGAAATCACCAATTCCTGCTCTTTATCTGTGTAGCTAGGTTTTAGAAGAATGATGGGTCTGATTAATGTAGTTGTTAAATTTAATACTAAAACGTATTCATCTCAGAGTAAATCTTAAGTGTTGGGTGGAACTGAAAGCTGTCTTAGAGACTAGGACCAGAGGGTGTCAGTAAAGGGTAGAAAGCTCTCTGGATGAATAAAGGTAATTGTGTGCTTTCTTCTTGAATCAGTATATGTAGCTTTTTTAGTTTATACTAGATAAAATATAAGATAAATTATTTGTAAATGAAAAAAATATAAAAGTTGTCTTGAACACAAAAATAAAGCAAAAGCAACTAGAATATGGTTTGTCAAAGTGAAGCTTGATTGGGTGATGTGAACCATTTCAGTGCCATTAGATAACTGCCCTGTAATCCAATAGAAAGTGAAACGCTGCACTTTCCACTGAAATATTTACCAAATTTTAATTCTGAAGTGGTTTTCCTGAATTTTGCCATTTTGTTCTATATAGCTGTGGTATATTCTACTCCTCTTAACAATATCTCCTTCTAATTTTTTTTTTTTAACTTTAGATATTCTTATCAAAAGTTCAGAAGATCCTTTTTTCCCCTTACAATTTTAAAGATGTTAGAATATATCAATAATCTGATACCTTTAAAATGTTCAATTCAACATCTCAAGTTTATGATTGTTTCCTAAAGTTGAGAATTTAGAAATATTTTTCCTGGATCTTTTAAGATGTTTTGTTTTATTTTCTTCTTCTTTTCTTTATGAAAATTATAATATGTTGCATGAACTTCTTAGCAGTTTATAACAGGAAAGAGGCTGGTCGGAAGCTCAAAGCAGTAGAGTCCCTGCAGAGGTTTATTTTCTGAGCATTTGTGATCAATAACTCTACATTAGAGGCTTGTGCATTTTAAAAAATAATGAAATGAATAAAACTCCTTAACACTTAAGCATTATGACTTTAAAAAAATTTACAAAATCTGATCAACCTTTTTTTTTTTTTAATCCCCTTCCAATTTCATGACCTTAGATTTTTCAAAAGGCCATCTTGTTACCGTAATATTTAAGAAGAGTTTCTTTGGTTATAAGTTATGACTTGATGGGGTCAGCAAAGTAATGAACTACAACTAATTTCCAGTGTTACAGCGATGCAGCAACTATTAGAAGGATTTAATAACTTTAATTCAATCCATTTACTTTTTAAAAGGATTGAAATTGGCCATTGAAATAATGATAGATACAGAAATCAGATGTAGGAATAAATTATATCTAGGCAACTTGTGGAAATACTCCAAATTTACATTCTTATCTATAATAATAGGTATAGCAGGTAATGGAGGGAGTTGAAAACTCTTTGTAAATGAAAAAAATATATAAAAGTTGTCTTGAACACAGAAATAAAGCAAAAGCAATATTAATTAATTAATTAAAAAGAGCAATATCTTTAGCAAATATTCAAATCCTTGTTTGCATGTTCTTTAGTTTTATATATTACAATTCATTTATAGTAGCCTTTCTAACTGCTGCTTCTCAAATTTCAATCTGGCCATAACATAAGGGTTCTCTCTTTTTCAATGCCTTGAAATAGAAATGTGCTATAATTTTGTCCCCAAAATAATAGCACCATTCTGTTTGATTTAGGATCACTCTCTCCTTTGTGCCAGTTAAAGACAAATATTTCTCTGTTTTATTTCTAAACTCCCCTCCCCCCAAAAAAAAAGATCCTATAAAGCCCCATTCCATGGTATGAATAATTATATGTTTGGATGAACTTTCCCATCATAGAGACATAACCTCTTTGATCTTGATTACCTACTATTCTTTTCAAGTTACAAATAAAGAAAGCAGATACTTATTAGCCAGTTTGAACCTTATTAACTTTCTGGAGGCAATAATGTGTGGTGAGGTAGGAATAGATGGAGAAAGGTTTCCCTCTATTTGAAGAGCTGAGAACTAACTTTCCTGAACCATTTAAAAAGTTGATTTGCATACTAGGAAGCTATTCTCTATTATTCTTGCACTTTTTATGTACTACTAAGAGAAAAAAATTTGACTTCACTGGAGGTTCAACAGAGACATTCTCAACATCACCTAACATTAAAATGTTCTACTGATTACTATACATCATAGTTGGGTACAGAATTTTTCTGTGCTATTCAGTTGACAGATAAAATTAATGAAAATGTGAATTATTTGATATGTTCTTAGTAACTGGTACAGGTTCGTAACTACAAAGCTAGAAATGAACATGATGGAATTTGTAATAATAAATTTACAGTAACAATAAACATGATTATAAGTCCTAATAATAATTTACTATTAATTTACAGATTCATCAAAATCCTTCAATATGCTCCTGTTAACTTTTGTGGTGTATTGACTTTGTTTTCTTCTTATCTTTGCCCAACTCCATATTTTTGTTTTTCATGGAGAAACTGAAAACAAAAAGAGAAACCTCCAACTCTTCTTTCCTACTTAAGCTGTATAAAGAACATATAAAAGGAAATTTCAATGTATTATTGATTTTGTAATTTATCATAAACATAATATTTCAATGATAAGGTTTATTGAAGAATTTCAAACCTTATACAAAAGATAATCAAATGCAACCTTCAATGATTCATATAAGGATAAGTTGAACAATTCTAAAGAAGTAAGTGAATGACAACACTTTGTTTTATATAATCACCTTATTTTGTTTAGCTAAATATAACAAAAGTGTTCTCCAATCCATATGAACACAGGAAATACCAAAAATTCACCCCCCAGAAATATCTCATTTAATCAGTTAACTACTTTTATAATTGTATAAAATACTTCAAATTTCTATTACTCTTCTTTGAATTCTTATCTTCCCACAATTTTATGCCTACATATGTATATAGGTATGTATGTGTAAATTTTTCAAGTATATGTATGTGCACATATTTATATATGTTTGTATATACCTACCTACCCACATATATGGAGAGAGAGTTAATTTATATATTTGTATTTCTGCTATTCAAATTGTTACCACACTAAAAATAATTCATTGGGTCTTATGGAATGTTAAGTCTGGGGTAGACCTTTAACACTATCTAGTCTAACCCCTTTATTTTATATTGGAAGGAACTGAGCTCCTAAGAAATGAATTTCTTTATCCAAAGTCATACTCTTAGGTAAGGGCAAAGCCCAGACTATAAAACAAATCCCCTGATTACAATTCCACTTCTGGTCTTGATTGTCTCAGAGTGAATTGTTTTTGTTTTGACCAGAAACATTGAGGGTCTTCCCCTCATAGATTGATTTTTTTGATTTTTTTTTTTTTTGGACTAGGTAAAAGAAGTCATATTTGGTCTCATTTTTTTATCTTACCTTACTCACTGATTTAGTGTTTCCTCAGTTATATTGAGACGTTTTATTAAAAAGACCTTAGTTTAAAAAAGCATAAGTTTCCCATATCATCCAAAGCTTCCTCCAGTAATCCAGATCTATATTTTGCCACTAAACCCAGATGGCTAAAGAGGAGAAAGGGAGGCTGCTGATTTTGTCCCTCCTCACTTATATCCTATTCACTTGTATGTTGCAGCATCACCCCACTGCTGTCATTGACCTTTTCCAGAATGAAAGACAAACAAAAACAATTTTTCAAATGAGAACATTTTCCATTTTTCACCATAACCTCTGTGATCAAGCTTAGTATCATGAACCTATAGTTATCATTTATCTTACATATATATTTGTAATTCTATTGTTTTTAAGAGATATTGTGAGTTTAGACAAATGTTTGGAGGGGAAACTTATTGAAATATTTTGCCAAAAGATCTTAAAGCAGTGTGATTATAAGTTTAAAAACATCATCTAGTAGATGAATAATGATCATTTGGCAAAAAGGAATACTGATAAGCTAAATCTCACTTCAGAAGCAAGGGATGGATCAGGGAAGTAGGAGATTTGAAAGTTGACACCAACCTTTGGTATTACCTCAGCTGAAATGATCCTTAGTGTACATTTAATTGTATATGTGTAAGGGACCAACCATTTTCTTTTGTCAATAGTTGCTGAATAGGCACTTTATTCAGAGTGATAAAATGTTCAGTTGTTAGGGCACTCAATGAAATGGAAACTATAATTCATGTAAAGAGTGTAGGCAAGGACTAACTTCTGCATTATTGTAAACTTGAATGGAGGTAGCAAAAATAAAAGATAAGTTATTCTGGGGAAAAATATTTTCTAATAAGTTTTTCAAAAGGAGAATGAATTGTAATCTCAAGTAGTATGCACCAATCTCTAGGGGTCATCTGGGAATGCAAATAAACTGATATTGTACAAGAATAACAATGGACTTCTTTGCTGCAGTAGGAAATGAACTTGGTACAGAATAGAATTGATGCTGTAATAGCATTAAATGGGCATTCTGAATGATCAGGAAAATCTTAAAGCTCAGTTTTTCTTAGCTCCTTTTAAAAAGCTGTGAGGTATTTTACTTTGCAAAATAAATCTAATGAGTTATGGAAGGGAGAGAATCCTCTTTTTTTCTTGCAGCAAAGTAAAAATATTATATGCATTTTACTCTTTTAATATAGAAAAAAGCTCTTATTAAATATCCAGAATCAAATTATCAGGTGAATAAATTAACCATATTTTCTGTATTAAACTTAAACTAGAAATTGTCAAAAATGTCTCCATGGAAAAAAATCACTGAGGCTCTTGATGGATAATTGGAAATAATGTTGAGAAAAAATAATTTTTTAAAAGAACATTTCAAACCAGTAACAAAGGTGATCAGAGTAGGTATTTTAGGTTATTCAGATACTCCTGCAGATGCCACCTCCTTGGGTTTTAACAGGTAAATGTTTTAAGTTAATTTTTTTAATTAATTGAGAGATTAAAAAATGTGGATCCACTCTTTTGCTTTGTGTATTCCATGTGAAAATGAGACGAGATGTAGCCACCTTTACTTTGGTAAATATTGCTAAAAAGCAGTGTATAACTTGTAGTTTCTTCACAGTGAGTATGTAACATGCATACATTATTTAGCACAGTTTGGGCAGATGGGTTTTTTGGATTGTTGTTTTTGTTTTTGTTTTTTTATAGTAGAAACTCAAAGGACTCTATACAAATGAACTTCAAAGTGGCTGACTTGGAATTCTTTAATATTTTTAAAGGATAATTGGTTTACCAGATTGATTGGGGAATAGAAGCTTCTTGATATTATAAGACACATGAACCAATATTGGTTTTAGGGATTCTTACAGTATAAAAATTGCAAAGAAAAAAACCTAGAGAAATATTTTTATTTTGCAGTCTTCCCTCTGGGCTTCCTGGGAAATACCCTAGAGAGCAAAATAAATGAAAAGTAATACATACTACGAAGTTTTAAAAAAAGATAACAATAATTAAGATGTAAAATTTTTAGTATTGGATTTAGCCCACAGGGATCTTGGTATTAGTGTTCTTCTTCCAATTGAATCATCCCACCTATGAATATTGCACAGCATTGATTCTCTTAACTGCTTGCTTCTGTTTCCCAGAACTCAGTGGCAAAGTTATGTTGCAGTAAGTTTTACTTCTGGATTCAGTTACTCATCATGAATGACCTTAGTGGCTTTTTTCTCACTAAACTTTGAATTTTAGTTACTAAGTCCAGTCCATCCTTTGATAATCCAAACAAAGCTAAATGGAAATGAATGTAATTGCAATTTTAGTCAATGCATAGTGTGCTTTTCTATAACTATGAGTGTTTCCATTTGGCTATTGGTTCTGGTTATAAAAAATAATAATAATAATAATAAGAGCAACTTTTTTGCCGAAAAGGATTTGTTGTTGTTGTTGTTGTTGTTGTTACTATGGTTCTTCAAACCACAAGATTTTATTGGTGCTGACAGAAATTCCCAGAATGGAAATCCCATCTAGTAATACTGATGGATAATTACTGTTTAATTTATCACTTTAGAGTTGCCTAGGGCTTCAAACAAGTTAAATGACTTGTCTCCAAGCTCATACAACTAATATTTTTCAGAGGAAAGGATTGAACTCAGGTCTCTTAATTAAAAAATTAACTCCATAATTTGTACATCTCTTCTCCTACTTTAGTCAAGAGAAAACATACTGTGCCTTTGTCTGAAATCTAAAGTCTCTTAGAGTTAGATTAGTCTTAGTCTGACAAATATGTACTTCTTGATAAGGTTTTTTGCTTGTTAGTTTTTCCCCTTTGCTGTGTCAGGGTAATTTCAATAATTTAACAATTTTACTATTTTTTCAGTTCAGTTACTTCCTCCACTACCAAATACAAATCACTACTCTAATAATAATAAATAATATTCATGTAGTATTTACAACTGCCAGACACTATGCTGTGTTTTATAATTATTATCTCATTTTAATTGTCATAAAAGATGAGAAAACTGAGTCAAGCACAATTGAAGTGATTTGCCACATAACTAGTAAACATTTGAGGCTGGATTTGAAAGGTCTTCTTAACTCCAAACTCTGCATAAATATCCACTTTTCCATCTAGTTGTCCCATTGTCTTAGTAGATGATGTTTGAGTTTAGTGGGTACCAAAAGTGATAAGTTTTTCTGCTTGTTTTTGTTTTGTTTTGTTTTGCTTTGCTTTGTTTTTTTAGTTATATCTTTGTTAGTTTCCTCATGTTATTTCTCACACAGAATGTAATGGCAAGAAACTGAGTCAAGATAGAGATTAGAGAGTTTTTAATAATTTATTTGAAAGGGAGAGATTTTCTGGGACCAAATGGATCCATGGTTTGGCCCAGGGCTGAATGAGACTATGGTCTCCAAGAATCCAGCAGCCAATGTGAGTTCTCAATGATATATATTATATATATGACTCAGATACAAGGATAGACCAAGGGAGGCAGGGGCAGAGTCACAGCACTGACAGCAGGAACAGGGGACTAACAATCTGATTCTGATAGGGTGATGGGAGGCATACAGAATGGGGAGAGGCACTGGACATTCTGATGATGTCTAAGATAGAACGTCTTTCTCCTTATCTGGAATGATTAGGAGGGATGGATGGTTTTGCAAGATTGATAAAAATGATTAGGAACTGAGGCAAAACAATTCAGGGAAACTGAGTCATGACAATAAAAGAAGTATGGCACAACAAGAAGACATGTGTCTTTAACTTTCCATAATGGTAAACCCTAGGAGAATTTGCTCTCTGCTGGCATAGTCTATATAATCTACCATAAAGAGGCATTCAAATATTTTTAGTGAAGGCGAGCATTGTTATTAAAGTAGATTTTTATACCATCATCTCTCATTATTCAGGTACTAAATAGTTTTCAATAACATCTATTTGTCTGTGGTACTTAAATACTGTTTTTTTAATATTGAAAAGTTATATATTTAATATATTCTCAATTAAAAAATATTTTTATGTTGTTCTGGAAGCTAGATTAGTTGCATCAATAACCTTTATATAAAATGAAAATGGAGGTACAAAACTAAGAATCATTTTCTTAATTACCAGTCCTATTTAATACAGAGCCTTGAATGTAAATGTAATAGGGAATTGTTCTTCCGATTTGATTAAGGCTAAATAAAGCATCTTCTGGCAAAAAATTACTTAAGCCATAATGCTTAGAGCTAATATTTAATATTTTATAATCTTCAGGTTCCATTTCCCTCTCTATAACCCATCGGTAGAATAAATGCTCTATTTGGAGTTAGAAAACCTAGCTTTTAATCCTTGTTCTGTCCTTTTTTTCCCCCTCTTTGTGTAACTTTAATCCAGTAACTTAATTTCTAAGTCCAAGTTTTAAAAAATGATGGAGCTGGGTTAGATGATCTTTGAAGTGACATCGTAAATAAAATATTAACCCTGGTTTCAGGAAAACCTCAAATCCAACCTCAGATACTTACTAATTATGTGAACATGGGCAAGTCACTTAACTTTTATTTGCTTTAGTTTCCTCACCTTTAAAATGTTAATAATAATGGCATGTACCTTCCAGGGTTGCTGTGAGAATTAAATGTGTTAAAAATTTGTTAAGAATTTGGCTCAGTGTCTAGCATATTTGTTATCCAGTTCATGTCTGACTTTTTCATGACCTTGTGGACTATACTGTTGATTGGGTTTTCTTGGCAAAAATACCTGAATTGGTTTGCAATTTCCTTCTTATGGTGGGTATGGCAAACAGAGTTTAGATGACTTGCCCATGGTCACACAGCTAGTAAGTGTCTGAGGGCAAATTTGAACTTAGATCTTCCTGATATCAGGTCCCTTGCTCTATTCACTGAGCCACCGAACTTCCTCCTATAGCTAGAACCTAGGAGATGCTTATTCCCTCCTTCCTCTTATCAACTTTCTAACTCTATATCTATCCTTTATCTTTCATATTAATTCAAATATTCATTCTCCATACCCATACTCATAGTACCTAATCAAATTTCCACATGTCCTTATATATTAAGTCTATCACTCCTGCTTGAATCTGTAATTGACCTGGGCAATTTAAACTGCTTCTTTCCTTAACTCCTTGATCTGCTATTGTTCATAATTCAAAAGGCAACATTTTTTTAAATAATAGTAGAGATCCCTTTTCTTTTTCTATCTTCTTTCAAAAGTCTTCTATATGTTTATTCATTCTTTCCTCTTCTATCTCCAAGGAAGTTTTCTCTGTATCTCTCTCTGTCTCTATCTCTATCTTTCTGCCTGTCTCTGTCTCTCTATGTCTCAATGTCTTTGTCTGTCTGTCTCCCTCTCCTTTTTGCTAAGATTAGCTTCCCTCTTCCATCTCTAAATGGTGTACTCAATTTTTGTCTCCTCTTATCTCTTATCTTGCCATAATTTTCTTTCCCTTTCCTGCCCTTATTTTCACATTCTCTCTATGTGTTTACTTTTTCCCTTTTGCTTATACTTGTGTTTATTAACTCTAGTGCTACTGAAAGGTAGCAGACTTGATTCTGTTATCCTAGTAAACTGTCATTCTATACATTTTTTTTTGTCAAATTCTTCAAAAGAATACTAATAGATCAACTTTATATTACTCTTTAAGGTTTGCAAAATTCTTTAAGTGTATTTTATTTGTTCCTCAAATTCTGGTGAACTAATTGTTTTTAACCTTGCATCTTGCAGATGAGGAAACATCTCAGAGATGTTAAATGACTTACCAAGGTGATCGAGCTGGGATAAATTTGAGACTGGACTGAAACCCAGCTTTCTCATCTTTAAGAGCAAACTTTATCCACTATGCCATGTCATCTATTAAATCATGTACACTTGTGCTTCTATTGCCTTACCACTTAGTCATTTTCAAATCTTTTACAAAAATGTTTTGATCTTACCATTTAAGTGAAACTGCCTATCTCAAGATTTTTGCTAATAAATTAACTGTTAATCCTAATGACTTGTTCTTCTTCATCTCTCTTGGTTGGACCCAACCACTTCCACAAGTTTTTGTGATATTGTTGTTTCCTGATATTCCTCCTGTCTGATCACTCTTTCTAATCTTCCTTTGCTATTTCAAATAACTTTCCTGCTCCATATTTTGTACAATCCTAGAGAAAATACTTTCTCAGAGTCAAGAGATGGAGATTCATATGTGAGGAGGAACAGTAAGAAGTTCAGTATCAAAGGATTACAGATTACAGGGAGGAATGTATGGGCTTTAAAAGCCAAATAGAGTATTTATATTTGTTCCTCGATATAATGCTTAGCCATTGGGATTTATTGAATGGGGGAGCAGATGGAAGAGATGATATGGCTACACCTGCATTTTAGGATGGATTTCAATGAGGAGAGACTTTAGGTTGGGAGTACAAATAGTACACTATTGGAAAAGTCCAGGTATGGTTGTCATGAAGATTTTCATTAGGGTGATTGCAATGTTAGAAGAGAAAAGGGAGTATATTAAATATTATAAAGGTTAAAACTTTTGCACTTTACTCCATAAATGTTATGGATTAGGGATAAGAGAGTGAGAAGTCAAGGATGATACTGAGATTAAGAACCTTGAGTGAGTGACTAGGATGATTATGCTATTCTTTATAGTGATAGGGAAGGTAGGAAGCAGGAAAAACATAGGAAAAAATAAAGAGTTACTTTATACTTGTTGGATTTAAGATGTCTATGGGACATTTAATGTGAGTTGTGGATTGTGAAGGAAAACTAGGTACTCTGAAGTCTTCTGTAAAGACATTATAATTGATACTATGGTGCCCTTAAATTTAAAAATGCATTTTTTTCTTTTGAAATTTTGGGTTTTTTTTAGATTGTAGCTAAAATTCTAAGTGAATTGATATCCAGTAGACATCTTAAACTGAAACAGAATTCATTATCTTTTCATCTGAACCTTCCTTCCCTCCTACTTTATTATTGTAGAGGGCAACACCATCCTCCTAGTCCTTCAGACTTGCATTTTAGGAATAATTTTGTATTCCTCACTGTCTCTTATCCTTCATATTTGATCTATTGCTAAAGCCTAGTTCTTTTCTCTGACATTACTACTACTCTAGTATAGAGCCTCATCACTTCATGTCTGAATTATTGCAAGAACTTGTTGGGAGGTCTGCTTGGGAGGTCTGCTTGCCGCAAGTTTCTTTCCATTCCAATATGTCTTCTGTTCAGCCACTAAAGTGATTTTCCTAAAGTGTGGTTCCAACCAATCATGTCATTCTCCTATTCAATAAACTCCAGAGTGACTTCCTACTGCCTCCAAGAACAAGTACAAAGTGCTCTATTTTTCATTCAAAGCCTTTTATAGCCTAGCTCTCTCCTACTTTTCACCTTCCTCTCAATCCTATTCTCTTTCCCTGAGACAGGGATCCTGATTGTTCCAAGAAGATATTCCACCTCTTGCCTCCTGGCATTTTTTTCTGGCTATAACCCATTCCTAAATAGTCTCCTTTTCCCACTCTCACTAATGATTTTCCTGGCTCCCATTATATCTTAACTAAAATTATACCTTGTATAGACAGCCTTCCCCAGCCCCCTTTTAATTTTAGTACTTTCATTCTGCTAGTTATCTCCTATTTATCCACTATATAGTTTATTTTTTATATGAGGGCAGAAATTATCTTTTGCCTTTTTTTGTGTCACTAGTACTTAGTACATAGTAAACCCTTAATAAATGTTTATTGATTTATTGATGATTGAAAAAAAACATGGCATATTTGTAGTTGTAAAGCTGAGATTGCTACTTCAACCTGTACTAGAAATAAAATTATTTCACTTTTATTTCTTTATTTATTTCTTTATTTAAGGTTGCCAGAAGGAAAAAAAACAAACAAACTATTTTTCTTCTTTGAGGAAACATAAAATAAAGGAGACAAAACCTTGAAAAATATACTGTTTTTTTTTCTTTTTTTATTATACCTTTTTATATACAAAACATATGCATGGGTAATTTTTCAACATTGACCCTTGTAAAAACTTCTGTTTCAACTTTTCCTCTCCTTCCCTCCACCTCCTCCCCTAGAAGGCAGGTAGTCCCATACATGTTAAATATGTTAAAGTATATGTTAAATACAATATATGAATACATATTTATGCAGTTATCTTGCTGTACAAGAAAGATCAGATTTAGAAAGAAGGTAAAAATAACCTGAGGGGGTGGAAAACAAAAATGCAAGCAAAACAATAACAGAAAGTAGAGATGTTATGTTGTAGTTCATACTCATTTCCCAGCGTTCTTTCTCTGGGTGTAGCTAGTTCTGTTCATTACAGGTCAATTGGAACTGATTTGGATCCTCTCATTGTTGAAGAGAGCCATGTCTATCAGACTTGATCATCATATACTATTGTTGTTGCAGTGTATAATGATCTCCTCGTTCTGCTCATTTCACTTAGCATCAGTTCATGCAAGTCTCCCCAAGCCTCTCTGTATTCATCCTGCTGGTCATTTCTTACAGAACAATAATATTCCATAACATTCATATACCACAATTTACCCAACCATTCTCCAATTGGTGGGCATCCATTCAATTTCCAGTTTCTAGCCAGAAAAATACACTGTTAACAATAGTTAACAAATTTGGTTCTTGAGAAATATATATTTAACTTTAAGTCAGGCTTTGAACAATTACAATCTGGTATCCCAAAATGGACAATTCTACTATAAAACTAGAAATATCAATATACCAATGATCATTCATAATGATTTGCCATATGCATTTGCACAGAGGAGTAAAGAACTGTCCTAAATGAAGATGAAAAGAAGCAGTTAGGAGAGCCATATACTCTGGTAGTTTAAAAAATTAAGAATGAACAACTCACTGTATTACAAATTTTGCTCTAAAATATATAGATCACTTTGTAAAAACTGAAGATAAAATAGACAGGTCTAATCTTCTCTTAAGTGTGTATTTGATTGGAACCTACTGCATACCTAGTCTCCACTGAGTTTTATGGAGAATACAAGAAAAATGGAAGATCTGGATCTGTTCTTGTAGTATTTGAAGATAAGTTTTAAAGACTAAATATGCAAATATAAAACAATTAACTACCAAATACAAAAGCCCTAATAATGTGGTTATAGTGTTGTGGGAATTTTAAATTAGGACAAATTACTTTAAAGTGAGAGTAATTAGAAATCCTTCCTGTTGTAGGTAACGTTAAATCTGATGCTTATTTTAATTTCAAAACTGTAATAATTAGGCAAAAATGGAAGATAAGGCTACATTTTTTGGTGAAGTAAGAATATTGATTGAAACCAGAGACATAACTGATAATGGACAATAGCTTAATTATAGTGTAGGCACCATTTGTAGAACATTAATAAGTTAAATAGAGCTGAAGTGCTTAGTGCTTAGTGTATTCTAAGTGTTTGTTGAATTGAATCAAATTGAATAAAAAAGATAGTGTTTGTTGTTGGAGGTCCTTGAATGCCACAATAAAACATTTTCTACATAAAAAAGATCATTGAAAATTCTGGTGCTAGAAACAACTCACTTTTCAATAGCTTTAAAATGGCAAAGTTGTGTTTTGTTTTGTTTTATTTCTATAAGCCTTAGAGGTAGGTAGTACAAATAATAATATCTCTACTTTACCCATGAGGAAATGGAAACAGAGAGATTAAGTACCCATATTCATACAATTTATAAGTTTGTAAGGTGTGAATCAAACCCAGAGCTGACTCCAAGTCCCATTCTCTAGCCTATAACATACTGGGCTGAAAAAAAAAAATTATTTTAGGAAGACAAATTTAGCAATTGCATAAGATACATTAAATGAAAGAAATTTAGAGGCAAGGAGGCAAATTGAAGGGTACTACAGGAAAATAATTGGAATCTAAACTAGGAAGGTAGCTGATTTGGAGGATGTCCAGAGGAGATTAACAGGAAGTGGGAATAAAATAAATAAATCATAGGTGACAGATCAAGATAAAGTTCTTAGCTTAGTAGTGATAATTGAAGCCTTAAAAATAGATAGTATTTCTGAAAAAAGAAATAAAAGCTAAAGTCAGGCCCTATTTTCCAAAGAGTTGATTCTAAATGTTTTCATTATAAACTAGAGAAATATGAGATTTAGGCTAAACATCTTGAAGATTTATTTGTCATAATTACCATCAAAAATTGCAGTCATAAGAGACCCTAAGAGAGCATTTGGTGCAATTTTGTTTTTGAATTGGTAAATATCCAAACCATATATTACTTAAAATTAGCATATAAAATCTAGTATGATAATTGTTTATAATCTCTTGAAGATTACTAGGAATATTTTTTCTTCACAGCCTTTTCCATAAATCTTAGGTTCAATAATAGTAGATTAGATATCTATAGATTGCATATCCGTTCATTTGTGATCTCCAGTTGTTCTTTCTAGGTTTGGAGAACACTTATTTAGTCAAGTTATCTTATCAAAATAAATCTTTAAGGTAGTGTGTGTGTGTGTGTGTGTGTGTGTGTGTGTGTGTGTGTGTGTATGAAAATGCCTTTAAAAGCAGTTACTTTTTCTTGGGTCTGCCTGAATAGAAGCAAAATAGCATCATTTACATTCTTTGTGTCTTAACTTCTTCATATGTAAAACAAGGATAATGATAATAACACATATCTCATTTAGTTGTTGTAAGTGTAAAATAAATTGATGCATCTTAAATATTTGTAATCATTAAAGCATTATGTAAATACCAATCCTATAATATATATTCTTTACAGTTGTTTTGATTTTAAAACAATAATTGCAACTTTTGATGTTTTAGTAGTCTTAACTGATTCAAAGCTAGTAAAATCAGCTACTTCCCCTTTTCATTTTCCAAATTTGTTGACTTGTTGACATAAGACTCATTAAGACAATACAAATGTGATTTACTTTTTCAACAGACTATAGACTGAAAACAGGAAAATTTTTCACACATCTTATAGATAGCTATCTTTCCCCCCTAAAGGTACAATATCAATATGTAGGTATTAATAGAATATATATTTGAATCTGGCTACTTTGGCTACAATATTAGCAGGAAGTAAAAACACATTTTGTGATTTCCATTGTGAATCATATGCTTCTTTGAAAATGTGTATCCTTCCTCTATGAGTCTTCAGTATAACTCTCCAGCTGATTTACCAGATCTCTACTGATTATTTAATTATTTCTAAGCATTCAGACATGAAGGAAAAAAATCAGGGAAAATGATGTATTTCAAAAGTTGTGCTAGTGCTCTATTTGAGATGTAGGATTCTGAGAAAAAGACAGGTGAAGAAAGCAGCAGACCAGACAGGAGAGGGAGCTGAGAGAAAGCAGTTGCATTCAATTCAGTGAGTAAGTGATTAAATAAATATTCATATCATGAACTGCTGAAAGAAAATATGCCTGAAGATGATGTTTCAATCTAAAGTAAATGTGTCTTTTCATCATTTCTCTCTGTATTTGTTTTATATGATAATAATCCTTAAGATATAATACATGGTTGATTTTCCAAGTTTTGTACAAAAATGTGATTTATTTTCTAATGCTCCACAGATGTTTAGAGTAAATATTGATTAAGAAGAAAAATAGGTGAATTATTGTGCTCTTTCTCCCCCTTCTTCACTTGTGCTTCTTTATAAAACTTATATAATCAAGTCCCTTTCTCTTTTCATGAGAAAGAACAAAACTATTCATTGCTAAAGCCAATTACCTGGATTCCTGTGTTCTTATAACCTTTTTTTTTTTTTCCTATTTGGGGAATATTTATCTTCAATTAATTCTCAGATGCATTTTTTCCTAGTTCAAAGAAATATCTTTTTACAGGTATGCAATTTGCAGAAGTATAACATTTACTTGGCAGAGCATGTACTTTTTCTAAAAATTCCTCTTGTGTCAGAAATATCTTTCCCTAGTTGATCTGAATACATTCCGTGCTATTTCCAATCACTCTGATCTATAACTTATACCACTAGACACAGATGGCTCTGGAGGAGAAAATGAGCAGGTGAACTTGCATAGCCCTCCCTCATTTAAATCCCATTCACTTGTGTGTTATAGCATCATCTCTCTGAAGTCTTGGTTCTCTTCAAGAACAAAGGACAAACCACAACAAACAAGATTGGAGACACATACATAGTACAATGGAATGAATGTTGGATGTAGAGTCAGAGGACTTGATTTTGAATCTTTGATTCTATCATGACTGTCAATGGGGCCCAGAGTAAGTCATTCTACAAATCTGGACCTCAGTTCTTCAATTTTTAAAGGATCTGTTAGATTAAATACATTGTAAGTCCTTTGCAGCTCTAAATCTTTGATAATCTTTTCTACTAGAAAAAAAAAATAGAGAAACAGGTCAATTTTTTGTAATCATATTTTTCCAAAAGTGAATATATTTAAATTTTCATTTCTTTTAATAGAGGAAATTAATGCCCAATATTACATATACAAGTCTACATAAATAATGTCATTATCTGTATGATCCCAAATTAGTGATTATTGTTATATCCATAAATAAATGAGAAAAATATATTTATTAATCACTTGTAACATACAAAAAACTTTGCCTAAGGGAGATTAAATCTGAAAACTCCTACTATATTGGAGGACTTTTAAATAAGATCTTGGCTAGAAATACTGCTTATATGAAATAGCCAATATGGAATATAAATAGTTCAGTAACTAGCCATTTGACAATGAAATCTTTGGTCATATCTAATTGTGAAACAATGATTAATATAGAATAACGCTTTTTTCTTTTTCTTTTTTCCTGAGGCAATTGGGGTCAAGTGACTTGCCCAGGGTAGCACAGCTAGGATGTATTAAGTGTCTGAGGTCAGATTTGAATTCAGGTCCTCCTGACTTAAGGGCTGGTACTCTATCTACTGTGCAACGTAGCTGCTCCAGAATAACCCCCTTTTTAGAGATCTCCTCCTTTTTCTATAGTGGTACTTTCGCAGAATGATAAGAAAGGAGTCAGTGAGTAATCACATTTTTAGATCATCTGTAAAAATTTACTTAACCATTGAAACATTGTATGTGAAATTCTTTAATGGAGATTAACAGACATACTTTGAAAGAATAGAATCGTTTGAATATTTTCTTCCTTTTTCTAAATGTATGAAGAAGACAAAGAAAATGAATGGAAATGAAAGATATGATTCATACATCCTCTGCAGAGAAACAAATAAAAGAGTTTATATTTTTATTTGTTTTATTGTGTGTTCAAAAGGACAAGAAATAAAATTTCATAGCATACTGTTTACCTTGTACTGTAATGTGTTCACAGTGAGAATTTATTTAAAATGACACTAAGGAAAGAATCAACATTTATTGTAGAGTATGATGAAGTTGAGAAATCTATAAGGAATTTAGTACGACCTATAAATTCAATCACTATATACTTTAATATTAAATGAAATCAGTGAAATAAGGCTCATAAAGAAAGGAAGGAAATTTTAAGAAATATAATGCTTAGCAATAGAAAATGAAAAAATTGAAGATCTCTATTATATTTTATTATATTTTATCATATTACACAGAAGTCTCATATGAAACATAGGTTTCATGAATACTTTTTCAAGAAGAAAATCAGAAAGCATTAGATAATATTCCTACCAACAAAATTAGTTACATTTTTACTGACAAGAAAGGAATAGTTGTTCATGTAACTGTCACATATGAATATGTATCCACCTTTTTAGAACAAATAAACTCAGTGCTGATGTTGGAGAGAATAAAATATGATATACAATTAAAGTAATTCTAACCTATCCTATTTTAATTATTAATGGTCCCCTACTACTCTCCTAAAAAAAGATAAAACAGATATTAGCAGAATATCACCATTTCCTAAGAAAATTTAATTTACGTAAATCAGTTTCAAGTGAGGAGAACAAAAGTACTTTGGGAGATTCTGTAGGCAAGAGCACTACTAGTAGAAAAATAAATTGTTACAAGATTGATGGGAAAATATCGGTGGCATTACCTTTGAAAATGGTGAGAAACAGTGGATTTAAAAACTTTATTAAAATGCTTTATGAGACAAAATTAAGACACTTTTTTATAAAAGTAAATCTGGAAAGATTTATCTGGAAAAAGATGAAAATTTTAAAAAATAATAATAAAAAATAATATATGTCAAATCCTATATTAAGGTTTTTCAAAATATGATTTCTTTGAATCCTCACAACAACCCTGCAAGATAGGTGCTCTTATTATTTCCATTTTACAGCTAAGAAAACAGATGCAAATAGTTATTAATAACTTAAAACTTCCTTGGCATGTTTGGGATGATTTGTGCATATATTTGTTTGCTTTTATATGGAAAATAACTTTCTACCATATTGTTAATAATGATGGGGATTTTAACCAAGGAGGTTTTTTTTTTTAATAGTTATTCCCAATTCTATCAGTTTTTAGAGTTTTACTTTGATCTATTACCAACAATTGAATTTCATTGCTTTAATTGCTAACTTACAGGTTCAGAGATAGAGAAGTGGTTCAATGCTTGTATATTTGGGCATGGAGTCAGAAAAATCTGAGCTCAAATCTGAACTCAGATACTTACAACTTGTGAGTCTCTGAGCAAGTGCCTCAGCTTTTCATCTGTAAAATGGGGACACAATGGAGAACAAAATGAGACGCTACATCATTATCTTTGGCAAGAAAATCCCTCTGAGAATTAGTTGTATACAATTGAAAAATGGAAAAGTAATAAGGCTTCATAAATCTGTTTTGTGTAAACAGATTAGAAACTCATAAAAATTAATCAGTTGATAAGTTTAAAGTATCAGCAACTATTAGATTATTATTAGATTGGTGGATAAAATCTTAAATCCAAACCCAAAGAAGATTATGTTATGATGATATTGTTCTAGGTAATTGTCCCACAAATAGCTTCTCTGGATAATTTAGAAGAAATTATTTTTGCACAGCAAATGACAAATTCTCCATTTTTTTGATTTACCTCTTACAAGATTTGACTTTTGTCAACTAACCCAATGCCATACCATATTAAAAATGGCAATTATGTTGCAAAAGGCTGAAAAAAGCAAGATGGGAAGCTGGATTCTAGGTAACTATATCAAATTCCACCACTTCCTGCTTCAATGGCAAGCTTTAAGTCTAAGGCTTATATTATTATCCTTTTTGTGAGTCTACTCATCTGCCTTGTGCCACTAAGACATTATCTATTGAACCAATGCTGCCTGAACATGAACACCCTGTAATCAATAGTTACCAACCTTAGGAGATGTTATAGAATAATATAAAGAACCCATTCTCCTTTTCCTTCCTCCACTAGACAAATGGAGAAAACTCATGCTGTTATTTATTGTATGCTTTTTGCCTGTATAGAAGATACCTGAAAGGCAAATAAAAGTAAAAATAAAAGCAAAAAAATGTAGGGGGACTTGCTTTTGAGATAAGGGGAAAATAAAGGGCCTGCAGGTGTTAAACACAGAGACATTAGATGTAGTCACCTACATTTCTATGTCGCATTGGTAATATTTTCTTATCTTCACTGTGCTTTTATAGAAAGTTGGGGTGTCTGTTAACACCAGGCAGGGTAAGTGAGATTATGTACCTGCCACTGAACAGACTCCATACGCAGAAAAAGAGCAATAGCAATATGAAATTCTGCACTATTTCTGATGAGAAATGGACTGCCTGGAGATACTAGAAGCAAGAGGTCAAAAAATTAAAAAGAAATTTTCTCCACATTCTCAAATTTCTATGAAAACCCTTAGATAAACTTTAAAGGCCTGAGAATCTTAGATATATCAGGCAAAGAATACCTCTAGCCCTTTCTATCTATTGATCCACCTTTGTGTTGTGAATTGAAATAAACAATCTTCAAGATCCCTTCCAGCTCTAAAATGCTATGATTCTCTGAGATAAAATATGGGAATGTCACAATAGCTCCTGAAGTGTTGGTGGAAGAGCCAGCCAGCACTGAATTAGTTAATCAGGTTACCATTGCTTTCCTTTCTTCATCTATTCTACTATTGATGTGATGAAGCACAAAACCAAAGAAATGAGCTCATTTTTATGTCAGTCTTGAAATTATCTATCTAGCAGCTGAGGAATGATATTCTAGGTACCTGAGAAGGCTGTTACTGAAATGTTATTTAGAAATTAAACTCTGTATAAAATGGCCAAACGCAATCAAAATAAAACAATGAATGGACAAATGTAGTGTTACTGAGAGAATACAGAAAGGTAACAATTACTAAAACTCAAAGCACCTGAATTTTTTTTTATATTTGTGTCTGTTCTCCAAATATCATATTTGACGAATTCCCAAAGACCAGAAGATAGTTTAAATAATGTAGTTACCCCAAAGGATCTTTAAATATAGCTGCATGTGACTCTTATTTAGCATAATAAAAAAGAAATACTGCATTAATAATTAATTTGACATAAACATATGATGATGATGATGATGATGATAATGATGATGGTAGATTGTTGGTTTTTACTGTAGAAAAGTACCAAAATGACATCACTATTTTGGTGTCAAAGTATTGTTTTTTTTTAACTATAACTGATCAGACAAATAAGAGTTTTGAATGCTCTATCATAGATTGGGTACAAATAGTCCATATGAACATTTGGACATCTCACAACATTTGCACATCTCACATTTCTTTTGAGCTATTTCAAATCTAATTTGTTCATAGAGCACAGTCTTTGATGCAGGCACATCATACTGGGCAAACTTTTACCAGTGGATTTTAAATTTTTCAGAGAATTTGAGAGTCTCCCTGTGTCTCCTGACCTTGTTTCCTTGTTTGAATCCTCTGGTTAAATAAATATAGATTTGGTGTTTAAAAGACATGGCTAGATCACTGGAGTTGCCTTCTCTGTAGTGGAGTTTTAATGGTTGGCAGTTCAGCTCAAAAAAAGATCACAGTGTATGGGACCTTTTCTTACGGGTGATTTTCAGATTCTTCTTACAGCAAAAATTCAGTTTCCTGGCACTGTGCCAGTAGACTGGCCAGGTTTTACTGGCATATAATAAGTTTAGCACAATAGCTCTGTAGATATTCAGTTTGGTAGGCAGTTTATTATTTTTCTCTCCCACACTTTCCTTTGGAGCTTCCCAAAAACTGAGCTAGCATTGGTAATGTGTGTGCCAACCTCATCATTTATGTACTCCCTGAAAAGTATACTACCAAGGTAAGTGAATTTATTCAAAATTTTTACATTTGTTTTTATTAATGGATCCATCACTCCTGATATAGTATTGGCTAGTGGTAAATCTGTTTTTTTAGTTTTAATTGTAAGGTCAAAATTAGCACTAGAAGCAGAGATTTAGTCCATATTTTGTAGTATCTCAACTGCAGAGGCTTCATTGAGTGCCCAATCATCTGAAACAGAAAGTTGCACACTCTCCACTTTAGTGTTGGCTTGTAGCCTTTTCAAGTTAATTTGCCATCAGTGCAGTATCTGACTTTGATGCCTTTTTTGTTCTCATTGAAAGCATCTAGCAACATCATTGCAAACATCATGCTCAAAAGCATGGGAGCAGACACACACACAGAGCCCTGTTTTACTTCATGGGTGGCTGGGAAAAAGAGAGCATTTCCCATTATTTGAAACCCATGCAAGCATGCTGTCAAGGAATTAGCATGCAAAATTGATGAATTTCTTTGGGCAATCAGATTTTGTTATGATTTTCCAAAAGCCCTCATAATTGAATATCAAAAACCTTGGTCAGGTAAATGAACATTATGTACAGACTTCTGTTCTGTTCCTGACATTTCTATGATGATAACCTGTTCACTTAAATATTCATTTTAGAATTATACATGTGACACTTTATAGCACTTTAAATTGGGCATAGTGCTTTGCATAATTTATTTGAACCTCACAGAACTATAAGGTGGGAACTTTATGTGTATTCATCTCCATTTACAATCTACAAAAATGAGCCTCACCTTAATTAAGTGAATTGCTCAGAAACATCCAACTAGTAGGTATCAAAGTCAAGATTCAAAGTTCCATCTCCCTGATAGCTAACCCAGCATTCTTTCTCCATGTTGCTAATTACATTAATCAAGGCCTTAGCTTTCTTTTCTATTGATATTCATTTAATTTTTAATCCTATGTACTACCGAGTAAATTTCTTTTTAAAAATTTATTGATTTATAATACACATTGCTTTATGAATCATGTTGGGAGAGAAAAATCAGAGCAAAAGTGAAAAACCATGAGAGAGAGAGAAAAAAAAAAAAACAGAAAAAAGAAGTGAACATAGCATGTATTGATTTCTATTCAGTCTCCATAGTGTTTTTTTTTGTTTTTTTTTTTTTTTTTTTCTGGATGCAGATGGCATTTTCTGTTTAAAGTTCGTTGGATTGCTTTGGATCACTGAACCACTGAGAAGTCTTTCACAGTTGATCATTGTTCAGTATTGCTGTTATTGTGTACAATGTATTTTTGTCTCTTTTTGTTTCAGCATCAGATCATATAAATCTTTCCAGGCCTTTCTATAATCAGCTTGTTTATCATTTTATAGAACAATAATGTTCCATTATCTTCATATACCACAACTTGTTCAGCCATTCCCCAAATGATGGACTTCTATTTATTTTCCATTCTTTGCTTCCACAAAAAGATCTTCTACAAACATTTTTGCACACACAGGTCCTTTTTGTTCCTTTATAATTTCCTTGGGACACAGAGCCCTACTGAGTAAATTTCACACAACTCCATATGAAATTCATAGTCCTCCATAATGTGGTACCATCCAACTTTTCTATCTTTTCCCAATTCTCTTTTCTGTGAAAACTCTTCACTTCTGTCAGCCATCTTCTACTCTGTCCACAAATTGCTAGGATTTTTCTATTTCCCCATCTTTGTTCATGCTATTTGTCTGTAATTAGCATGTCACACATCTGTTTTTCTCTTATTAAATGAATGAGAAAATATGAGAGTTGGGAAAGAATCTCAAGTAGTATATATTCCAAAACATACTTGAAAAAGAATTGCTACCACTCTTCACATACACACACACACACACACACACACATACAAAAACATGATTCATAAGTGGTCACCCAGCTTAGTCTGAAAATCTCCAATGACCACCTGCTTTCAGAGGTAATTCATTCCATTTTCACATAGCACTAGCTTTCAGGAAACTTTTCAGGAAGACCTAAATTGAAATTTGATATCAGATAGTTACTGGCTGTGTAAGTTTGGGCAAATCACCTAACTTTGATCTAATTCCATTTTCTCAGATTTTAGTTGATTATAATGATAACACCTCCCTCCTCTGCTAATTCTGAAGATCAAGTTAGAAAATGTAAAGAATTTAGCACATTGCCTAGCACTAGTGCATATTTATTTCTTTTTCCCTTTCCTTCAAAATGACTATCATGGTGTCTCTTTTAAGTTATCCTTTTTCTTTCTAGGCAAAACAGCTCCAGTCTCTAAAAGACCTGTTCTGTATTCCTCTTACTATCCTGTTTTTCCTGTTTGGACACACTCTAGTATGTCTATATTTTTCAAAAAAGGAAATACCAATTACTGAAAGCAGATGAGAAAAAAATGGTAATTACTGAACACAGATGAAGAATAATGTAAATGAAGTTTGCCCATACATACCTCCCTCATTCTGAATATTGTCCCTTCTTAAAATTTAAATAGGGAAATAGTAGCTTTTTTGACTGAAATTTCATACTGTTGACTTATACCCTGGAGATTATTATAAATCCATCATGCAACTATGAAGATGATTCATTTAAATTAATTTGTCTTTACTTTTATTAAAGTATAAATTCCTTGAGAATGGGGACTTCTGTTTGGATCTTTGTCCCCTGCACTTAGTACAATATTTTGTATAGAGTAAGCAATTGACAAATGCTAATTTTTTTGTGGTATTACCAATATATTTAATGTTATTTCAAATACTGATTCACAAAGCCTTAGCATCATTAAATATATACTGTATTCAGTTTAGCTAGTGTAATGTACTTATTAGGTATATCCATTTAGGCAAACAATCTGATATTTTTAGATTTTACATTTTAAGCATAGTTTTACAGTTGAATAGGAAAAAATACAGTCTTCAAAATTCACTTAATATAATTACAATAAAATATGAGAAAAATATTTTGGTAGAGTATTAAATGAAATCTTCCATTTTCTATAGAGATGTTACAAAAAATACATTACAATCAAGCAATAAACATTTAAGTACCCACTTTATGCTCCAGACTCTATGCTAAGCTGTAGAGATATAAAAAGGCAAAACAATAACAAAAAATATATATGTGTATGTATATATATATATATATATATCAGTTTGAATTGTTACTTATAAGAGAACAGAATGAAAATAACAGAATTTGGAAACTAAAGACAATCTTAAGAGATCATCTAATAATTTTATCTTATCCCATTCATTTTAGAATTAAAGAAAGTGAGGTCCAAAGAATTTAAATGGCTTGTCTAAAGTCACATAGGTAAGTAGTAGATCTTCAATGTGTACACAGGGCTTCTAGTTTCAAATCCTTCATATTTCGCCTGTTATCATGCTTGATGTACAAATGTTTCATTGCTGATTGTCTAATACATTCTAACAGAATCTTGAGACTAAAAGCTGCTCTAAATGTTTTGCTGAAAAGAGAGACTTTATGTTTTATAGGGACAAAATAAATAGTGATTGCCTGCAGAGAAAATCTGAAATGGCTGTTTAGAGTCAATTCCTGACAATGAAGATTCATTATTTCAGTTTTTTGTCCAATTTCTCTATTTCCCTAGGGTATTGCCAAATCTTTTTAAAAGAGAATGCATTTAAATTTCTCATGACTATTCCAAGGTCTTTTAGATGTCATATGACCTATTTTTGCCATTGAATGATTTGCATTCTTCACAGATATTATTAGACACCGATATTAAAATGACCGGCTTGGGATAAGAAAATCAAGTTCCAAATCTTTTCTCTTGTTTTTGGTATATATGTGATCCTAAGCAAGTCATTTCATGTTTCTGAGACTTTTTTTTCATCTTCTTAATAGGGATAATATTATATCTATCATTATTGCTGAGTAAACAAGTGGCTCACCTAAGAAATTATGAGTAAAACACTTCAAATAATTTAAAGCCTTAAATAATCAATCATCTTCATCATCTATCGATCCATTTGTCAATTAACACATTTATTAAAAGTGTTTCATTAGTATGCTAAGAGAGAAAGAAAAAATTGTAAAAGCCCTTCCCCCTTTTGAACTTTAAACTCAATATATTTTATTGAGTAGAACATATTTATATTTATATAAACATCTATAAATAAATACAAGATTTTGGGGATCATTATCTTCTGGGAGGCATCAACACCATCATTATAGCTCCAATTAGTCTTTTCCTTCATCTCGGAAAGATATGGCCAAAGACTTACATATCCATCTCTGGGACTGAATGAGAACATTTTGGTAGCAGAAATTGGTTGACAATTATGCAACAGAAGACAGTGTTAAAAACTGCTCTGATTTATTATATCAGGTGACAGCTTCGTAGTCTTTATATTGAAATAGAAAATATGGTCTAATTTTGGAAATTTTTGGTAAAAGAAAATGAACATTAAAATTGTGCTCTTTTGTCTGTGCACTTCATTTCATACATAGTCACTATGAATTAAAGGATTGAAACAAAGTGCCTTAAGAATTTCTCAATGGTAACTTGTACATTTCATTATGTTCCAGCATTAGTATAATTAGAAATTATACTATCAAAGATCAAGTGAGATATACTTAACCTGAGAACAGCAGGAAAACATAATGACTTATAATTAAGGAATGGTCATTTGATATTAATAAAAAATTCCATGGAGAGATTTCTATTTAATAAAGAATCTAAAATATAGGTAGTATTTAATTCTTTAATGTCTTTCATCTAAGAATCTTAATTTACTTTATGGCCATTAACTAATCCTCTTAATATCCTAATATTAAATATGATCATATTTTTTCATATTCAGGTTTTCCTCTTCTGAAAACTGAAGCATGTTAATTTTAAGTGAATTGTAAGAGTTTACAGAAATGGTCAAATGTCAAAACAAGCTAAAAGCTAATGATATTAGAAACCACACACTGGAGGGTTTATGATTAAGAAATTGTGGCATACATTCCTAGTTCAGCAGTGATAAATTTCTTAAATTCAATATTCTCAATTTCCCTACATATAGAACAATTTTATTTTTAAAGTGCATGTAAACTGAAAAACATTATTCAGATGATTAATGAAACACTGTTGATAGAAAAAGGCTTTGAGGTTTCTAGAAAACAGCTGCTATGCTAGAAACATGCTACAAATTCCAAGTCTGTATAGCTCTCCCTAATCTTTTCAACTGCAGCTCCACGTTTGTTACAAACAGAGCTGCATATCATCACCTAGAAGTCTCCTAGAAATCTCAAATTCAACATATCCAAAATGAAACTCATTATATTCTCCCTGTAGTCTATTTGCCTCCAAACATCCCTTTATCCAGTCATCCAGGTTTATTTCCTTAGAATAATCTTTGGCTCTTCCTTCTCCATTACAAGTTTGTTTTTTGTTTTTTGTCTTTGGTTTTTCCTGCCCTACCTAAAAATTGATGCTCATTAATTTCCTTCTTTCTTTCTTCATTTATAAACTGTGATCAGGCATTCATCTATCACCTTTTACCTGTTTAATTGCAGTTGTCTTTGTTGCTATGACATCTCTCCGATCAATCCTACATAGAACTGTCAAATTGATAATTATGAAAACATAGATCTGAAAATATCATATATTCCTGATCAAAAACCTTCAACACTTGTTGAGGGCTAGTAGAATAAAATACAAAATTCTCAGTCATTTATTTAAGCCCTCAATGTTTTGGCCTCTATTTAGTTTTCTAGTCATTTCTTATTATCTTTTCCACACATTTCACTGTAGTCAAACTGCTCTGTTAACTCAGCCTCATATATGACAGTAACTCCATGTTTTTGTTTAGGTTATCTGAAAATATAATAACCTTCATTCACCTTTTCCTTATAGAATTCCTTGCTTGCTTCAAAATACAGCTCAGCAATGGCATTCCATATAAACACTTTCAATAGGAGACTCATTGGCTACATTGGTTCTGGATTCAGGAAAATCTCAGATACTTATTAGCTGAGAGATCCTGAGCAAGTCACTTTATTTTTGCTTATCTCAGTTTCCCCAATTATAAAATGGGATAATAATAATTAACTATTATAATTGTGAAAATTATGATGATTATTATCGGATAAATTATTGGGAATCCCCCTCTTGAAACTACTTCGAATATGATTTGATCATATAAACACATACTTGTGTGCTATGCATATATATATAGTGTCATATACACACACATATATTCACATATATTATTCCTTAGTCCAAACCTATGGAATATAAGCCTTTTGGAAATAAGGGCTATTTTATTTTTTATCTATTCCTAGTATTCAGCAGAGTATCTTAAAAGCACATAGCATATGCTTAATATACAGTTTTGACTTTTTTTTGTATTTAATTTTTATTCAACTTAGACAAAATTTACTTCCTCTTAGATCTTTTCCAGGGAGGTTTGATTCTCTTAAACCCAAAAGGTTTTCATATAAACAAGTTTTACTTTTTTTTTCCCCTGAGGCAATTGGGGTTAAGTGACTTGCTCGGGGTCACACAGCTAGAAAGTATTAAGTGTCTGAGGCCAGAGTTGAACTCAGGTCTTCTTGACCACAGGGCCAGGGCTCTATGCACTGTGCCAGGTTTTACTTATTCTTGTCATTTGAGGATGATGTAATAAAACTAAAGCAAATATTAGACTGAATTATGAGAAAAGAAAATAGTTTTTGGAGTCAGAGGACCTGGGTTCAATTCTCACTTCTGACATTTTGTATCTGTAACCTCTCTGTGTGTCTCAGGTTTCTTAATTGTAAAATTAGGGTGTTGGATCTCTATCTCTAAATCTCTGATATCATGACCTTAGTATGCTGCATGAATGACAGTGATTATACAGAAGAAGAAGCTTCTGGATATTAAATGCGTCCACAAAGAGAAAAGGCAGTTTCTTTTCTATTTAAATGGTTTAACTTCTCACATTAAAAAATAAAAAAATTTGAAATCAAAGATAATAGTTACATTTTCCCAAATAATTCAATCTTTCAAAATTACATATTATTTCAGCATTTAATATTAACTGTTGTAAAGCTATATATGTATTGCTGAAAGGAAATTTATTTTCATAGAGCATTATTAATTTTAGCTTCCTTTTAAAATATATCATATTAATAACTCAGAAAATCTTTTTTCCAAATCACTTTCAGAAATAGTTCCCAGTTTAAGAATCTAGATAGATTGTTTTGTTTTTTTTTTTGTCTACTATTACAAATTTAAATGATAGGCTTTGCATTTGCAAGTTTTCCATTATTTGTCTTCCGTCAGTAATCATGATCTTAATGACCGAATATTTCTCTAAACCCAACATTTAGAGAATGCACATCTTTTAATTCCTCTAAGATAGGGTTCAAAGAGATAGTCCTTTAAAATATTTTCTATTTATTAGCTTGTTACTGATAGCTCCTTTATATCTAAATACTAATGTTTACAATTTATGCTACTATATCTTGCATGCATTAAAGGTACATTATTCTTCAGTTATTATCTAATTATGTAATGGCTTTTAAAGAATTTCCCTATTGAGACTCTGAACAAGTTAACATTTTAAGAATTATTAAAGCTAGGAATTTCACATTCTACTTCTTTGATATTTTCCTTCACCCTAATTCCTGCATACCAGATCCTTTGGCAGGAACCTTTGTGGTTAATGGGTGACAAATTAATTAATAGTTGTACTTATATACTGCTCTTGGCCATATTATGATCATTATGTTCATAGTAAAGGATATTTAAGCTCAAAGTGGCATAAATGTACTCTCCATCATTGGATCTTAGAGATATTTTTGTATATATTATCTTCTCTAAATAGCTGGTGAGTTCCTTGAAGACCAGGATCATATCTAATTCATCTTTTCATTCCCTATGATCTAACACAGTGTGTTGCCTGGAGACTACAGTAAGTGCTAAATAAATATATGTTCTATAGAATTTGATGTTATATTCCTACAAATCCTATTTAAATATATTCTATATTTAGATTATTTGTAACATAATCCTTCTCCCTTCTGTACTGAAAGGTTCAAATGACTATTGTTTTCCCAGACACAAAAGGAAAGAAGACAGCCCTTTCATGAGTGTTTAATATGAAATGACTTTATTAACAACAATTTGTAATGCAATGAGAAAATAATAAAATAAAAGAAAAAATATATAGTTGTTGCAGTTCTAGCAAATATGGAAAACTATAATGTCCAAAAAGTGGAAGGATATATCAGAGCACAGAGAAGTCAATAGAAATTAAATGCTTACTGTATGCCAAATTTTATCCTAAGTAATGAGAATAAAAAGACAGATAACATAGTCCTTATGCTCAAGAAGACCACATTCTAATGTACATGATGCATGATAGCATATTACAGATAATTTCAAACAACTGGTTTAAAACATATCAGGGAAATGTGGGAGTGAATAGATGGCCAGATCATGTTGCCAGGATGAGATATGTCAGGGAGATTGATATCATTGCTATATCCATTATAGCAAGAAAAATCAAAGAAAGCCCTTTAGCACATTGTGTGGACCCATTGTGACAAACTTATAGGACAACATAGAAAAGAGATACAAGGTGGACAGACCCAGATGAGCTTCAAATTACATTTTTAGAGGTAATATATAAATCAGTAAATTAGTTGTAGTCAACAAGCATTCATTAAATAATTACTATTTGCTAGTGACTGTGTTAAGTACTAGGGATTCAAAGAAAATTTCCCCGATCACATACTGCCAGTAGAAACAACTTAGATACATATATGTATTCAGAAAATATGTAGTATACATAAGGGGTCAGAAAGGGTTTAACAGGTTGGAGGAATTTCAAAAGTTTCATGTAAAACACTACATTTCAGGTATTTGAGCTGAACTTTGACAAAGTGTATGGATTCTCCTGGTTCATATGAGCTATAAGATGGAGGCTTGGTCATTTTCTCTGATCCCCATGATCTCTCAATAAAATATAAAGAAATTTCAGCTGTTGCTAATGTATGAAAGCCAAAATCCAAAAGAAGGTTAAAAATGAACCTAAGCCCCCAAATCATGACATTCACTGTCTCAGCTCCTCTGCATTCTACTCCCACCTCCCAGACAATGAGTAGGAGGCTTCACTGGCAGACCTCAGATCATGACTCAAACCCACTCCCACAACATAGGCTCCCCTGCCTTTTCCCGACAGTAGGAATTTGCCTTGGTTGTAATAGCCAGTCAGTGTGGCTTCAGGAACAAAAGCCTACCAAGGGCCACAGCTCCCTAGAACCAGCACTGCCAAGCTCCAACCTATTAGTTCCAGGCAAAAGAAATAAGCAAAAGGGGAAATGAGACAGGACATCAGGAAAGGACACTAAGGGTATGGGAGTCTGTATAGAACTCTACTGTTACTGAGGGAACAAGCATAGATTCCAGAGGAAACTAGTTCTGACTATGCAAAAGTCATTTGGGGCCGAGTTTGAGGATAGTACTGATATAATAGGATCTGTGTCCCCCTGATCTTTGGGCAGTGGAGCTGGGTTAGAAAAACCCTAACCACTCCTGACCTTTGGGAGCAATCCCGCTTTCCTATTCTTAAGGGAAACTCCCATAATAATCTCCACCTAAAATTCAATTGGAGATCTTGGCCTGGGGTATTATTACCACGTATTATTGATTAGTCCCTCAATTCATCTGAAAATCACTCCCTATCCCAGGGCCATGGAAACCTAAATATAATCAAGATTGTGAAACCCAAACCTTTGCTAATTCCTATCAGGAATAGCCCACTGAGGGAAGTTGTTTCTCAGTATAATAAACTCTTTTTTTTTTTTTTTTTTTGGCCAAAAACCAGCTTGGAGATCAGGACTATGAATTCTTTCACAAAAACTTGTGACACCAGCCTGAGGACCCCATTGCTGTTAGGGTATCTCTCATTGCTCAACAGTATCACCAAAGGTTTCAGGAAGAAATAAACTTTAACCTAAATAGAACCCAACAAATTAGTAGGAAGAACAGTAACAACATAAAGAGGTATGGCCCCCAGATCTAATAAATGAGTTCAATATGCAATGAATAAATACTCAAAATGAAGCAAAACCATCCAACCATTGGTGAATAAAGGACTCTGTGGAAGGTAAGGAGAACATGAAACTACTATATGCCATTCCTGAATAGTTCAAAAGATAAATGAAAATTATGAAAACAAAATTCATATCCAGAACAGCAAAAATATGGATAACAGAAAATTGAAATCTGCAATAGCAAGCCTTACCAAAAAAACAAAAGAAAGAACAATATAGTAGGCATACTAATATACAGATACAGAGGGTAATTTAGGGGGGGAAAAAACAAAACAAATTGATGTTGAAAACAATATGCATAGAGATACATTAATGATTATAGTTCTCCCAAAAGAACATCTCCTCAACACCACAAAGAAGGAAATATTAGAAGAAAACTTTAGAGAATCTCTGGGGGAAAAAAAGAAAATGAAATATGAATTTAAATAATTCATAGATTGCCTCCAGAAGAAGAAAAAAAAACAAAGAAATGCACAAATAAAAACACAAACAAAACTGCAAAATGCTTAATGGTTAAATTTAACAATTCAATTCAGAATCAACAAAGATTGTGAGCAGACTGGAGGAAGACCTTCATATATAAAGGTAAGAATATTGAAACAATGAAAGATTATTTTGTACCCCTTAGAAAACAAAACAAGCAAACAACAACAACAAAGTTGAAAATATTATGCTCTTATTGTCATTCAATCTCCTTAGTTTTCTCTCTGGATGTTGATGGCTCTTTCAAAGAAAAGTCTATTGGACTTGCCTTGAATCACCTTATTGTTGAAAATAACCAAGTCCATCACAGATGATCATTACATAATCTTGTTGTTGCTTTATACATTATTGTCTTGATTCTGCTCACTTCACATAGCATTAGTTCATGTAAGTCTTTCCATGCTTTTCTGAAATCAGTCTGCTCATCATTTTTCATGGAACAATAATATTCCTTTACATTCATATACTAGAACTAATTCAGCCATTTCCCACCTGATGGGCACCCACTCAATTTCCAGTTTCTTGTCACTACAAAAATGGGTTGTGCAAATATTTTTGCACATGTGGGTACTTTCCCCTCGGTTCTTATCTCTTTGGGATACAAAGTCAGTAGAAATACTGCTGGATCAAAGTGTATGCACAATTTGTGCACATAATCCTTTGGATATAATTCCAGATTGCTCTCCAGAATGGTAGGATCATTTTACACCTCCACCAACAATACATTAGGCAACAATCATTTTTAGAAGTTGCACTACTATGTTTTGTTTTTACATCAAAAACATTTGCAGATATTTCCTCTTTGTGAGTGGTCATTTGTAAAAAAAAAAAAAAAAATACTTAAGTAAAACTGATCATATATTAGACTCATTCCAAAGTTTATGTAACATTTAACATCTATGCATTGTCCCATACAAGTCTGTTTTTAAAAAAATTAACAAAAAACTAGTTTCTTTTCTTCCCATTTCCCATTCCATTGAAAAAGGAAATAAAAAAAATATAATGAATACATAGAATCAAGCAAAACAGATTTATTCAATGTCTATATGCAAAAGAAAAGTGTCATTTTACATCCTAAATCCATCTTGCCTTTTTTGTGAATAATCTCAGATTGCTTTGTAGAACTATTGTAGATATTTATATGTGCATATATGGTACAATAATGTTACCTGCTTTCCTATAGACTTTCCAAATTTGTCATTTTCCTTTTACATCATTTATGTTTCTTGATGTCTGTGATAAATTTTGCTTTTTTCTAATTAGTAGTGATCTGAGACATTTCTTTAAAATATGGCTATTGGCAGACTAATGGTTGTGTAGATGATAAGAGTCATTTTTCACCAAAGATCCTTTGACTTCATAATCAGTAGACTTTTCATTGTATAACAATGATCTCCATACCAGTACTATAAAGTGATACATGAAACAAGTATTATCATCCCTGTCTTACAAATAACTGAGTATAACTGAAAACAAATGTGTGAGCCTATGTCCTTTGCTTTTTCCACCAAACCACAATAGCTTTCAAGTTGGTTAAGAGACCCACCAAAGTATATATTAGAGAATCAATGGCTAATTGAGAAATAGAATTTAGAATTCTTAATGTCAAGCTTGTACACATTCTGATGAGCTCATATTTCTAGCTCAAAAACACAACTAATAAGATCGACAATATTAATTTAAAAGAATATTTTTGAGGTTCTTATTCAAGTTATAAAAAGGTTGCTTATATTTTCTAGCTTATACTGTGATAGTGTTTTATATTTTTAAAAAAGTCTGCCTCAGCATTTACCTTTACATATTAATTTTATTTCTGTAAGTTGAGAGAAAAATGGATTAAAGGAGAAAAAAAAGATAATGTCCTGTTAGGTATCTGACAAAGATAAAAGAAGTGACTATTCCATAAAGGAATAAAGCTGAGCAGATATTGAAATCAATGTTGTTTTCTTTTATTTTTCATTACTTAGTTAAGATATAAAAGAAAAACATATTAAAAATAAATACCATGTAAAATTGATCAAATGAAGGGGTGAGACCCTTCCTGCTCAAGTTCTATAACTTTTTTTTTTCAACTGATCGCTGTAGAGTTGGAATTATCATCTTGAACTAATTCACACACACACACACACACACACACACACACACACACATATACATACACACATTTTACTATTTTGTTTCAATGTAATTCATTTATGTTGAAATCTTTTTTTTTAAAGGGTCCATGACTCAAAAAATTAAGAATCCTAATCCTTCCCTTCAAACACCTTTTCGTCCTTTACATACATGTTATATTTTAATGAATTAATCACTGAATAAGTACTTATTACACAAACCTACTGTATGCTGAGGGCTGTTTAAAGTATTGGTAAAACTAAAATAAATAAATAAATAAATAGTTCCTGAGCCTAGGGACTTAGAATTACACCAGAAAAAATACCATATAGGCATAAAAGCAGATACAAAATAAATATAAATTATATAAAGTAATATATTTGAAGTTATGGAGAAACATTAACAATTGTAAAGATCAGGAAAGATCTCAAGTAAGAAGTGGTGCTTGAAGAGAGATTTAAAGGAGCTTGTCACAATGCTGATGCTTGGCTTCTTGATTTTCTATGTACAGAATATTTAACCATGCTAAAGTAGATATTATGGTATTAGTAGTGAAAACAATAATGGATTGGGGTCTAAAGATTTAATTGCCAATTATTTTTTACCTATATCTCTTTAGTTAAATTATTTAATTCTTCTATTACTCCTAATCCTCAGTCAAATGAGTAAGTTGGACTAGAAGCCTCATTCAGATCCTTCCATGATTATGTTTATAATCCTTTTGACCATCTATATGCCATAAAATTATGTGGGTTTTTTCCCTTTCAAAGTACTAGAAAAAAAATTTTTAAAGAAAAACTCTTTATTATAAATTATAATCAATATAACCTTTGAAAGCTTTTAGAAAATATCTTATGAATTAAATAGATACAGTTGTCATTCAGAATGTAAAACAAATATAGATTGATTCCTGAATAATAATCATATTGCAGATTATCAATTCAACAAATATTTATTAAGTATCTATTATATATTATGTAAGACAGTTTCCTTATCCTTATGGAATTTATTACCTAATATATTAAGGTAATTTTAATAATTTTACCAAATAGCAGTGAAAGTGTACCAGCTCTCTAGTCAGGAGGTCCTGAGTTCAAATATAACCTCAGACACAACACATAATAGCTCTGTGATCCTGGGCAATAACTGTAATAGCCTCACCAAAAATATTTTTTAAAAGATTAAGGGTCAACTACATAATACCTAACCTGATGTGATACTTATGACTTATAACTGTGAATATCTTCTATGACTTCTTGTAACTATGCCCCTAATATAAGTTGACAAAAATCTCCTTCCTCAGACTTCACAAGAGATTTTGTTTTATAATTTTCTACTGTATTTGTGTAACATTCTAAATGATGGATATATGTTTTTGTTTCTAAGTCCTGAACAAAGTTGTAGCCTCCACAAAATGAGGGAAAATACATATATAAACTAAATTTCATATCTTTCTGGTGGCTGGCACAGTATTCTGTTCCCAAAGAGGACTTAAGAAGTATGTGTTGAATAAAAGCATTCCAAAATACTATATTGCTTTTATAAAACATTTAAAATCACATATACATCCTTCATACATAATCACACTATTTTCAAGCCTTATGGATTCCTGATGTTTAAAATAGGTGTCATGCCAGCAGTGCAAATTATATTCAATCTGTTAATAATCTTCTTGAAAAAGTTTTCTTGCGTTTAAGGCTCTGAACAATTCTATTTGTGCTATTTGATAATGTTATTAAATTGAACTGATTATTACATAATAAACTCTAAAAATGTTAAGGATGATGATTTACATAATAAACACTATATCCGTGAATAAAGTCTTTATGAAACTATTAATATGTGCATTGGAGTCCTTACATTGTCTTTAATATTCTGAGTATCAAAACAGCACATAGCTGACCCCTCACTCTGTATATATGATTTGTACAGTTTTTCAATGACACATTTCCTTGATAATATCTTTTATGTCATAGTTTACAATTAGGTCATTATTGGCATTATGCTGCTCTACTCACACCCATCATGCATCTCTCTATTGTCTTTTCAGTCATCTGTCATTTTGATTCTGCAGAGATTATAGTAATCTATATTTTGAAACTATATAGAACAACTGGAAGAATATAGGTGTGTGTCAGCATAAAGTAGGTATGGGGGTATGGAAGTGACTTGAAATAATGGGAACTGTATAGTTTCCCAAATAATATTCCAGACAATGTCTTTACTCCTGTTTAATTCTGATCTGTTTACCTATCTGTAGTGTCTGTCTATGACTTTTAGTACAATTCTATATTAATTATACTAGAATGATAGCTAGAGTGCAACATCTGAGACTTTAGTGAAGATTAACTTTTAAAGAGTACTGAAGAGCATTAGCATTGCTTCATCAGGTAAAACCAAGTGTGTTTAAGATTTAGCTAACAAAAGCAAAAGTTAAAATATGGTGCGATCAGATGGCTAACTTTTACCACACTGGCAGCAGCATTCTAGATGAATGAGCCTTCCTTTTTCCTTGGCTCCACACTGCTCCTTTTTCCATCAGTGGCTTCTCTAGTAAAAACCTTAAGTATTTCTAGGCTTCTGCCTTGACATCCAAGATTCCTCCTTCATCCTCACTATTTCAACTAAATTTTGCTTTTATGATTTAAGGTCCCTTTATTCTGCATGTGGGGGTATATTTTATGATTCTTTTCTTAGGAACTTAAATTTCTATTAATGACTGTGGGTAATGCTTATGTAGCCACATGATTTACCCATTCATATGCGTGGAATTATTAAAGTGATGGGATTTCATCATCTATTTATTGTTAATGTATGTAGTTCTTTAGGACTCCCTCAGTTTTGAGAGGAGGATGTTCACATTGAGGATGTTCCATAGAATCTTGGGCTTGGATACAATCAGAAGAATTAGATAGGATCTTCTAGGAAACCTCACAATTGCTTGCAGATTCCTCTTTCACTTGGACTTCATTGAATAACTTTGATGAAGGTAGTTCTCCCTCGTTTATGCGACATTTGAAACCAATAATTAGAGCATAACTGAACAAAGGTATTTTACCACTTTCATCTATAGGGGAATCTTTTATGATATGCAAATAGGAAATATTTAGTTGAAGAAGACAATATTAAGGCTACATTTTTTACTCTGTCAAATAATTTTTTAAGTGACCATTGGTACCAATAAAGAAATATGGCAGAGTGGGTAAAAAGTTAGGAAAATGAATTCAATTACAGAATCTGATAATGTGACCCTGGACTTTAATATCACAATGCTCTAGGCATATCTATAAATTTATAAATCACAGAGTAGGTTCATGCCATGGTAAAAGGAACTTCTTACTAAGAGTTTTCCATAGTAATGAAATCACAGGACCTGTCCTATCTAATAGTTGTATTAATTTTAAATGATTTTTAACACCAAATTGGTTAAATGTTTAATTGTAATCTATATTCTTTATAACTTGTGTGGCTTGCAAAATACATCTAGAATTCAAAAGTAGGTCTTAACTTTATTTTTTAAGGTCCACTATGAATTTAATCTTTTTCTCCATGTTAGTTCATGGAGAAAATCACTAACCATGTTTCTTCTTTCTGAAAGAGGTTTGTGAATGAGACCAAATGAACTGATGTATCTATAATTCAGGAGCATAATAAAATCATGCACCCCTAGTAGACATTTTTAGAATAACCCTTTTCTGCACTTGAATTTTGCCCAGAGGGCTTCACAGTCCTTGCACAAACCTGGTCTTAAAATGATAGTAAATCAAACTGTTGATGTCAGTTTACAGATTAAATTGAAGGTGACCCAAAGCACTAAATCAATGGGGCAGTTTTAAAAGCAACCTGTCCTAAATAGGTTTACTTTCTACTACAAGCCAAAGCAAAGCTACAAAAGCTTAATGCAAAGATGAAAAGAAACATTGTGTTCTGATTGAAATTCAGACATTCAAATAAATTTAGGCATTAAATATAAATTTTAAATCATTTTTAAGACTGGATTTTTCCTCTTCCAGATTCTAGTTTTATTTTATATCTAATCATGCTAAGGTTTCTCAATCTAAAGCAAAAACAGTATTTTCAGAAATCTCTAATTTCAGCAGGACTCCACTGATCTACACTCTAATTTCTAAAAATTCATCTCCTAAAATTGACATCCTAAGGTTGAAAGTCTCCACATTAACCTCCCTGATGTCATGGTTCTCTTAGAAAATAAAGGACAAATCGACAACTTCTCTAAGCAGGAGGAGGAGCTAACCTACTGGGGACCTTCTTTTTTTAATCTCTTTTCCTTTTCCTTTCCTTTTGCTTTTTTCTTTCCTTTTTCTTCTCTCTGTCCTCAAAGGATATCATCCTCTAATCTGAAAGAGTACTTTGACCACTGGAATATTCATTTTGATTGCTGAAACCTCATCAGATATATTGGGGGGACACAAGCTAGGAAGAGACAGAGAGAGAGATGGAAAGAAAGAGAGAGAGAGAGAGATGGAGGGAGGGAGAGAGAGAGAGAGACAGAGAGTAGATAAAAGAAGCCTCATTTCTTAATTAGCCTTAATCACTGTGTTGTCTTAGTCAAACTGACACCTGTTAGAAATCTTACCTTAAAAAGACCTTTGGTCTCCCATTGCATCTAGAGTCATCTCTAGTTGTCCTGATTTGTATTTTGCTACTGGATCCAAATGGCTCTGGAGGGGAAAGTGAAGCAGTTAACTTTACATAGCCCTCTCTCACTTAAATCCAATTCACTTGAATATCATGGTATCACCTCCCTGTTGATATGGTCCTCTTTGAGAAAGAAGTACAAACAACAACAGCTAAGTCCATTTCTGGGCCCTTTCTCATCATCTTTCTACCTTGTTTGGACCTGCCCGGGAATGTGTGATATTAATATAGCCTTATATAATTAAGATTTATAAGTACCAGAAGTTTCATTTATTCATGTTTATATTATATGTCATTTTATATGTTATATACATGTTTTACATAACTTCTGAATTCATTCATTTAATCAGCTGAGGATGTAGTGAAAAAATGAAAACAATCCTGACCTCAAGAATTTTACATTCTAATAGGTCACACATACAGAGACACACACTGATTTGATACACACACATACACATTTGTAACACATATATAAAGACACACATACATGTGTGTATATGTGTGTGTGTGTGTGTGTGTGTGTGTGTGTAGTGATAAATACAAAGTAAATTTGAAAGAGAAGATATCTTCACTTGAGGAACCAATAAAAGCTACACACAGAAGGTAAAATTTGAGCTGACTCTAAAATGGACCAGATCCTATGCTAGAACCTGGAGAATGAAGTAGCTTCTTTCCTCAAGGAACTTATACTATAACAAGGTAATGTGAATATAAATAAATGTGTGCAAAGTAAATAGTTTTCACTAAAATAAATTTTCCCAATCATTTTGAAAATATAACGCTCTCCTAAAAAAATAACTAGCAAAATTATTTCCTAGTTTATATTTTAATGATCTAATATTGAGTAAAAAACAAAAAGAAGATTTCAATAGAATTTGATCAAATAATAAAAGTCCTTCTTGACTCTGCTCTGTAATATTAGTTAAATTCTTAAGTCACAGCTATACAGAAAGTCTATGGTCTACTTAAAAATTCACTCAAAATTGCTTATCTTTTTACTTTTTCTCCTTTAGTTTGGCTGTGTAAAGATGGCCTAAAATACTATTTCAATTTCCTTAAAAGTGCTGCCAGTTTGATGAAATATGTTATGATTATTTGAAAGTTCTATTGCTGCTGCTAACTCAACTTTCTTCTTCTGTCCCTACTTTCCTGCTCTCCTCCACCCCTTTCTTGGATATGTTTCTGCAAACATAATCCAAGAATATGTGTCACAGAAATACTAAGTATTCAGGAGTCAAAGCCAAATGAAACTGAAGTCCGCAAAACACAACACTTTCTTGTGATGCTGAATTTCTGATATAAGTAGAGGAAAAATATTCACACCCATATGCATGTGAATCACTCTGCCATAATAACATTTTGCTTTTCAAGTGAATTTTCAGGGTCTCTAAAATTTGAGTCCTTTTCAGGATTGTAGAATAGGCTTTCCCCAAAAGAATTTAACAGATCACAGATGCTGTTTTTACTCCCTCAAAAAAGGGAACGAGAAGACATCATTAACTGACCCACATATCTCCTTGTTCATCTCTATAAAATCTTTATGAGAACAGTCTGTGCACATATCCAGGTTTTCACTGATGAAACCAAAAGCAGAAATAAAAAGACCTCTGCAGATGTTATTCTCTAGAATACACCTTTACAGGCAAGAAACTGTTTAAGAATTGTAGAGAATGCAAAATCCCACTTTGTCTATTTTATGTCATTGTTGATTATTTCAATCGATAGAATAAAAACAGCTTTTAAAGACTCTTTTCAAATAAATTATCTCTCACATATGGTAAAATATTATAAAATTTCATGACAGATATAACTATTTAGGTAACTTTCTTCACTGACTCTTTGAGTACTAACATAAGATAAAGAAACTTAAGTTTCTCTAAAGCAGTAGTTCTCAAAGTATGGTCTAGAGAATCCTGAGGATCTCTGAAACCCTTTTAGAGGGTCTACAAATTCAAAAATAGTTTTTATTTCCAGTATGGTAAATGTCTATAAATATAATCCAGATAAACAAGAATGCTTTGGACAGATCCTCAATAATTTTTAATAGGATAAAGATACTGAAAACAAAAGTTTGAGAACCACTGCTCTAAAATATTCACCAATGTTATAAAAGATGCCTTCCATGTAGTTTAACCAAGAGAAAGATTCCTGATTGAAGATAAAGTTCTTGAAACGTATTTTTTTTTATTATGGCAAAATATTAATTGCAGTTATGCTATTTATTATTTATTTATTGTTCTAATTAATTTTCTTTCTTTTTTTTCAAATAATTATAACTTTTTTATTGACAGAACCCATGCTTGGGTAATTTTTTACAACATTATCCATTGCACTCACTTTTCCGACTTTTCCCCTCCCTCTCTCCCCCGCTCTCCCAGATGGCAAGCAGTCCTATACATGTTAAATATGTCACTGTATATCCTAGATATAATATATGTGTGCAGAACCGAACAATTGTCTTGTTGCAAGAAAGAATTGGATTCAGAAGATAAAAATAACCCAGAAGAAAAACAAAAATGCAAACAGTTTACATTCATTTCCCAGTGTTATTTCTTTGGGTGTAGCTACTTCTGTTCATCATTGGTCAATTGAAACTGAGTTAGATCTTCTCTTTGTCGAAGAAATCCACTTCCATCAGAATACATCCTCATACAGTATTATTGTTGTAGTATATAATGATCTCCTGATTCTGCTCATTTCACTTAGCATCAGTTTATATAAGGTTCTCCAAGTCTGTCTGTATTCATCCTGCTGGTCATTTCTTACAGAACAAAAATCAGTAATGTTATTTAAATGCAAGCTATGTCTTCTTGATAACAGTTTCAGTACTCTATATGCAGTATCACTGTGCCTCAGTAAAAAATAAAATTTCAATAAAACACATTTGGTAAGTGGTCATCCAACCTCTGCTTAAAGACCTCTATTGAAGAACTCACTGACTACTTCCTGAGGCAATTAATTCTACTTTTAGAAAGCTCTGATTGTTAGAAATTTGTTGGTTTGTTGTGTTTTTGTTTTGTTTTGTTTTGTTTTTCAGGTCAACACATCTAAACTTGCTTTTGTATATTTTACCCATTACACTGGGTTCCCAGTAAAAATGCATATTTTTTCCAGATTGCTGTAACAATTTCCAGTGCAAAATAAAAGGGGAGGGAGTGAAAAATGCATACTTTCTAGAATGAAGCATCTAGCCTGACCAATAGTTCATCAAATAGGTTAATCTGTGTATATATTTTAAATACAGTATGTCTTTGAGATGGATAGTAAAAGATAAGTAGAGAGCATATTGATAAAGAGCACAGTGCTTGTAATGATCTTATTCTCCCTTATATTTACACATATTTTATTAATCAATTTATATCATCAAAAATATTTATTGAGTAACTATTATCTGCAATTAACAAAATTTTCTTTTAGAGAACTTCTAGGTCTTTAAGTTATCATGGTTTCATGGTACCAAACAGTATCCAAGTGGCCCAAAGGAGTTAAACTATTTTAAAGAAGTTTTGACACTCCTCTCAAAATGCTTTGGCTCCTGGGAGACTTCTATTTAATAATAAAGATGATTTTACCTGATTCCTCGGAACTACTGAGTTAGAGACAAAATTGGGTTGATAGAAGAGCTTCAAGTCCAACCTCTCATTATTCAGATAGAACTAGCATCCAGGACTCCTGTCTTTTTCCACTAATCTATGCTGCTTTTATTTCATGTCATGGTACAAATTCGCTTGCATCACATATAATATGTATTAAATTGGAAATAGGTTATTTTATTAATCACAGGCTCTATTTCTCATTAATTATGAATTCCAAGAAATTTTTGATGTATCAGAATTATCTATTCTTTACTGTGTCCAAGAAAATGGTATGAATTCTCACTTTACAGTCTTTCTTCTAAAACAGAAGTAGAAAACATGGAGAACATGAGTAATATTCACCAAAGAACCTGATGTAGAATGTTTTCCTTTCACTAATGCATTTATTCCCTGAAGCAACCAGATTCCCCATTTCTTCTTTTTTTAAAGAATGTCTCATTTATTCTTTCTTAAGTATTAATCACACAAGAACCCTGAAAACATAATCTTAGAAGAAATTAAATGCCTATGTTTTCACCCCAATATATGACTCTCACAATCAACATTCCCCACATCTTTCAAAAGAAAAGAAAATCTTGTTGATTATATTGCTTATTTGTTCCCTGTGAATGGAAAATACTGTGAAGCTAAGAGATAGCAAAAACACCATACACTGAATTAGCTTCTATGATAACTTTTTTTTTTGTTATATAGCAGAGTAAACAATCATTAATTTAAAACTTGTAAATTGGAAATCCAAGGATTGTAGCAGTGGAGCTAGTAGAGACACATTCTTACAATATGTGATTACTTTCATAATTCTTGGGTATAGAGAATTACTGTCAAACAAGATAGTCAACTCTCCCCAATGAGATGCATCGAGTGACACTTCAGGAAGAAAGAAAGCAGAAATAGAAAACATGAGGGGAATTGATGTATGTATATGTATATGTTCATGTGAGTTTTTGTATTGTACATACATACATACATATAGGATACATATATCTATCATCTACCTCTGTCTGTCTATTTCTCTGTCTGTCTCTCTCCCCTTTCCTCAAAATCAGATGGCATAGGTAAATCCTTGATGAGCTAACACTGCTAATTTAATAAGGCACTTTCTTTGTAAGTTAGACCACCGAGGAGATCACACAGCCTGCATGTGTCAAAGATGGACCTTGATCTCAGGCTTCTTGGCATTATGGCATGCTCTCTATGCACTATATAATACTACCTTACTAGTAGGCATATGATTTCAAAGCCAAATGAAATGATTTTATGAAATTATTTGGATTTAATTCATAAATATTAATTAAGAGGTATATGGAGAATGCTGGTTGCCAGAGTTAGGAGTAGTGACAGAGGATTTAACTTTCTTTTACAAATTCTTTTTTGGTTTTTTTAAAATTATGAACATTTATAAAAGAATAAAATGGGAAATTCTGGAATTTCTGGGTGCTTCTGGTGAAAGATAACATCAGACAATAAAACCTGCTCTTAAAGAAGTTAAAATCTACTCTAAAAGGTAAGAAATATATAGAAGCACTTATACAGCAAATTAGACAATGACTATAAAAGGACAAGAAGTCCATACGATGTGCTATGAGAAATTGGGGGCTGATCATGTTGATGATGGTAATGGAAAAAGAATAGATTTAAAAGCTATGTTGTTTTCCTATTCAACTTTTTAAAAGATAGGTAATCACCTCCTTCATCTTAATGGAATCACATCAATTTCTAAGATAGGTGAAAAATCAGCTAATTTTAAAGAGTTCAGTGTTTTAATGCAGAAGAACCTGTTCTGATTCTGCTACTTACAATCTATGTGACTGTGGCCAAGTCATATAACCTTTCTGAGCTATAAGAACCTCCTCTGAAAAATGGGAAAAAAAATTGTCGTATCTGCCTCACAAAGGTTTAAGGATAAAATGATATAATACATAAAGACCTTGATAAATCTTAAAAGTGCTATGAAATTCCAGTTATAATTAGTTTTATAATTGCAAAAGTTGTCTTTGAAAATCAAGCTGTTCTCCAATTGATAAATGGTCAAAGAATATGAACAGACAATTTTCAGATGAAGAAATTGAAACTATTTCTAGCCATATGAAAAGATGCTCCAAGTCATTATTAATCAGAGAAATGCAAATTAAGACAACTCTGACATACCGCTACACACCTCACAGATTGGCTAGGATGACAGGAAAAGATAATGCTGAATCTTGGAGGGGATGTGGGAAAACGGGGACACTGATGCATTGTTGGTGGAATTTTGAACACATCCAGCCATTCTGGAGAGTGATTTGGAACTATGCTCAATAAGTTATCAAACTGTGCATACCCTTTGATCCAGCAGTGTTTCTACTGGGCTTATACCCCAAAGAGATACTAAAGAAAGGAAAGGGACCTGTATGTGCCAAAATGTTTGTGGCAGCCCTCTTTGTAGTGGCTAGAAACTGGAAACTGAGTTCAATTGGAGAATGGCTGAATAAATCATGGTATGTGAATATTATGGAATATTATTGTTCTGTAAGAAATGGCCAGCAGGATGCTTTCAGAGAGGCCTGGAGAGACTTACATGAACTGATGCTGAGTGAAATGAGCAAGATCAGGAGATTATTACATACTTCAACAATAATACTATATGATGATCAATTCTGATGGACGTGGCTCTCTTCAACAATGAGATGAACCAAATCAGTTCCATTTGTTCAATAATGAATAGAACCTTCTACACCCAGTGAAAGAACTCTGGCAAATGAGTATGAACCACTACCTAGCATCTCCAATCCCTCTCTTTTTGTCCACTTGCATTTTTGATTTCCTTCACAAGTTAATTATACATTATTTCAATGTCCGATTCTTCTTGTGCAGCAAAATAACTATATCGATATGTATATATATATATAAATATATATGTATATATATATATATATATATATATATATATATTATATATATATATATATATATATATATATAGTATTTAACATATACTTTAACATATTTAACATGTATTGATCTACCTGCCATCTGGGGTAGAGAGTGGGGGGAAGGAGGTGAAAAATTGGAACAAAAGGTTTTGCAAGAGTCAGTGCTGAAAAATTGCCCATGCATATATCTTGTAAAAAAAAAAAAAGCTATAATAAAAAAATAAAAGCAATAGTATGGGTTTTCTAAAGTCTAAAAAAAAAAGTAGTCTTTGAGTAGCATAATATATCATAATACAGTTTCAAAAAACATGTTTTAAAGAAAATAGAAATGCTTTAGAAAAATTATGGTCTCTTATTTTAATCCTAAACAGGTAACTAAGTTTGCTTTTTGTTTTTTAAAGAATTATAGAAATTTAATTTTCCTTGCTTACTCTTAACATTAACATTGTTCTTGGAAAACATAGAAGGATTGAGAGAAGGACAAACTGCTCTCAGATCAAAAAATGTTTCAGGAGAGGAATAATTATAATAATTCTAGTAAGGAAAATTGTCTCACCCCTGTTCACCCCATCTATATTCAGTCCACCCCACTATTATGTGGCTATTATTTTTTCCTCTAGACAGTAATCATATTGTCTTCTATTCTGAGGTGGCACCTGAAAGGAGGGCAAAATCTCTTGGTTTTGAGAGGAGAATAAAGTGTGTCATTTAAGTTGGCATTATTTATGCATAAACTATAGCCTAATTGAGTGGGAAGGGAATGATCTAAATAAAAGTGTTGCAAGGGAAAGTGTTTCCTATCAAAACCCTTGAGGATGCTATTGGGATTTCTGGAATTTGTCCCATATACATTAGCCCACTTGCCATTGATCTTTTTAATCTTTGCTTCCGAGTATATTCTCTCCTTTTCCCAAATCTCTTGGCCTTCTCAGAATTTAGGAAGAGTAGGAACTAGAGTTCAAATTTCTTTATTGGATCCAGTGTTGTTTTCTTCTTCCTTCTGGTCAGAAATAAGTGGCCAAACTGGAATAAAGATAGAGGATATGACACTGTCTTTGTGGGAAAAAAGCTTAAGATTGTCATAACTTTCTCTATTATCATCATCCTTTATTCCCAAAGACAAACATCTTAAAGATAATATGAAAATGTAATTTCAGCCCCAAGCCATTTCCTCTACTCCAAAAATTCCAGGGGCTACTATTATTTTTTCTTTCCTTTGATATTTATGTTATTAGGAGTAAAGGAAATGGAGGAGCATTAGGTCAGCCATGGAATAGTGAAGCCCTCATTCTAACTCTGGGTTAGAGAAAAAGGCAAGGTATCCTTATCTTTGGGGCACGAGTGAAGCCTCCATATCTTGTTTTTTTATGTTCTCTAAGTCTTTTTAAAAAAATTTTTTTATTGTTCTGAACATAAGAAACAAAATATGCATTTCCATAGCAAAGTAAAAATAGAAAATTACAATAAGAATATTGTACTTGAAACTACTACAAATCTATTATGTACAACTTGCTATTTCTTTTAAATATACAGCAAATTTATCATGTAAATTTCTTCTTTCCCCTTCTCCACTCAGAAATGGCTAATATCAGACACAAATATATGTCTATAATTATATACCTGTATATATGTATGTAATTATATTAGACACAAATATATATATAATTTATACATTATAAAATTGAATAACTGAGAAGATAAAGGGAGAGAGAGAATGTGTCAGTTCTTTCTCTGGATGTAAACGGCATCTTTGCCATTAATTTGGCTATTTGTACTAAGACAAATCTTAAAAGGGAGATATGATTGCTCTGCAGGATCCAGATTTGGGCCTAAGCTGATTGCATAAAGCACAGTTTCCTTAATAGGCAAGAGAATTTTGAGTTCTGATAATGGTAACCTGGATGCAAGAGAAAGAAAAGGAAGGAGGGCAGGGAAAGAAAACCGGATATCAAGAAAAATTAGTATTTATTAGTAATACTCATAGCTTGGACAGTCACAAAGACCTATTAGTGGTTTTCCAGGATCCTACCTGGATCATTGATTACCATGGGATCTATTGGTTTATAACCTGTTTTACACAGGCCAGGCAGAACCTGGACTATTTCTGGAGGAGATAGATAATAACTAAGGAAACTGAAAATGGAGTGTAGTTTGGTCTAGCTTGCTTTGGAGCCCTCTAACCTCCTTCAGCAATGGAGGTAAGTAGAGAGATATCTTTGAAAATATGAACTACCAGGGCTCTTTTCAGTTCCTTATTAAATGAGGATAAAATAAAAACCTTCTGTTTCAAATTGAATGCTATTCAAAACTAGCTAATGAGATAATATTTATTTAAAAAAAAAAGTTTAGCACAATTTTTGGCACACAGTAGGTACTGTCTAAATACCTTTTTTCTTCCCTTTCCAACTGTACTGGCCTACTTGTATTTTTCAAATACACCACTCCTTGTGTTGCACTGGTGGTTCCCAAGCCTGAGAAATTCTGTCCTCTCACCTCCTCTTCTTAATCTTTCTGGCTTCCTTCAAGATTCAGTTCATATCCCTTTTCAGTGGCCTTCCTGGTCCTTCCAGATGCTAATGTTTTCCATTTTTCTCATTGCATTTATCTTCTCTGTGTGTATCTTGTCAATGTCTAATTGTTTATATTCTGGCTCCCATATTAGAAAGTACACCTTTTGGTAGATAGGGTTTCTTTTTGTTTTTAGTTCTTTGTCTTTCTTTCTATCCCTAGAAAATAGTATCTGAAATATAGAAAGCAACTAATAAATGCTTGTTGAATGACTGACTAACAAACCAAGTACTATCTTTGTTTGTGCATAGTTAAATGCCTTCCATATAATACTAGTTCAATAAATATTAATAGGATTGAACTGAATTATTAAAATGATATAGAATACCAAATCACTAGGTAGTGCATGTTCAGTTACTGTGGGTAGGAGGTACATTAGATTGAAGGATACTCTTCCAATGTACCCCACAGTCATTAATGATCACACACCCATTGGACATATTCTTCTTGATTTGACAAATTATCTTTAATTTCCCTTAATCTCTGCAAGAGCACTTTTTTAGTCTGTCTCAAAGGAAAATAGAAAAATTACTGACTAATTAATGCCATCCAGGGTTTTCTTCCTTCAGATTTTTAAGCCTCATCTTGCTTAATTTGTGAAATCTATAAAGATTGTAACCAAGGGTGCTATGTCTGAAAGTAAGACATTCATTTGGAATATTCAGTGTATCATTCATAAACCTTCCTGTGGTGATTTCATTTAGCACACCCAAAATCACTATGGGGAGTTCCATTGCTTGAGACAAGGCTGGTTACTTCTGCAAATTTATTCTACTACAATAGGCAACAGCAGGTATTGACTACATCTGGAGCTCAGAGCATTGCGCTAAGTACTCTAAGGGGGAGTTACAAAGAAATCACAGATTTGGAGTTTCTTGTATCATAACAGGGAAAACAGGCCCAACACCAATGAAGCTAAGTTAAAATCACCTAGAGCCTTAATTGAACTAACTGCTGATTTTAGTTAAGTAAAAAATTAAGAAGAGATTAGAATGCTGAAAAGTCAACTTGATTGATGATGATAAGAGCTAGCATTCATGTAACACTTTAAGTTTATAAAGCACTTTATGGCTACACTCACAGCAGTAGAAGGTAGGTGTTATTGCCATTCTATAGATGAGAAAATGGAGGCAGATAAAGTTTAAGTGCCTTATTCAGAGTTACATAGCTTGAAGGCCAAAGTTTTCTCCATTACACATGATATTACTGATTGTTGCCCTTTTAGCATTTTCATCAAGAGTAAGGCTGGTTAGTGAAGAATTGTTAATATCTCTTTTCTAGACCAGAAATGGATTCACTGATTTGTGAGCACCATGACCTGTATTCAAATCTCACCTGTTATTAAGTGTGTAATCTTGAGCAAATAACTTTCTCTCTCTGGACCTCAGTTTTTCATTTGTAAATTAGTGGCTGGAACTAGATGATCTTTGAAGTCCTTTCTTCTTCAAAATCTATGATTTTAGAAGTCTAGTTATGTGAGAACAATATGGTATGGACCAAAGTTTTTCTGTTCTCTTGTCTGCCATCCCTCTCCTTACCTACAGCTACTGGTCTCTTTCATACTTCTTCCAGATTAATCTGTATTTAAAGATTTGGTAATGTCACACCAGCAGTTTGCTAGCACAGTGGGTAGAGTGAAGATTGTTGTTCAATGCCCTTCTTTCTTAAAGAGGGCCACAATATTGGGGCCTGACATACAAGTGAATTGGATTTAAGTGAGGGAGGGCTGTGCAAGGCTCACTTTCTCCTCCAGAGATATCTGGATCTAGTGACAAGATGTAGAATGAGGATGACTGGAGTTGGCCCTGGGTATAGTGGGAGATCTTAGTTTGTTGTTGTTTTTTTTTGTTGTTTTTTTGTTTTTAATGTATTTTTTTTTTAAGTTAAGGTCTTTCCCAGGTCTTACTTTAACTGAGGCAATACCCAATCAGTGACTTGCAATTATGGTCAAGTGACTTGCCCAGGATCACACAGCTACTAAGTGTTAAGTGTCTGAGTCTGTATTTGAATTCAGGTCCTCCATCTAGCTGGCCCTTAATATATATTTGTTTTTGAATCATATCGGGAGAGAAAAATAAGAACAAAAGGTGAAAACCATGAGAGAAAAAAAAAAGAAAAAAAATGAACATGGTATGGGTTGACTTATAGTCTCCAAACAATCTCTCTTTATATTTATATAAATGTCAATAATATAAATATCAATCAGAGCTTAAAAATGACCAAGTGATAATTGGCCTGGGACCTGTTGTTGGTAAATTAATAAGAGACAAAATGATTTGGAAGGCATCGGCTTTAAGAAATAAATCTAGTCTTCAAACCCCAAGATATCTTGTGAGATTTCAACAAACAAGGTAGAAAGTCTTTCTAAGTCTGTCATTATTATTTTTTCACCAATTTACTTATTTCTCAATTCAATTTAAAAAATCACCAGTTAATCACCTTCTATATGCAGAATACTCTTCTGGGTCTTATTAGAATTATAAAGATTAAACAAGACAAAGTTCCCATCCTAATGGAAAGTAAAGTTTAGTTCAAAGAAAGGGAATATGTACAAATAATCATGACATGCAGTAATACATTGTATTTTCCTAATTTCAAATTTAGCCTAAGATGCTTACTAATTGTGTTATAATGCCAGAGAAACTGAGGCAGGAAAGAGATTAGAGAGTTTTTAATATTTTATTAATTGGAGAACATAATTGACTGGACAGGACTCTCATCTCAAAGTATCCAGTGATGTATGGGAGAATCCCAATTCCTTATATATCTTTTTTACAAACAAAGAAAGGGGAAAGAAGGGGAAAACTTCACAGAGCCATTTGATTCTATCAGGATAGGGGGGAGGTTATAAATTCTTACTAAAAGCCAGAGTCAGGATGTCTGAATGAACAGAAGTAAAGATGTCAGTGAAGTATCTGGGATAGGCTTATCTCTTGGAAAATTTTAGAGGGATAGTGTCACAAATTCCTGAAAGCAGAAGGAGCCAGGAAGTCTAATCTCCCCCTTATCTTGAGTCTTACATTAGCAATTTATAACCTTAGAGCAAATGGTCCTCAGTCTTAATGGATCAGAGGGGAGTTTTACAACTAAGGGGAATGAAGCAGAACAGTTAAGGAAACTGAGTCAGGACAGTTAAAGAGAATTGTGGCACAACAGTGTGACGCCAAGTCAGTCACTAAATCCTTTTTGCCTTACTTTTCTCATCTCAAAAATGAACTGGAGAAGGAAATGGCAAATCATTACAAAATCTTTGAGTTAATAAAACCTCCAAAGGAGTTAAGGAAGAGTCAGACACAACTGAAAAATAGCACCTCACACAGTCATAAAATAAGATCCTAGATTTAAAGCTAAAAACATATTAGAATTACCTAACCTCAATAATCTTTGGTGATTTTTATTGCCTTTCACCTACACTTTAAGTCTAGTATTTAAGGCCCTCTACATCTAGTCCTACTCTGTTTTCCAGTTTCATCTCATTTTATTTTTCTCCATATACTTTATATTTCGGTCACAGAGTATTCCGTTCTCGTCTGAATCTGTCTTATGCTTTCTTACTTCTATCCTGTCTCTTTTCAGTTTTCCTAGGTTCTCATTCATTTTCATTTGTAAAATTGCTACCTATCCTCTAAGTCTTGTGACTCTCACATACTTCACAATGTATTACTGTGTGTCATGATTATTTGGTCATATTCCCTTTCTTTGAGCTAGACTTTACTTTCTATTAGGATGGGAACTTTGTTTTGTTTAATCTATATGACTCTAATAAGGCCCAGAAGAGTAATTCTGCATATAGTAGGTGATTAGCTGGTGTTTTTTAAACTGAATTGAGAATTAAGGAAATTGATGAAAAAATGAGAATGACAAGACTTAGAAATAGAACAAATGGATTGAAAGAAAGAGAGGACAGATTCTAGGAAGATCTTAGAACTGGGGAACTAGAAGGATAAAATCAGCAAAGATAAATGTTAAATGAGTAGACTCAATTGCTTTGTTGATTACCAGATAAAGATTTTGATTCCCAAACTGCTTTTCCCTACTGCCTAGTATATTCACCATCCCCCATTCTCTAAGTGGTATGTGCTTAGCTAAGACAAATCAATTTTTTACTATTAGTTTAAACAAGATTTAATTAAGAAAGCAAATCTGTTATAGAACAATAATTCTTTCCAAAGATAAATATGATTTTTTGCAGTACTCATTATTTCTTATTATCAGCCACTGTTGCCTCCCACCAGTGTTGTGGCTATCTAAAACTTGATTGTGCTTTGTTTTTAGAAGGTGACATTTCTGTACTTTCTGGTTTTCATTGAGTTCAATAGATACACAATTTTTGAGACAATAATATGTCTTTTTTACAGCTCAGGCTTAAAATACACATCCAATAAGTTGCTTCCTGTGTTCAATATATTTCTGCTTTTAACCTTCAAGTCACTTGTGTCCAAGAAGAATTGTAATCTGAAATATTCCTGTATAATACATAACAAATTGTAATGAAACAATATTTTAAGGTTTAAGAAGTCTTGGAATTTGGTAGTTTTCTCTGATTCCTCTAAGTAAGAAAGTGCTTCTATATAGCCATTCCTGAGGTGAAATCAATTAACAAAGAGTACAATTTATTCTGATTTGACATAACTCATATTACACAAATTGTCAGACCAGTCAAAGACATTAATATGTACCGATTGGTTAGATTTGTACACTGACCTGCCTCCCTAGTATTTCACATTATGCTTTTCTCATCACTAGGTCTTGCCCTATTGCCTTTCCCATTTTCTCCTCTATTTCAATTTCTCATCTCCTTGCAAGTTCTACTATGCTCATTTAGAATGCACACTACATGCTAGCCTTTACTAATCAGCCTCATTATCAAAGTATAAAAATGCACACAGCCCCTGGTTATCTGCTTACTTTTTCAATTTCCTTGCTTTAGTGCATGCTGCCCTTAAACTCTGTCCTTATTGTTAGGGCAAGTAGGATTCTTGCCCTGAAGCTGTCCTTTCAAACTCACCTTTGGGCCTGAATGCTTTCTTGCCCTCAGGCTCTCTTCACACTGATAATCTGGGGTAGGGTGAATGTTGCTTTTAGATTGGCTCCTTTCAGTTTCAATTTCAAGATTCCTACCTTCCACTCCCAGGTTTTCACCCTTCAGTTTCTGAATTAGTTTTTAAAAGCCTGCTGGCTTTAAGCACTTTGTTTTCCCTGGTAATATTTAATTGTTTAATTCTTCAAAAGCATATAGATGGACTTTAGTATCATTGATCTGGTATTTTCTCTTATTCATTTCAATATTCATCTGAAGTATTTTTAATATTACATTTCACTGATGTGTTCATGTGTTTAACCTTTTTTCTTTTCTTTCCCCTTCCCCCCCCCTTTTTTTTGTTTTTGAGTTGAATTATGGACCTAAAATCCTCTTCCTCTTTGCTAAATACATATTTTCTTCTGAAGGAAATCGGGGCAACTAGATGGTACAAGTGGATCGACTACTGGATCTGGAGTCAGAAAGAACTTATTTCATGGCTAGCTATGTGATCAGGGCAAGCCACTTAACCCTGTTTGACATAATTTCCTCCTCTATATAATGGAGGAAGAAAATGACAAACCATTCTAGTATTTTTTTGCCAAGAAAACGCCAAAAGAAGTCACAAAGATTCAGACATATTTGAAACAACTCAACAATAAACAATTTGCGAACACATGTCACCATTTCAGATATATGGAAAAGATATGAGAAATGTATTTTTCTTTTTCATTTATTCATTTGGCAGGCATAGTAACCTTAACTCCCCAGGGAGCAGAAACAAGAATAATGTGTAGAAATTAGAAAATAGACAATTTAGGCTTGATGGCGAGGAGGAAAAAAATTTAACAGTTATAGAATTGTCAAAAGTATCATAGTCAACCTCAACTACTAGGGTATCTTCAATTAGAACCTGAACAGACACTTTCTATAGCAGAGATTCCTTTCATGTCTCAGTTGGGCTAGATGAATTCTGATGTCCCTTCCAACTATTAAATTATTTAGTTCTGGTTCCTAGAAAGATGATGTGTGTTTTCTGTTGTTTGAGAGCATGAATCAGTTTTTCTCAGAATTATCAAGTTGTACAGTAGAAAGAACCTGAGTCTGTCTAAATCTATTCCCCTAATCTTTACATGAATTTATTTAATTATTTTTTGGTGAGGCTGTCAGAATTAAATGACTTGCCCAGGGTCACATAATTAATGAGTACCTGAGGCCATATTTGAACTCAGGTTCTCCTGATTCCAGGGCCAGTATTCTGCCCACTGTGCCACCTACCTGTCCCATGAATAACTTTTACAAACTTCCCCACAATTAATTTAGCTGCTTACTTGGATATTTCCCATAACAGAGAATATACTATCTCATAAAGCATTCCATTCCATTTTTGTATGACATTAATTATTAGAAGTTCTTTAATTGAGAAAAAAGTCTTCCACTCTGAAACTTCTATAAGTTGCCTAGTTAAATCCATTACTGAATAAATCATTTTTATGACATATCAGATGAGTATATGAAACCCCCCTTTTGGGGCCACTGACTCAATTGGCACTCAAAATGAGTGGGGTCTCAGGAAGTTGATTCCACTATTCTAATGAGGTATATAGCCCTTAGTAGTTACACATCTAGTATTATTGCTGTTGAGTTTCCATTGGTATATTTTTTAATAATAACTCACTTATTTGGGTAGTAGAGTAGAACATTTGCTGCAAACATCCTTCCTGTAATGCTGGAGAAACTGAGATAAGATAGAGATTAGAGAATTTTTAATATTTTGTTTGAATTTCTGAGAGGGATAGATTGTCTGGGGACAGAGCAGAATCCATTTTGCCCCCAGGTCTGAATTGGACTTTTTGTCAAAGAATTCAACACGGAATGTGAGATTCCAATGATTTTTAAAGGGCTCTAGCTATCACGGGTAATAAAGGCGAGGGGTGCCATCCAAACACTTATGAGCAGGAATTTCCAGGAAGCACCATCAATTTGGTTCTAACAGGTTGGGGGTGGGACCATAAATTCTGATAAATTGGGAGTGAAAGGGGTAGTATGGAAGAGATAGAGGTAGAGGATGCCAATTAGATATCTGTATAGAACATCTGGAGTTTTATGACTCTTTTGGAATGCCAGAATGGCCAGATCTCCACAGGCCCAATTATCTCAGTCCTAATGAACAGGAAAGGGGGGTTGTAATCATGGGGATTGATGTAGGACAATTTAGGGAAACTGAGGCAAAACAATGAAAGGAAACTGTGGCACAACACTCCCAAAATCCTGAGTTACTCTCTTCCTCAAATACAAAGAGTTCATGAGAGGAGGGGGTTTAAATTTAGAGTACAATTATAAAGAGACATATAAGTAGACAACATATGTGGTAAAGGGTTGACTCTTAAGCTGGAAAACTTTCTTGTCAGTAGATGGCATACTTCTCTGCTATAAATTCTTTTTCAATTATGTCCAGTTCTTCATGACCCATTTGGCATTTCTTGGCAAATAAATTGGAGTAGTTTTCTATTTCCTTATTCAGTTCACTTTATAAATTAAGAAATGGAGACAAACAGCATCAAAACTTCATTGTAAAAATTCTGTCCACTTTCAGAGAGAAAATGATGAATTCTGAAACCAGATTGAAACATGTTTTATTTTTTTTCATTATTTATTTTTCTTGTCCTTTCCCTTCCCAATGGGACTAATGTGGAAATTTTTTTACATATTTCATATGTATAAAGAGTTATTTTGTTTCTTGGCTTATCAATGAGTAGAAGTAGAGAGATAATTTGGAACTGAATATAAAAATAAAAAATTTAATTAAAAAACTTCATTATGTCTATGATTGACTTTTTGTTTCATTACTTCCTCCAATATGACTTCTGGAGCTTTTCAGATAACATTGTCATTAAATGATGTAAAACTTGGAAACCAACATTACCAACATTATCTGTCTGTCTGTCTATCTACTTGTTTAGATCTATACATATATAAACACATTAGTAGAAATAGTATTATTTGTATGTATATTATTATATATATTATATATACACATATATCTGTGTGAATACTTTTTGAAAAGATGTAAAGTAAAGCATAACAACAAATTTGGACCTTGTAGAATGGTTAGACATCAAGTAATTACTGATAACTGGTTTAAGGCCATTGAACCAAGATTGGCAGAACATCTCCAGTGACATGGTCTAAGAATCTATGCTTGGCCCCATGTTATTCAGGAATTTGTCAGTGATTTGGATAAAGACATAAATGATATCTTCATCGTATTTTCAGATTACATAAAACTGAAAGGAATAGCCAAGATGGTAATACCAGAATCCAATAAGACTGAGAATACAGGTTAAAACTAATATGGTGAAATTGAATAGGAATAAATTCAAAGTTTTACACTCACATAAAAATATACCAACTTTATAAGTGTAAGATGGGGGAGGTACAAGTTGCTTTCCTCTATTAGTAATGGAAAATATTTTTATATGGCTATTGATGAGTCCATTTTGTCAAAATTGATTTCTTGAACTTTTCACCAATATTGTACCTAAATTTATTTTTTCTGCAATAACCACTACACACACATACATATAATTATACATATATTACCGAATTTATAAAATTGTTGTGAATATCAACTGCTATAATTATATACAAAGTTTTCTAGCTATTAAGTAAATATACATGTAAATATGAGGTATTTTTATTTCAATATTTCAAAGACTTGTGATTTTCCAATGTAGAAGTTCAATCTGTCAGCATATAATTGAAACATTCTTCAAGTTAATAGTTTTCCAGGGTTTCTGTAGAAAAACAAAAATAAATATTATTATCTTGATTATAGCAGTTGATAATGCATTTCTTTTCCTTGTTGGTTTTTAAGTAAAGAATGGATAACTACTTATTTGGTATATTATATGGAGGATTATTTTTCAGGTATGAATTGAACTAAATGGTTAATGAAGTCACTGCTAACTCAAATTCTTTTATATGGTAAACCAAAATAATATTATTTAGAATGCCATATCAATTAACTTTATGCTAGTATAATCAATCCATTTATTGACAAATATTTATTGTACATTTGTATGTTAGGCAATGTGTTAAATGCTGGGATTATAATGAAAAAAATCAAAAAGTCTTTGCCATTAAGGACTTTACTTTTTAATGATGGAAGAAAACACATGCACACACAAACATATGGAATACAGACAAGATAGAAGGTAAGTCTTAGAGGGGAGGAATTACTTTATCAGATTAAGTGAATTCTGAATCAATAAAATAATTGGATTTGAGCAAAGCATTAAAAAAACAACCTGGCATCATTGTAAAAACATGGTAAGATGCAAACCAGATCATGACAGTGATATGAGTATATAGATGTAAAACAATAGAATCAAAACATTCATTATATATATAATCAATTTAAATAAATGGATAATAGGCTTATCAAATACAGATAATATAAATTTAAAAGCAACAGCTTAAAACAACATTCCAACAATTTAGAATTACAATGTGCCACTCTCATCTTGCTTCTAAAACTTATATCCTGTCATGGTATTCTCAAATCCCTGGTTTCTCAAGTCCCATATCAGTAGAGTAGAAGCTCTGGAAGCTGAACAGGGTCAGAAAATAGAATTTTCTTTTCTTTTTTTTTTCTTTTCTTTTTGTGCTTATTCACCCATTCATGTACTCCTCTTTGTTAAGCTAGTGAAAATATCTCAGTAAAAGTACATAGCATAAAATTGCAGATTCCCTTTCATAACTTTGTGCATCTTGATTTTTCCTTACTTAAAGCCCCATCATCCATTCTTCCCATTCTCACATTGCCTAGCAAGCACCCCAGATACAGATGGTATTCCTGTGCTTGCTTCCATCAGTTAGTTTTCTCTTTCTTTTTCTGCTTGACTAATGCAAGCTTCAGTTTTTTCAAGTTCTGTCTCAGCACTTCGACCTCATCCTAGTGGCCATACTGCTTAGCTTTTAAAAAAAAAAAAACTATACTTTGACACTGTCAATCTGCTAGAGAAGCAGCTCTTCATATGAATTCTGAGAAGACAATGCTTATTAGAGTATAAATTCCTTCAGTCCTTGAGGATATTATTCATGTGAGATCAGAAGCATGATACCCATTTAAATCAAGAAAATACTCTTTTATTTTTTTCTATCTTATTATTTTCTATTTGTGTTAAATTTGTACAGTTTAAAAGTTAAATTATTGTCTCTGCTATGCAGGCCAATAGTCAAGGTTTTCAGTGAAGTGTGACAAGAGAAAACCACCCTTAGGATGCACAGCTTAATGTGGTCAGAGATAATTTATATTATGCTGTTTCATAGGCTAGATAGTTGTGTTGCCAGGAGTAAGCTTGGAGAATTTTACACACCACTGCATTCTCATTTGTTACCTTCAATGAGCCTAATCAGTTTATCCTGAAGATCTCCTATAAAAGTTATATTCATTCTTTCCTTCAATTTATTGGATTTCATATTTTTTTAAAGCTCTGCCAACTCCAAAATTCCTGTCAAAAATCAGAATACATTGTTTCAGGAGAATTGGAAGACAATAGGTTAATTTTTTTTTAAAATTGTTTGTTTTCATATATTTCTTAGAAATTTAAGCTTTCTATAAATTATAGTAGAAAAAAGAGTGCAGTTATTGGCAGTGTTCTACAAAGAAGAAAAGAAAAGACAGTTGAAGTATATGAAAATGAACAAAAGGGAACAAAAGGAAGTTCATAAAAAGACATTTAAAAGGAAAAAAACTTCAAAGGTAACATGTTATCTTTATTTATATTTAAATAAGTTGTATATTACCCAGATGTGTAATTTAATATGCAATCCTCTTTTTATACTGTTGGATAAGGAATTATTTATTTTTCTATGTTTATTATGTTCAAAACTTTTTAAAAATAAACCTCAAAAAAGGAAATACACATGGAAGAAAGGATGGAAAAATAAGAAGGGAAGAACAGACTTATGATTTCTTTAAAATAGGGAATTCCCAAGTGAGAAATTTTCTACTGCCACTTCAAGTAGACATTTATTTTTTTCTGCATTTTGCTCTTTTGACTTAAAAGTCACCTAAACTAGCCTTTTGTTTTTTTCAATAATAATTTTAATTGAAATTTTGTGATATTAAGCATCTTCCCTAATTCTCTTATTAAAAATTAGATTTATTGATGTTTTGATTTTACATTGCATCTACAAAGTAAAATAATTAAGTAAAACTAATAATTCAGGAACCTTGTCTGAAAGTACATATAACATTTCAAATCTCTAGCACCCCAACCTTCACACATATACCTATTTTAAAAAATTAGCAGAAATATATTTTTTCTTTATGCATGGAGGGGGGGGGAAGGGAACACAAATTCTAAGATAAATATGCACAGAAAAACAAAACAAATTCCTTCCATGGCTTTATACAAATACATATGTGTATATCTAATACATACATACATATATATCCTTAACATTAAAATCATGCTTCTATGTCTCATCTACTCAGGCTATACTAGAAGATAATAAGGTCATTATTACAATAAGTAAATTGTGCTGTGTTATTTTACTGAAAAGTTTGATTATTAACATGATAAGGATTTCTCTCCTCCTTCCTTATGCCCCCCAAAGAAGATTATTAGTGTTTAAAATATTGCTTTGTAATGTGCTGAGGATAGAGGAAACTTAGAATGATTGAAAGTGCAGCAAATTTTTCCAGAATCCACCCATGAAATTAATTAATAGTAAATGTTTTAATATGCTAATGGAAAGAATAGAAAGGAAAGGCATGCCCTTTACTAGGGCTAGTTGTTCTCTTCTCCCCAATTAATGTGTTCCTTTGTAACAATCACTCTCTAGGGATAATGGCCCATATTTGTTGTCTAATCAATTACTTAAGTGGAAATATGGGAAGTAGGGAGCCAAGATGATAGAATAAAGTCAGGAAGCTGCTCTAGCTCTCCCAGTTTCCCTCAAAAACCACATGAAACCAAGCCTCTGGACAGTCTGGCAGGATGAAACCTCTCTCCAGTTAAAGATAGACTAAAAAATCTTCAAGATTGGTCAGTCTCACTGGGATGAAAAGGATGTTCAGCCCAGCTCACACAGACTCTGGGAAAGCTGGTCAGAGGGGCTTAAGCACAGCAATTCAGCAACTAAGTGTAGAGAAGAAATTCAGGGAGCAGTCCACAGTCCCAGCTCAGCAGAAAAACTCTGGGAAACTAGGCTATTTTCTGAACAGAGCAGGCAAAGCTGCCCCTATAAACATAAGGGGAGCTGCGCTCAAAGCCAAGGCTACACAGAAAACTTGGGACTGCACCCCTGTTTCCCTAGGAGCAAAATTCAAACAAAGATGTTAAAAAAGAGAGAAAATACCAAAAGAAAAGAAAAAAAATGAGCAAGAAACAGAAAAGAACCTTAACCATAGAAAGCTACAATGATGACAAAACACTAATTCAGACAAGGATAAAATGTCCACTGAAGAAATCTCAGACTGATATGAATTGGTCTCAAGCCCAAAAAAGTTTCTTAGATGTGCTCATAAAAGACTTTAAAAGGCATTCAAGAGAGGTAGAAGAAAAAATGAGAAATGAAATGAGAAGTATGTATGAGAAAGGCAACAGATTGGAAAAGGAAAGAAAAAAAAAAGTCTGAAAAAACAACTTCTTAAACACTAGAATTAACCTAATGGAAAAAGAGATGCAAAAGCTAATTGAAGAAAATCACCCATTAAAAATTACAACAGGGCAAATGGAAGCTAATGACTTTATGAGATATCAGGAATCAGTCAAACTAAAACAAATGAAAAAATGGAAGAAAATGTGGAATATGCCATTGGAAATCTGGAAAGTAAAACAGAATGCTAAACTGCTAGGGGGAGATATTTTGGTCAGCTGGCCCTTATGACATAAGATATTGATATTGGTAAGGAGAGCTGATCTTCTTCTGACATTTGTCTGAACTCTCTTCTTTGGCCAGAACTGAGAGCAAAATGTTCTTCTAAGAGTAATTTTTGTTGGATGTAATGAGATGACCTCGTGCTCCACCTAGTGTAGATCACTCCTCTAGAGTATCTATTACCAGAAAAGAAGCCTAGATCTAAATTCATAAAATTTATTTCTCTACTATCTCTTTTAGAGAGCCACATGCCCACAGGATGTAACAGGAGCATGATAAATAATCTTACTTAGTTTCTTTCTAAGGAACTTAATTGACAGCCATTTTCCTGCTTCAGAAACAGCCACATACTTAATTCAGTCCATTCAGAATCATCACATGGAATTCACACACTTTCTCATTTTCATTAAAAGCATTTAGAATAGTTCTTACTGCCAAGTATTATTGACTTTCCTGTAATATTCTATTTACATTCTGCATTCTGAATTTCCAGTCTCTCTATTAATAGTTCTGTTAATAATGTTGTAATGTTTTATCTCTCTAATATACACAGTATCCTTATACACATACATATGTATGTATCAATATGATTATATATGTAACAATACATATTTATATACAATGTATTTAACTTAATTCATTTTTTTGGTTAGTAATTGGAGTCAAAATATTTCAAAGTTTGTTATGGAAGCATAGTGTGGGCAAAATGTTCAGAATTATTCTATTGATATTGTACTCCTTATCTATGTGAAAGTTTCCTTTGGATTATTTATATATTTTATAAAGCTAGTAAATCAAATAACATAGATCAGTAGTTTTTAAACTATGGTCTGTGGACTCTAGTCCTTCAGATAGTTTTGGATCTTGTGCACAAAGTGTTAGAGGTATTTTTCTATGTCAAATTTGGAAATACCTAATAAAATTTACATGTTAGAAAGAATTTAAATATATACACACATATTTATATTTATATAACTCATATATAAATATAAACTGTATATGTCTATATCATATATATGCATAGATATCAATTTAAATGTATATATAGTAAATTTGATATCCTAAAAGTTTTAGTGGCTTAAAATTGCACTAAGGCTTTTTAATGCATCTTGTATTTATTTTTCTATATACCTGTTGTAGGTATCACTTCCTACTTCCCCTTTCCATATTTCTAATAGGATATAAGCTCTATCAAGGCCAAAAAAAACTAGGACAATAGTGTAGTACCTTGAACAAAATAGATGATTAATAAATATATGCTAAATTTGAAATATATAAAAATTGAGGTTGTTACATATATATGACATGAGTATGTGCATGTTCATATGTACTTTGTATATTTAATATACATTATAATCGACATCATATATATATATATATCATATATATATATATATACACATACACACACATAAATACTTGTGTGTGTTTAGTTGTTTTCAGTCACATTCAAATTTTTATGACACTTTTTGAAGTTTGCTTGGTGAAGATACAGAAGTGTTTTGCTATTCCTTCTCCAGTGAATTAAGGCAAACAAAGGTTAAGTGACTTGCCCAGAATCATACAACTTGTAAGTATCTGAGGCCAGATTTGAAATCAGGTCTTCCTATCTCCATTCCTGGCATTCCATCCACTGAGCCACATAGTTGCCACAAGCATACACACACATGCATACAGTTAAATTACTTTTATTAGATATGTAGGTTTGTATAAACATACAGTCGTTTAGCAAAAAAAGTGAACTAAACTTTTAAGAGCGAACAAAGAAAATTTTAGATTCCTTCCTTTTGGAAATCTCCTCAACTGTTAAGATCGCTGCAACAAATAACAAAAAAAAAAAAAAAAAAAATTTATATTGGGAAACATCACAAGGCTCTTTTTATCTTCATTAATAATTAATTCATGTATAACCAGGTCAGTCATTGGTGCCAAGATGATATGGTGATTTAAGATTCAATTAGTTGCTGTCAGAACAGAAAACAATGAGCTTAGATGAATAAAATCATATTTTCTCATTAGTAGAGAATCATTGCTATCTAATAGCCTGCCCATGGGCTTAGACAAGAGCTTTGATTGCATACTTTAGTAATTATATTTGAGAATTTTTGATATAAATATAATTTGAGCAAAATAAGGACAAGGTTTTCATTAGATGTAATAGTTTTTGTTTTAATAATTAAATGGACAAGAGAAATAGCATGTGATTATCATCATATAAGCACATAGTTGGATTTTTGTAGTTTTTAAACATACATTGGTATGATAACACTTCATTCCACAGGAATCTAAAATTTTCTTTGCCCTTAAAAATTCAGTTCCTTTTTTTCTGCTAAATAACTACATGTGTTTACATACATGTCATATACATAAATGTATGTATATGTGTGTGTATGTGGCAGCTAGATGGTTCAATGGATAGAGTGCCAGGGTTGGAGGTTAGGAGTTTTAACACATACCATTTACATGTCAACACCTTATAAGGAGACACTCATTGTCTAGGGGAAGGATTATTGTATCATAGAGATGTGCCCTCCAAATAGTTTAAAATAATTCGAGGAAATTTCTTATAGTTACAAAGCTTTATTAACACAAAAAAGAAAGGGGCTAGACGCAGAGGAGAAAGTACAACTAAGGTCTAGCAAAATAGCTGAGTAGTGGATGAGCTTTTAAGGAGGATTTTTAGAGGGCAACCAAACTGGTTGACAGATAGCCCTGACAGGGAATGAGGATGTGGGTCCATGTCTACTTTTAAGAGTAAATTAATATAATGTTATTACTAATTAATGTGTTATATTTAATATATTACATAAATTAAAATATTAATATAATAATGTCAAAGGAATGGTCAACACATAGGTCCAGGGTACACAAAAATAGTTTATTGACAAGTATATTTCCTTGCCCCCTCGGTGTTGCAAGAGTGTATCACAAGATCCTAGTTAGTTCACAAAGGGGCTTTGAGTTAGAGGCCCCTGGATGGGAGTCTCTAAGGATTCCCTCAATAGAATGATAGATGTGGAACTGGAAGGAACTTTAAAGACAATCTTAATTGAATACTCTTATTTTACAGCTGAGAAAATAAATCTTAGAGATGTTAAGTTTTATGCCCAGGCTGAATTTGAATCTAGGGAGAAAAGATATCTTAGTAAATTAAAGCAATTTAAAAGCAAAATGAAGATATCAATATTTAGTACTTAGTAAATATATACATACAGTATTTAATGTATATGCACATGTATGTGAATACACACACACACACACACACACACATATATATCTTTGTTCATCTACATGTGTGTATGTAGACAAGAAAAAAGCCAAAACTAAATCCTGTTTTTGGCTTTTTATTTAGATATTAATAAGTTGTAAGTTATAAATGATACAGTATGATAACACTCTAGATTTGTAGATTCTGGATTCTTGTTTTCAATATTTAAATATTTCCTATAAGAAATTATCATGTGCTTAACTTCCTTCTGTTGCCTCCTTCACCTTGGGCAATACAGTTCCCTTCACTGAACCTTAGCTTCCTCATCTGCAATATGAGTGACAACTGGTACCTAGTCACTGCTAATTAACAAGCATTTATTAAGTACTTACCATGTGTCAGAAACGTAGTTAAATCCCAGTTCAGGGATTTATTAAAGTAACTTCATGGAATTCCCTTGACCTCTCTGAGCTACTGTTTTTTCTTCACTGACATGAGTATATTACTGACATTATTTACTATTTAGTTTTGTAATGGGGAAAAAAAAAAAAAAACAACTTTTCAGTTTTAAAGTTCTCTATACAGGGTATCCACAAAAGTCTTGGTGCAGTTTTAAGCCTTTGTAGCTTGCACAGTATTTAAGTTACTTATTTATATAACAAATATTTTTGTATATCAAAGCTAAATGTTATATAAACATACAAACATAGGTGTGTGTGTATATTTATGTATTCCTTATAGTATGTATGTGTGTATATAAACTTTAAGGTTCAAAAATCTTTAATGGTTTCAATCTGACCAAGAAATTTGGTGACATGCATTTATATGTGTAATATATATGTATTCTTCTCACTGTCTTCTGTCCTACTTGCTAGTGCTTTTCTATCAATTTTCAGCCCAGAAGTTGATTGAGCCTGCTCCTATCTTGTCCACTTGGGTCTAGTACTGCAGAACTTTTTCATAATGCTGCTTCAGCCTGGGACTTTTGAGTGTAACAAATGTGTGAATCATTTTGGAGGACATCATTCTTATAGAAAGGACAGTGGATTTTGGCTTGTCAGGGAGGGAAGGAAAGCAATATTATAGAATAAGATGTGCTGCTAGATAGGCTAGAAATAATGATGCAGCCAAATCTTGAGTCTTATAGAAATGTTGATGTATTAACTCCCCTGATGATAGAGAGTAGTGCTTTTTTTTGTTTGTTTGTTTTGACATTTCCTTCAAATCCTTGTCTTAGGCTTATAGTCAGGTAAACAGTATCAGAATAGAAGTAGGAAGGAAAAGAAAATGGGTCCCAAAAGTTATAAATAAGTTAAATAAGTCAAACTATGTCTTATGGTACAAGCAGCCCCATATCATTCAAAAATAGTTCGATCCAAATGTTTAAAAACAGAATTTATCTAAAATGTAGCAGTTCTTACCTATGGAGAAGATTATACCTCAGACATCTTAATTTTATTATATTATTATAAGATATTTTACTTTCTATGGTGATAAAACATAATTTTTGATCCCTGTAAGAACAAAGTTTTATACACACATAGAGTTTCATTGTTACTTTAAAAACTCAGTATTGTATTTTTTCTCAGTAAAATATGTTGTGTAGAACTCATATAACAGACCTAGAAACAATGTATGAAAATTGGTGAGAAAAAGGAAGTCAGATTCCAGCTCAACATTAAAAAAAAATGTTATCACTCCCCAGAAATGGAAATATTTGTTTTAAATGAGAAGTTGGGGGGTAATTCCCCTATCACCTGAGGTTTTTAACAGAGGCTGGATGACCACTTGTTGAAGATAGTGAAAACTGAATTTATTGTTTTAATAGTTTTTTTGTTTGTTTCTTTTAATGACCTTTGAGTTCCCTTCCAATTGTGTATTATATGGAATGAACAGAAACCCATGTACTTAAGGTTGTATACAGATATAAGGGCATACATTTTCATATACATAATTACAAAATTGCAAACTGTGCAACATTTTTTTTGCAAATAGCAAAGCCAAATGCATGAAATATTATTATTTCCAAGATGTTTATAGATCTATAGCTTTGAAGAAGGCTAGAATCAGAATTTCATCTAATTTAGTCACTTCATTTTTACAGGTGAGAAAACTGAGGTCCAAAGAGATACCTACTGCATTTCTATGTTTTTATCTCATTGTTGGATTCATATAACATTGGATCCTTGAATACTATACCTACAAGGTAAATAGAAATGAAAGCTGTGCCAGTTGTCCTCTGCCATCCCATCTACATTGAGAAAGGCTCATAACAAGAAGGCTGTCTGTGATATAATAAATTATTTTGACTTTAATAACTTAGGGAGCTAAGTCTACTAAGCCATAAATCTTCATCAGCAAAGAGTTATCCATATTTACAAAACCATGAATTTGAAATTCAAAAGATGCTTCAATGCAAGACCAAAAACAAGAACAAGCACAAAAACATGATAAAAACTAAAACTATATTATCATTGTTATATGGAAGTGATCCTATATTTTTGAGAGGTATTTCTATTTGGTACACGCATTTGTAGGTTCTAGCAAAATGAAGAAGCTTCAAGTTCAATCTCACAACATACTATGACTTTTGAAGGATAATTATTAGATAATGATTTTTCTTGTCAATGGCAACTCATGTAATATATATATATATATAGATTAATCAAGATTTTTCAATAAGATAACTTTCAGAATATTTTTGTTAAGTTGAAATATAGAAAAAAAATTGTTTTTGGGAAAAATTACCAGGCCAGGAAAGATAGTTTTTAGTTCCATCTTTGCCACTTATTAGCTGTGTAAGTAGGTGGTATAGCGGAGAGGGTACTAGACAGGACTTCAGGAAGGATGGGATTCAAATCTTCCCTTAGATACTTATTAACTATAAGACCATGGGCAAGTCACCTCCATTTGCCTCAGTTTTCTCCTATGTAAAGTGGGGATAATAGTAACACTTATCTTCCAAGGTTGTTATAAGTATATGATAACAAACTTTGAGGAGCTATATAAATGTTTTATATTATATATAATACATTGCCATATATATGATAATATTATATATACATATTCTTCATATGACACTGAAGAAGTCATGTTATCTGATTATTTATTGCATTGTTATATTATACTGTGTTATGTTATATCATGTCTTTATATTATGACCTGTTATGTCCTATTATACTATATTATTATTTTCATGTGACATTGAATAATTTGTTTCATTGCTCAGGGTTTCAGTTTCCTTATCTGAAAAAATAGGAATCATAATGTTGATTCCACTATTGTTAATCAAATCAGATGGCATATTTAAAAGTGCTTGAAAGTGATATACACATGTAAATTAGCATTAAGCTTAATATGTAGTTGTTTAATTTTTGTTTTAATTCACTGCTTTGGAAGTCAATAGAAGTAATTTTAAAATTAACTTTTTTTGTTTTATACTTCCATCAATTTTTTTTCCCCTATAATTAGGCATCTCTCTAACAATTTACAGATAGGTGAATTTCTGCATACACATACACACACACACACACACACACACACACACACACACAAATCATATGATGAGAATGTTTATATGCCAGTCTAGTGTATATAGCTTAACATGGAAATACATATGATTAACAGTCTTTATTGTGCATGTGGTAGGACAATCCTCTGCTTTGTAGCTGCAGCTGCTATTTGCAAGTCCTATCTTCCATAGACAATTTAAATTTTAACTATCGGCAAGAAACATAGATTAATATAGCATTTAAAAAGTATAGCAGTAAACCACAGCCATTTAATAGGAAACTGGAGATTAATATATAAAATTGAAATAATATAGATTCAGAAAATTTGACAGATTTCTAAATTTCAGATACTTTGGAGTACAGTATGACTTCAAGGATGTGCTTTCTAAACTTTGAAACCTTAAAGACATTAATATTAGGAAGAGTGGATAGAGGGATAGATCTATGCTTTTTATTTTGAAATGAAGTTCTTATGTGAAAGAGAGGTAAAAGGAACTAGCAATAGGAAAGTACTTGAAGCATAGAAAGAACAGCTTAAAAACAAGAATTTTCAATGTGCATTAGAAAGAGAAAAAAATAAGAAATTGGTTTATTTTCCAAGAAAATTGTTATAGGGAAGTCTATTCATTTCTCTTTATCATGATTTATTCTTCTGTAAAATGAAGCTTGTTTTTCTTTTAATTTATGAAATAAAACAAGAATTTTCATCACATGGTATAATTTTTAAAAGATGATTTCACAAGAAACTCTAAACATACTATGTTTAACTTGTTCTTTTTAAATATACAGCAAAATAATCATGAAAATTTAATTTTTCTTTTTTTTCTTCCCCTCCATCCTACTCTAGAGATGGCCACCATTAGACACAAATAGCTATATATATGTATGTATATATATATATATATATGTAAAATTATACATATTTCTATTTATCAATTTTTTATCTTGAAACTTTATCTTTAGTTTCTTTCTTCATAGGTCCTTTATAGTTAATTCAGATATTTAAAACAGTAAGTTATTTGCTCAAATAAATTATAAATTATTTGCTCAAAAATCATTCTTAAAACAACATAGCTATTATTGCGTCCAGTGTTCTCTTGGTTTTGCACATTTCACTTTTCATTATTTCATTCAAGTCTTTCCATGTTTTTCTAAGAGCATTGAACTCATCATTTCTTATAGTACAGTAGTATTTCATCACAATTGTATACCAGCATTTGTTCAACCATTAAAATAAAGATATTGAACAAGAATGATCTTTAAATTCCTTTCCAGATATAGAAAGCCTATGTTCTTATGAGAAAAGATTATGGCACTAGCCTTGGGTTTCTCAATAAGAAAATTGTGAAAGTACACTAAGGACAACAGAATTCATTGCTACTGTAAAGCAGGAGCTCAAGGACTTGGTAGCAGACAATAGCAGCAGGCAGTTTATTGATTAGCTAAGGTGAATGTTAATATATTACTGGTGATGACTTATGGGACCTGAATATTTGTAATTCTATTCATTTGGGGGAAGAAGAAGACCATATATATTGCTATGATGTTCTGAGGAGGCTCTCACATCCTTGTGGGATATAATGCCCCTCAAGGATCTAAAAAAGATGAGTATTTGACTATGTAAGCAAAGTCCAGGAGAAAAATATATGACCCACAGGTTCTTTTTAAAAAAGTATGCTCTGGAACTATGCCCAAAGGTGCTACAAAACTGTGCATACCCTCTAACCAAGCAGTGCCATTATTGGGTCTGTATCCCAAGAAAATCATAAAGAAGGCAAAAGGACCCACTTGTGAAAAATGTTTGTAGCAGCTCTTTTTGTGGTAGCAAAGAATTGGAAAATGAGTAAATGCCCATCAATTGAGGAATAGTTGAATAAATTATGGCATGTGAAAATAATGGAATATTATTGTTCTTTAAAAAATGATGAACAAGATGATTTTAGAAAGTCCTGGAAAGATTGGCATGAACTAATACAGAGAGAAACAAGCAGAATCAGGAATATATTGTACATAGTAACAGTAAGAATGTGCAATGAACAACTATGAACGATTTGGTTCTTCTTAGTGGTTCAGTGATCCAAAGCAATCCCAATAGACTTTGGACACAAAATGTCATCTGCATCCAGAAAAAGAACTATGAAAAGTGAATCAATACCTGTTATGTTCACTTCTTTTTTCTATGTTTTTTTTTTCCCTCTCCCATGTTTTTTTCCCTCTTGCTCTGATTTTTCTCTCCTAACGTGATTCATAAAGCAATGCTTATTAAAAATTTAAAAAATTAAAGTGATTGAATATTGAAATATTGAATATTGATAACTAGACAGAACAGAAAATCAATATTGCTATGATTACCTGTATCAGATTACTATTTAAAAGCCATCAGTGCCTATCAAATCTTATTAACTTGTAGAATGCCAGATCTTCCTTCTAATTTCTACTGTTATCTGATGGAACTTCAAAACATAAATATTCTTTTTTTAAGGCTTTTCCCTTTAAGGGAAGGCCTTCATTAGTCCCCTGCTAGAGTTGAGACAGCCAATAAAGAAACTGGCATCTTTAGCTGGACTGAATATCTGTACTATCAAGAAGCATTAAACGACAATGGTTGTGGAAAATATGGTAAAAACTCTCAGAGGCAATACCAGTTGTGATTTTGGGGCTTAACAACTGGACTGTTATATGACACAGTAGATAGAATTGTAAACTTGGAATCACAAAGAAGTGAATTAATTCTGGCAAATCACTTGACCTCTGTCTGCCTTAGTTTCATAATTTCTAAAAAGGATATAAAAACCACCTCCTAGAATTTTTTTGTGGTTTTGAGGATAAAAGGGGATATATTTGCAAAGCACTTTGAAAAAATTAAAAGTATCATATAAATGTTGAGTATTTTTACTAACCCAGGAAAGAAGGGAACAAACTTTTATAGCACTTTCTAATAAACAGATACTCTGCTAAGTGCTAAGGATACAAATCCAAGCCCAGAGAAAGCATCTCTGACTTCAATGGTGCAAAATAACTCACTTAAGGAAGCTGAGTAAAAGAAACATGTTTTTGAAGCATGTTCAAGTCAGGGATAGAGCCTGGAAGGGAATGAAACCTGGCTAGCCTGGGGCCCATTATAAAGGATAGAAGGAACTCACCAGAAGGAAAAAGAAGCTAGCCTGCTCAATGGATATTCCAGGGTAATGATGCTGTGGGCTTGAATTGGATGTTCCAAGGTGAGGAAGCCCCAGGTAGTAAGGGCAATTCCAGAATGAGACAGCAGCTAAGGCCTTTTATTTAAGTCAAAAAAAAAAAAATAAAATAAAAGTGAGAGCCATAATCAAGAAGGGAAACAGTCACCTGAAGTTTCCCCCAAGAAATATTTAGATTCTTTATCTGCCTTCCAGCCAAAAAAGTCATAGAGCAAATAAGCATTTCCAAGTAGTGACAAGATTTAAGGATAACAATATACCAGAGAGCTTCCTTCTGAATGAATGTAGGGATAGCTATAGCCAATATAGTTCCAGTGGGCTGGGTATAGGGTGGGGGGTAGGAATGCAGTCTTAGTACAGAGGGAATTCACTCTGGCAAAAGACAATGCAGTACTGAACTCAGTGTTGGTATAATTATACCCCAAATTGTTGAAATATATACCTTGATTGACCTTCCTTAACTCATTTTTCTGAGCTAACAGACTTGGGTGCTAATAAGTTCTCCTCACTCCCACTACCCTTTTCTGGAGTTGAATGCATACATTTATTCCCTGGACTATCACTCTCATCTCAATCTGGCTTTTTTTTAAAAATTATTATTATTTATTGACCTCCTTCCAACTCTCATTTATCTTAAAGGGGAAGATTTGGGATGAGGGCAGTAATAATAGTAGAAATAGCAGGATAGAGAATACCCATTTTTATAAGTTGTTGAATGTAAACTGTCTATCTCAGGGGCAATTAATTTAACATTATGAAGGAGTTGGAATATTCTATTTAAAAACAGGCCCTTTCAATCTGGCTTTTTTAAAAAAATTATTATTTATTGACCTCCTTCCAACTCTCATTTATCTTAAAGGGGAAGATTTGGGGTGAGGGCAGTAATAATAGTAGAAATGGCAGGATAGAGAATACCCATTTTTATAAGTTGTTGAATGTAAACTGTCTATCTCAGGGGCAATTAATTTAACATTATGAAGGAGTTGGGATATTCTATTTAAAAACAGGCCCTTTTGAAAATTGTGTTGTGTTCATTAGCCTGCCTTAATTTTTTTCCTCCCCACATTTTATTTTAAGACTAAAAAGGTATTCAAGGAGACTGTTGGGCTATTGATATCCATTTCATATTTCTATCAATGAATCGTTGTCCAAAGCTAACTTTAGAAATTTTTTTAATGAGATAAAACAATATAAAAGTATAACATATAAGTGTATTTGTTGGGTAGTAGTAATTCTACTGATAAAAGTAATTCATGGATGGGGAAATTCCCAGAAGGTTGTTTCCCTTCTCTGTAGTTTATAAATCTTTGTGATCTGCCTAAAATCTAGAACATTGAGAGGTTAATATGCCAGTGTTGTACTGCCAATATATGTCAGAGGCAAGAATCAAGTGTCACTTTTTGTGGTTCTGAGGCTGCTCCTCAAGAGAAATATAGGCATTTTATTATAGATAAAATGCATTTCTAGAATATTATTTAACATTTTTAATCTTTTGTCTCTTATTTGGTCGAGGAAAGATGACCCATACATCCTATTATCCATGAAGAAAGAATATACTTTAATTCCTTGGCATTCTCTTCAAGCCATGTATAGCAGTATATTTATCATTCATACATTCATAATAATAGAATAGAGAATACCCATTTTTATAATTGTTGGATGTAAACTGTCTATCTCAAGGGCAATTAATTTAACATTATGAAGGAGTTGGGATATTATTTAAAAACAAGCCCTTTTGAAAATTGTGTTGTGTTCATTGGCCTGCCTTAATTTTTTTTATAAATTGATAGATGATAATCTAATCATGATTTAAGTATAATTTGTAGAATTGTTTGTTTAAAATATCAGATTCACATAGGATGCAGTGTCTCAAACTACATTATCCCATATTTACAGAAGAAGGCTCTTTGATCTTAGGATGTCTAGAATGAGTAAATATTACCTATAGGAGAGAAAGTACCTTAAGGTATTTCTATCATTCCTTTAATAGTAAGAGAGGATGAAACCTCCTAGAGAGGAAGCATTGTCTCATTCTGTATATATTCATCCCTAGCTTCTAGCTTCTGGAACATAAATTCTTAATAAATACTTGTTGATTGATTGATAGGACTAAACAATCCCTGACTTCCCAAAGCTTTAAATCTGGAAAACTAATGTGCTATAAAAGCACTTAGAATCAAGAAATCTATATTCAAGTACTTATTCTACCAATGTATGATCTGTGAAAATCATATATTTATCAAAGCCTCAGTTTCCCCATCTGAGAAAGAAAGAAAAAAATCAGTAAAGTAGGGATAATTACAGTCACCTAGCAAATACTGAAGCAGAAAAATTAAAGATAGCAGCTAAAGACAAGTAGGTTTTACCTTAAGGAATAGCAGGAATCAGCTAATTGCAGATCAAGTGCATTTGAGCATGTAGGAAGAATAACTATCAGAAGAAAAAAAAGGAAACATATTAAAATATGTGTATATATATATATAATGTATGTATGTATATATAGCGTCTAGGATCTACTAGCAACTTAATCCTAGTTCTGTGAATAGGCATTTTTACCTTGAACCTAAACAGCAAATACACAAAGAAACTGAGCATCTTATTTTCAGCATCTATAAAATGTTGAGGGATCATTCCACTGAAACAGCAGAGACAGCTTTGTTTCCTTCAAATTTGCATAGCAATTATCTCACAAGCTGCACTTTTCAAGGTAAGTAGTAAATGCTTAGTACCAAAAGCTCAGAGAACATATTATAATATTTGTGGGTGACACAAAATTCAAAGAAAGACCTAGCTAAATGACAGAATTGGTTTCAAAAAGCTTTTGACAGGTTAGGATGATGGACCAAGTAGAGGGTTAACAAGGGTAAATGTCAAGTTCCATGTTTATGCTAATATATATATATATATATAATATATATATATATTCCAGTAGAAAAGTAAGAGACCTAGATAGAAAACAATGTGAAGACTTGGGAGTTTAGCCCAATAATGCAAATCCAGTAAAAAATATAAAGCAGGTCAACAGTATTATCAATAATATGATGAGGGAATCCAAATAGTGAATGCCACTATGGTCATCTTATAGAAGCAGAGTATCCAAGATAAGGGATAAGGTAATTCTGTTGTACTTGATTCGGACAGACTACCTTAATGTTTTGAGAACCAAATTTGATGACATGGAGGATGTCTAAAGAATGACAAACAGAATTGAGAAGGAACTCAAAACTATTCCATGTAAGAATCTTTTAAAGAAATAAAGAATCTATGGAAGAAGACTTGGACAGCTCTCTTTAAATATTTTTGAGGCTGTCATTTAAAAGTTGAATTAGTCTTGTTCTTTTAGGAGAAAGAAGGATGGAAAATGTATGAAAGTTTCAAAAAGAAAGAAGTCTATAAAGAGAAAAGCTTCCTAGGAATTAGGGCTGTTCCAAAGAGGAAGAAGTTGCTCCAGTACAATTCCTCTTACTGAGGGTCTTCAGAGGAACACTGGATGCTGATTTATTCAGAGATTTTGCAGAAGGGATTCCTGTGCATTTATAAATTGGACTACATGGACTTGAAATTCCCTTCCCATTTCAGTTTCTGTGATAATCAAAGAACTAGTTGAAGCCAGTCTAGAATTCAGGTCTCCTGAATCTCAACCTAATGCTTTTTGAACTATGTTGCATCTCTTCAAGAGACCCTTAGTTTCTTTATCTGTAAAATGAGAAGGTAGAATTCTCATGACGTCACATACCCTTTATAGTTCTTTTACAGCCCTCATCTCTAATGATATAAAATCCTTCCAAAAAATCATTGCTCTGCTAGGAAAGGGAATTTTGCCTATTGACAGTTCTGTCAGTGGAAAGAAAAGGTTAGCAGATAATCAATGGATGACTAAACATAAGATGAAACATTTCTGGAGGGAGGGTAGAAATTAAAAGATATTTTAAGATATGTGCATATGAAATATATATGTGTATATATTTATATTTATAAAGAAAGATAGATATGTAGATCTTATCTATACATATCTTTCTATCTCTGTATATAGACGTAGCTATCTGTAGAATAACTGTTGAATTCAGGTTTATGCTTATGTGTATTTATGTGTATATCCACATATTTCCATGTGTATATACACGCACATAACACACACTAACACATACACACACACACACACACACACACAGACACACACACTTTTTTTTTTTTTTTTTTTTTTGGTTTACTCATATTTTTGAGTTTACCTAACTTAAGATACAATCCTAACCAGCTGTCCTTCTTTCCAGCCAGAGAATTTAAGGGCTGTAGTCCAGGAATCTGGTTTACAACTCAGCTATGGGGGATAAAAATTTACCCCTTAGGCTTGCTTTCTCACTTCTGCTCTGAAGATCTTAATTAGCTAGTTAGCTACCTCAGGTGTAGGTGACAGACAGGTATCCCATTTCTGCTAATGAGGCCCGAACTACTGGCCAGCAACACATGTTTTCCTCTTCATGCAGAAAAATAGCCAGTATGGTTTTTGACTTTTCTGCCTTTCTGCCCGTGGGGTCACATCTGACCTAGAATTTGCTCTTTCTACATGGCAGGAGTATGTCCCCTGCTGTTCCTTAAGAGTCTCTTCCCCTAGTTACACTAGGCTGATTGTGCTCCTAGCACATCTCCTGCTTCTAACTATTCTGATTTACCAAGAATCCCAGAGTGCTGAACTCCCTGAAGCTACCTCCTCTCTCCATTACTTATTTGCCCTCTTTGAAGAACTACATACAAAGAGAGGGATAGTTTTGTGCTTAGGCTGTTTTATATTGTCAAATGTATCCATTTCTTAAAGGAAAGTTCTTTTTAAAAGGATATTTTTTTTTAAATAATTATTTTGAATATATAAAACAAAACATGCCAACAGTGTTTAAAGAGCTGTTTCTCCATACCACTTTGTATCTCCAAATATCATAGAAACATTCATTTGCTGTGTGTGTGTGTGTGTATGTAATATTGCATGTATTTCAGCTCACTTTTCCTTACAGATATGTAATAGGACTAAAGGCAGTCAAGAAGAGTGAAATATGGACAAGAGGATACCTTATGAGGATGGACAAACTAAAACAAGTACAAATTTTCATGCTTAAATTATGAAACCTAGATTTGGACATGATTAACTTTATATTTCATAAATTCAAGAAAGTCATGGATGATTTGAATATAGACATGTACGCTAGAAACAAATAATTTTGGGGGTGGGGTTAAAGAATAGGATGAGCAGGGCCACTTTGACATAGGAACAAAATGAACCTTTAGGAAAAATAATATTAATTAACATTTTGTAACATTAATTAACAAAATTAATACTTTGTATGCATTATTTCATTAGATCACAAGAATCTTATGAAGTAAGTGTAAATGTATTGTAATCCCCATTTTATAAATAAGGAAACTAGGGTTCAGAGAGATTAAATTATTTGCCCAGTGTTAAAAAATTAATAGATACCTGAATCTAGATGTGATTCTGGGTTTTCTAATCTGCAAAAACAGTACTATATTATGTAGACTTCCCTGGGATTTACCTGCCTTTCATTTTCTTACAAAGTGGATGAGGTGCTTAATATGTTCAAAGTTTAGATGATTTAACACCTGCTTAAGGCTTTGAAGGCCTTTGGTATGTTTAAACCTAAGCCTTTGTGTGGGCTTTGGTGTTTTTCATTTAATTGGTCATACGTTTATGGAATTTGATTCTTAAGTGATAATAGAGACATACATATATCCATGACTCATCCATGAACAATATATAGAAAAATCAAGAATACAGTTAATTTTCAAGGTTTCTACCCTGACAATAATTATACTTTCCCCTGGCTTTTCCCCCTGAAAATTTACTTATGATACAATATTGTGAACAAGAGCCCATAATTTAGAGAACTTTCAATGAAGAAACTCTCTTTACCAAGTCAGATCAATCCCTATTCTGAAATTTTGAGTGTTAGAGATGCTATGGTCATTGAGAAGTTAAGTATCTTGTTTAAGACCATGAAATGAGGCTGTATCAGAGACAAGACAAACTCATATCTTCTCAACTTCAAGACAAGCTTTCTGTCAACTATGCTATTCTGATACTCAGGAATAACAATGAAAAACGTCTCATTTTTAGAGGATCCAAAACATTAGTTTGATAAAAAGAGGTTCTGAGGCAAACTTCTGTATATATTTGTCATAGGGTTTCTTCAGTAATGGATAGACAAAGTGTACTTCAAAGGGGAATGCAAAAAACAAAAACTAAAAAAAACAAAACAAAACAAAAAAACAAATAAACAAAAAACCTCCAAATTAGGAGAACTGAATTAATGTATTGAGTTTGACTTGGAATATGTTAAATTTAAGGAGTCTGTGAGATGTTAAGTTGGGAATTGCCAGAAAGTGAGTGGTAATGTGTGTCTAGAAAGAGTACTTTTATTTCCCTGTATTCCCCAAAAGAACTCTTTAACTATAGATGGGCTAAAACCCTTAAATATTTTCTACAAATAACTCACTCCACTTCGATATTGTTGCTTTGCTTACTAAAAATTCCTTCCTTCCTTTTCCATTCATATAAAAATAAATAAATTCAAGTTCAAGTTCCCAACCATGGCACAACAGATAATTGACCCTGGGCAAGTGACTTAAGCTCTCTCTACCTTAGTTTTCTTGTTTGTAAAGTGGGAATTATAATAAAACCTAACACATAGAGTTATAGTTAGAATAAAATAATATTATTTGTACACAGTGCTAATAATATTAATTGTAATAATAATTGACATTAATTATTACCAGTAATTATTTGCAATAAGATAGAGGGGTAAACCCAAAGGTGGAGATTTAAAATTTTAAGAATATGTGTGATTTAGGTATTTCTTTTCTCATCAAGTTAAATATTAGTTATTCTTCAGTAATACAATGAAATATATTTTTGTACTACAAACTGAGATGGTTGAGATAAGCTTGAGGAAAAAATGTGCTACAAAACACTAATATGATATTATAAACCTTTTGCAATATCACAAAATATCTAGATTAAAGATTCCAAATCTATATATGTTCCATAGAGGTATGCATGTGAAAAACAGAAAAAAGTATTTAAAATTAGTAACAGATTCTATGCACTCATGAATTATTCATTGTCTGTACAACATCTCCAGTAACACATCAATAAAATGAAAAAGATTGTTTTAAGTTTTTCCCTTAACATTCTTGGAAATCACATCTTGTTTCTGACAACCAAATAAACTCTGAAGTTATTTTAAATTGGAAAATGAAATGTTCTTAAGGCAATAATTAAGGTACTATTTTTCAACTATCCATGTTTTTTTTTTCAATCAATAATTATGGATGTTTTTAAGGTATGAATGAAAGAAAATGCCTGGGTTATTGATGAAATTAAATATGTATTAACAAATGAATAAAAATAAAATTATGCAAATACATTGGTGACTTTTACAGTTATAAGAATTTTTCATTAGGTCATCAGCATTTAAAATATGAGGTGTAGATTGATAAAATAGACAATTCAAAAGAAAATTAAGATTAGAAGTAATATCTAAGCCCTGAGGCTAGCTCATAGCAAAGAAAATAGCAATAGCATGAATTCTTCCTTACCAAAGAACCTCTTGCATATAACTCCTATAAATAATATATATTTTAACAACTTTACCACCTTCTTCCCATTTAACAAATTTTAATAGCTATATAAAAAAATTGTAATAACATGCGACATGGTCAAAAACTTCAATTTTTTTTTCTAGAAAGAAAGAACCTTATGGGTCATAAATGTATGGTTACCTATCTTCCTAATAATAACTAGTGATACATGGACATTAAAATAAGCCGCTTGGATTTCAATGTCTACTACCTCTTTAAAAAAAAATTTAATTAGGCAAGATCTTGAATGTTTTGAATGATGATTGACCATCTAAAGGTGAATAGGGTAAGGATTGGTAAAATATCTTTTTTATATACTTCCCAATACTTGAATACCCTGTAACTATTCATTTACCTCATGTGGGTTCATACTTTATTTCTAACAAGTAGTTTTTTATTCATAGAAATATGATTTTTTTTTTACTTAATATTTCCAAATTGAAGGAACCATACCCTGGCAAACATGACTACAAGAGGAAAAAATATGGATAAACTTTGAAAAATATATAATTAAGATTTCCAGATCACAACTTTTCCAAGTACTCAAATAAGCAGATAAATAGTTAAACAAAATATCTGAAAAATTGATATTTTTTTTCCATTTTGATGTTTGGCATTATACTGATACTGTGATGGATATAAAACAGATTTCTGATTATAATGTAAGCCAAGTTGCATGAAAGCAAGTCATTTTCCCCCCAATCTTTTCTAACACATTATCCCATGTTTTATTTTGCCTGCTTTCTGTGATGGCATCTCCTTTGATTCAGGGATGCTGTTTCCCAAAGTATATTAAAAATAGAATGAAGGGAGGATCTGAAGAAAGTGACAGGAAAGATAAGAAAAAATAGCAACACCTGATACTTAAAAATCAAAAATAAAATCAAATTACTTTAAATACATTCTCTAATTCAATTTTACAATAACATTGCGAGATAAATATTGAAGATATTATTAGATTTACTTTCAATATATAGAGCCTGAACTTGAGGAAGTATTTAAACTTTTAAGTATTTCAAAAAAGCTTGGTCTAGGATTCTATGTCATTAGATGACCTAGGATGTATTTAATTTGAGTCCAGCATTACATTGAGGAAATTCTTTTTTGATGTCTGAGTGAATTTCTCTAAATGTTTTATAATCTTATTTTCATTTTTTGTTGTTAAGGGGTTGCTCATTTCATATATTTTTCAGTCCCCTCCAGTTTTTATCATGCATTTTTTACAGATGTTACAGATCAGAATTGAGTTCTGCTATCGCTATTATAGAGCCACTTGTAATTCACTTTCCTTTGCCACTCAAGAGACCAGGCCAAATATAAGCTGTGTTTGTAGATTTGATTTCATGAAACCAAGCTCCTGTATTGAGTTTGAACATTCTTATGTGGCATGCCTAAGCATAAGATTCATATGGTTTAGTCAAGGGACTCTGGGATATCTTGCGTCCTTTTATGCTGTTAGAGAGCATGAACATTAACAAGTAATCAGAAATTTTTTAAAAAGTGTTATTCTAGAAGAAAAAGAACCACAACAAGAAGAATTGTATTTGATTTTATAAGCAGTTTTGATCTAAATTGTGCTAAGGTATTGGACATCACATTGCTTTCAATATATTCAGCAGCATGTGTACAAGCAAGAAAGCATTGATGGCCTTTACACAGATGACATTTTTCCAGAGTACTGAATAAATGTTTCACATATCTTGTTTTCTTTCTGATTATTGAGGGAATTAATTTACAATATTTAGATTCTTGCACACATTCCTTAAAAACTAACAATAAGAAAATGAGATAAGAGTGAGAAATGTACAAATATAGTCATCAGAGACATGATACCATGATGGAAGATAAGAGCTTTGCCAGAATTCTGTCAGCAGTTCTCCACCTGACTATTAGAGCAGATGCAATAGATGTGTAGTGCTTTTTTGTGGGTTTTTTTTTTCTTTTCTGTTCAGAGAATTGCATTTTAATTTGTGTATATATCTTTTCCTTTAAAAAAACCTAGTTGAGACTATTCTATTCCTGTCTCTACACCATATTCTACTCTCATACTTGGGCTGCCTTTTTGCTTCTAATAGGCCAGATGGGAAATCTGGGCCCTGAATTTGACCATTTGTCATTTCACCCCTTAAAGGATTTTTGTATTTTAGAATTTGTAAAACTTTGAGTCATTCTTTGGTCCTTTACTGCCCTGTGACAGGTAGCAATAATCACTCTCATAGGAGAGTAAAGAAGCCAATAGACTAGAAGACAGCTTATGTGTTGGGATAAATTAGATGGCACGGTAGATGGAAAACCCCAGTTCAAATCCAGTCTCAGACACTTACTAATGAGCAAGCCAATTGACCCTTTTTGCTTCAGTTTCTTCTGTAAAATAAGCTGGAGAAGGAAAAGGTAAACCATTTAAGTATCTTTGCCAACAAACCCCAAAACAGGGTCAAAAATAATCAGACATGACTGAAACAACTGAACAAGTTCAGCAAATGGTGAGTCAAATTATATTTTCCAGGAGGGTAAAAGTCAGAAAATTGTATGGATTTGATGATTTAAGAAGTCTTTAAGGATATATTATTAAAACAGTGATTTCAATGGAAATACTTTCCACAATCCCTGCTGTCATTCTAGCAGAACCTGATAAAGTCAGACTAGGAGAATTTATCTTCATCTTTGAAATGGTCAGAGATTTTTAACATATTGAAGAATGGAGAAAGAAAGGCAAAAATATGATTCCAAAGCAGATGTTTAAAAGTCAACAATTTCTATAAAACTATGACACTACATACTTAAAAAAAAAATAATAGCTTTTTTATTTTTCAAAATACATGCAAAGATTGTTTTCTTAGATACTTTTTGAATGCTAAAAAACAAAATATTCTATCTGGCTTAGTTGCACTTCACATTTTCTATTAGGCTGACATATGTTCTCCTTCGTGTCTCCATAAAATTGAAAGAGTTGACTTGTCAAAGAAATAAATCCCCAGCTTGCAGGCTCTTCAATGTGTTTAGTGCTTTGTATTGAGTAGAACTCTTCAGAATTAACTGTCAAGCACCAACCGCATTAACTTAACCGGAATGATTCTTAACCCTATAAACATACAGCATAGATAGGAATGCAGATGAAAAGATTTTTCAAGATTCCATTTAGTATCACTGAATATTCAGTGATGAAATTCTCTTCATTTTCCCAAAAATATTTGCCTAATAATTTTCCATATTTTTTAAACCATAGATTTGAGAAGTATATTACTTTTTGTTTTTTTTCCTGAGGCAATTGGGGTTAAGTGATTTCCCATGGTCACACAACTAAAAAGTGTTAAGTGTCTGAGACCAGATTTGAATTTCTGTCCTCCTGACTTCAGGGCTGGTGCTCTATCCACTGTACCACCTACCTGCCCCTTATTTACTTAATAAAAGTTATTTTAATTAAAATTTAAAATTAAATCTTTAATTAAAGGTAGTTTCTTAGAAGCTTTCACAAATCATTTTTTCAACTGATCTCTTGTATGGCATATCGCACTCAAGGCTCATACAATAAAATGAAAACAACTTTACTGCTTGAAATTGCAGTTATAATTGTTGACATTCTGATAATGTCTTACGTCATCTAATTTGAGCTTCATAACAGCCATTTGAGATGTATAATACAACTGTTATTCCCATTTAACAGATGAATAGATTGAAGTTTAAGAGATTGAATAATTTATTCAGTGTTGGAAGAAGAGTTATAATTCCATTTCTCCTTTCTCCAGATAAAGCATTCTATTCACTAAAATATATTGCCTTTATGTTCAGTTATCTTAGAAGTAACTGTTATTGGACATTGGGAATATGAAAGCACACAGCATATTGTCCCCATTTGTTCTTTGATTGGTGAGTGGAAGAGTGCCCTATTAATACATGATTCCCAAAGGATGAAATTCCTAGGTAATACCTAACATTTTTATTGTACCTTAAATTTCTTAAAATGTTTTACATGTATTATCTGATTTGTTTCTCACAACAATTTTAAGAAATATTAATTATCTTCTGTTACCTATAAGCAAGGAAATTGAGGTTCACTGAGGTTGAAATTATTGTCCCATGTCCATAGCAATAATAAGTAGTTGATAAAGGATTTGAACTCAAGTTTCTGCTTCAAATGTGGCAACCTTTCTCTGCACCACATTCTCTCATTGTTCTTTTTAATTCTTTACTTACTGGCTCCAGAAGAAAGGGATTGAGCTTAAATGTAGATTTATTTAGGAGAATCTCATCCTCACATGCCTTAATTTTCAGTTATCCTATCCATGGTAGGACAATAATATCAATAATAATATTCATGTCTACCTCTCTGCATGGTCTATTCATTTAAATTGCCAATGGCTATCTGGATTTCTCTGATATTTTTTTCACCCTAGAGTGTTTAGAATATTGAAGACTACCTTGTGCTCCATTTAGTAATAATAATAGCAATAATTAGCCTATTTTTGTAGTTTTAAAGTTCACAAAGCACTTTGCATATTAGCTTATTCTATCTTCACAATAACCTCAAGACATAGACACACTTTTAAAGATTAGGAAACTAAGGAGGCAGAGCTAGGCTAGTAAAGACAGATATTGAGCCTGAGCTGTTCCCCAGACTCTTCCAACTACCATTAAATGATGACTAAACAGATTTAAGTACAGCAGAACCCATAAAGAGATGAATTAAGATAATTTTCCAGCCCAAGACAACTAGACATTCAAGAGAAAAGATCTGTTACAACTGGGTGCGAGAGGAGCACAGATCAAGCTAATGTATATCTAGCCCAGCAAATTAGCAGAAGACATTGTGGTGAGTGAACTAGTGACAGCCATGGCAGATTCCAGGCCCCTCTATCCCCAGTCAGTAAAGGGATTGATCAGATAATGGGTCATAAAGCAATTTATAGGGGTCCATTTGCTGGCACCAAAGTTAGGACTCTATTGCATTGTCTATACTTAGAATCGGGTTACAGTCCTGGGTCACAATCTTAATGTGCACTAAAATACTGAACTTATGGCCTGATGAATAGGGACCCTGGTCATCTTAATAGGATTGGAAAGAGTGCCTGTGGTTAATCACAAACCAGTGCATAGTTCAGGAAAGGAGTAAATACACCTCTTCCTAGATCATGCCACCTTGAAAGGTAAGTTTACAGGTCCCTAGAATTATCTCTGAAATTAGCTGTAAAAAAACCTGAAGTTTGGGACAGTGTCAAGAAATAGGATAGAAAATGAGCAAACAGCAGAAAAAATTTTCTTAGAGTAACTCTGGTGACAAGGAAAATCAAAACACACATTCGAATGAAAACAAAATCAAATTTTTTGTAATCTAAAGCCTCAAAGAGAAATATGAATTAGTCTCAATCCATGGAAGAGCTCAAAAAAGATGTTTAAAATCAAGTAAGAGAGGTAGAGAAAAAAAAATGTGAAGAGAAATGAGACAGTTTAAAGGATTTGTCAAGCGTTTACTGGTTGTAACTAGTAAAAAGATATGGGGTAGGTTTTGAATTCTAGTCTACTTCAACCTAGGTGCCATTAATTGTTTTTTATGACTCCTTTATGCTCTGCTATATTTCAATAATCTTCATTTTTTTTTTAATTTTGTAAGTCAAAATTTTTAAAAGGCAGCTTGACCATCTCTATAACATACATATTGGGTCCCCCAGCATTTTTCAGTTCCTATTTTCTACTTCTTTTTTAAGCAGACAATGCCTTCCAGTCCAATGCTTAAATTTACAAAGATGAGATGGAAATCTATTTTTCCCCAACCAGAACTGCAATGAACAGTGGAACAGACTCTTCCACTGAAAAATGAATAAAAATAAACTATTTATTAACTCTAGACAAATAAGGGTCAGAACAAACTTACAAACAAAAATATGTCTTTCACCATACCAACAGCCAATGATTAAATAGAAGTGATCTAGATATAACTTTTATATATATATATATATATATATATATATATATATATATATATATATATATATATATATCAATATATCATGAGTTGTAGTTACAGATCTCAGAGCCAGGAGGGAAATAAAAAGAAAGCTTTTAAGATACTGCTTCACAAACAGGATAGCCTAGAAGAACCCATCTGGGAAACAATGGTACAAGAATGTGATTCCTTGAATTTCCTACAGCTAGAAAGACTTGATCAAAAATTTAGTTTTAAACCAGATTGCATATATGCTGTGTTTTTTTCATTTTCCCTTGGTTTGCCTAGTAAAATATAAAGAGCACATATTATGGGTAAGATAGAGAATTTTAGGATGCTTGCAGTTTCCAAGGGGAGGTGAATATTAATCCAAACATCCCTGTTCCTCCATTGCAGGATGTTCAAATTTGATCTTTAAAGGATCCTAGTCTCCCTGATACAGATGTTGATATCTTGAAATCCTTTTGCTATGATTTCATTGAATATCTATTTCCCACTTGAGTTAAAACTCAGAAGGAAAGACCATATCATCTGTCCAGATTGTTGTTCCTTAGAGCCTTGGAATGATGAATTTTCTCTTCCTTCCCAAAAACAAAGCAACAACAACAACAATAACAACAACAACAAAAAAAAAACCTCTGCCAAATTGTCATGTATCTGGATCTAGTTTTTCTCTTTCATTCATGGAGTTTGGGTGCTAAAAATGTCATTTAAATTTAAACCTTATTACTACATTTTTTTTCCTATACCTAACTTCTTTGCTTACCTATTAGACATCTCACACTTGGTGTCCTGTAAACAGCTTAAACTTAATCTGTCCAAAATTGAACTGTTTTCCTCTAAACCCTTCTCACAATCTTTTCTGTTTCTGTCAAGTAGCACCAGACTCTGTTCCCCCTACCCAAAACCTAGTTGTTATCTTTGAGTCCTCGGTATCATTCCCCACCTTTTGTACTCAATCTGTTGCCAAGACCTATTGATTTCACTTTTACATTATTTCTAGAATAAACCCTCTTTTATCCTCTGATATCGCCAGTCACTTTGGTGTGATTCCTTATCTTTTCTCTAGTACAATAGCCTGCTCATTGGTCTACCTGACACAAATGATTCCCCCTCTCCAGGGCATCCTCCACTTAGCCACAAAAATGATTTTTCTAAATCATTAATCCATCCAGGGTACTACCTTACTCAATACTCCAGTAGTTTCTATCACTATCTAAATTAAATACAAATTCTGTTTGGTTTTAAGAACGTTTCATAAATTCTCCCTGCCACCACTTTTCTAGTCTTCTTACATTCTATATCCACTCTGGACTCTTTGATCTGGTGATACTGATCTTGAGCTTCCCCTAAACACACTTCATCTCTCAGCTTGGGGCATTACCTGTGGAAGTTCCCTAAATCTAGAATATACTCATTTCACATTTCTGCCTTCTGGCTTTCCTGGACTCCTTCAAATCAAGTCTAAACTAAAAGTCTGCTTCCTATAAGAAGCCTGTTCTGGTATCTTCATTATAGTTCTCTCCCTTTGTTAATTATTTCCTTTTTATCCTATATTTCTCATTTTTGCATATTTATTTATTTGTTGTCTCTTTCATTAGATTGTGGGTTCCTAGAGGGCAGGCTACATTTACTTTTCTTTGTATGCTCAACATTTAGCATAATGCTTGGCATATGGAAGACACTTAATAAATGCTTATTGACTGACTATATTATCTTACGTTCTGTTGGCTGATGTACTAAATCATGTGTCAGTAAGAACTAAAGCTACTTGTTTTCCGATCAGTTTCATTGAAATTTCATTTATACGTGGAACATATTGCCTCTCTTCAGAAGTGCTTCAGTTTAGAAATGCCTGATTTTCTTTATTTGAAAGAAGAAAAGTATAAAAGAAAACTTTATCAAAGACAGTTGATAGCTTCTTGAAGAATTGAAGAGATTGGATCATTCTTATGGAATGGTAGAACAAGAAGCTCTATGCTTCCTCTATGGATCCTAAGGGATTTTTAGAATCTCAAAAGTTCACTTAGAATAAATGCAGTTTCTTGTAGTGTTTTTTCCCCTCAAAACCTTTCCTTGTGGTTCTCTAGTGAAAAGGTGTTATGGGCCAGAACTCTGAACTTGAAACAAAGTGCTAAATCAGTGGAATTGATAGGGACAATGGTTGTTTAGCAGGGTGCTTAACAGTTCTCTAGTTCAGTACCTGTACTTAGTACTTACTAGAGTTCCACAAGATTCACACCTTTAAGAGAGCATATATAAGCTAGGAGCCTCAACCAGGATTCAGTCAGGGAGATTCAGAAGTCAGAGCTCAAGCTCTCGGAACCAAGGAAAGAGAAGGCCTCCAGGAAAGCTAATCCGGCTGCAGGAAATGAGACAAGTCTTGGAAAGAGCCAATAAAGGATTTGGTCTTTAACCCCTGGCTGCATTTGGGGTGATTAGTGAACTGAAACTAAGGCTGCCTCCAGAGACCCCAAGGAAACCCTAACAAGATTGCATTTTAGAGAAGAATATTACAAAAAGGAGAGATTGTGCCGTGGGTAGAGCATTGGAAGACCAACATTCAAATATGATCTCTCACACTCCACACAAGTTACTTAACCTTTATTTGTCTTACTTTTCTTATCTGTAAAAATGGGAATAATCATAACACCTACTTCCTAGGATTATTGTGAGGATCAAATGAGATAATAATTATATAGTGCTTAGCACAGTGCCTAGGCATATTATCAGTGTAATAGAAATGTTAGCTATCATAATTTATTATTAATTGCAAACAACCAAAGAAACCCTGTAGTTCAGTACACTTAATTGCTTAACCATTTGTTTAGTATTTCTTTTTCCACCTACTGTCTTTTTAGCTTATATGGATTTTACTCATGTGGCTGCCTTTGATCCTTCTCTTGGCAGTTATTTCATAGAATCCTGAGATAAAACACTTTCAGTGACTTTACACAAATGCAGGACTATATTCTTGTTCTCAGTCTTTAATATTGCTTTGAAAACTAGTATTCATTCTGAAAGTGTTTCTGTCATTATTATTGATATTATTTCTATATGATATTCATACAAGATTTTCTTTATAGGCATCTAGTGAGGGGAAAACTACTAGTTCCAAAGTAACATTCCACAAAGTTGTCTTGTTGTTTTTACCCATCCTTCTAACATTCCCTCATGTGTCCTCAAAAATGTAAAAATTACACCAAATAATATTTTAAATTTCCTGGAGTTCTTGTGAAACTCTAATAAATTTGGAGAATATCACTTCTAATTTTATCTTTTGATTTATATAAAGCAAAAGCTTTGATAGCTTAAACTTCTGTTAAGTCTTGTATATAAAGACATTAATGTTCATAATAAAGATCTGGAGTCTTAAAGAAAAAAAGTCAGATCATAATAGTTTATTTAAAGAGGCAAGAAAATATGCAGTTCATATTATTTCTTTTTTAATCAAAACTTGTCTAAATTGATATTGTGGCGGTTTTTTTTTAAGTTTTGGGTTATTAAAAAGATAAAAATACATACCTATTTCAAGACCAGAGAAGCCATAATACATTCCTCTTATAGTTATAAATAGCCATTTTTATAATGTATTCATTTTTTTAAAAATGCATCAAATACTTACCAAGTGTGAGATACTATATAGAGAGCTACATAAATGGAGTAAGATAAAAAAGGCAGAATGTGTAATGAAAGTAATGGAATGGGAAAAAAAAATTACTAAGCCAAGATACTTGTTTGAAATTTAGAGGCATTAGAGTTTTAGAGAATTAAAAGAGTTTTTGATAGTAAATATGAGATCATTGCAACCATAAAGTATAAAGTGAGCTAAATATACATGATCAGTTTTCTCATCTAGAAAATGGGGACAATAACAATTATTCTGTAACAGAGTAGTTAGGGAAGTATTTTGAAAAACAAAAATCATAAAATTCAAGTTATTATTTTGAAATCAGAGGTTCCTATGATTAATATTCAAAATTTTTGTCTTTTTAAATCTCCTACTTTATTTCCCCACCTCTATATCTTTCCCTCTAATTCATAGGTCATATCACCACAGTAGTCTTTCTTATTCTAGATTGGGTTTTGTCACATATTTCAGATTGGGTCTTGTCAATTCTCAGTTCAAGTGTCTCAGTCTCTTTGTTGTTACAGTCTATCAAGTGGACTTTTTTTTCCTAGGATTTAAGATAATTCATTATCAAATCACCCACTTTTCCAGACTAACTCTATTTTTCTCTTCATTATACTTTTGTGTTTTAATTCATAGACGAATTGTTCCCTGCATATATTTATGTTCTTATGCATGTATGTATTAATTAATATACACATACATACTTATACATATAGTCTGCCTGGAATGCCCTTTCATTGTCTTCTTCTATTTACTTCCTACCTATCCTTTAAAATCCTGTAAACAATTGACGGTTTAGCAAGACCATTTTCCATTGAACTTCACTTAGAACTATAATATACAATTATTTTTACATAAATATAGATGTAGATACATACAAATATGTATGTGTGGATAGATGGATATAATGTTATTGTAGTTTTCTGAATTCATGTCCTAGTTTTCTAGAAGACCATACATTCTATAAAAGCTGAGATTGTGTCTTACTGGAACATTTTGTATCTTCACCAGTACTTTGCATAGCTTAAAATTTTATTGGATGAAAAGATGAATGAATAAATAAAAGAAAGATTGTAAGGTTTCAAGGACCTTATAGTCTAAGAGGAAGGTTGAGCTATATGGAGAAATAATAATACAAAACAAAATTTAATGAATACAAGATAATTAGGCTTAACAAATTTGAGGCATGGAAAATCACTTTTACCTTAGAGATTCATATATATGTTATTTGACATACATGTTGTCAATTCAGTGGAGCATTTTCTGTATAATTATAGCTCAAATATGGATCTTTCCTAATTTTTACTATTTCATTTATGATACCCTCTGGAATTTAGGTTTTAAAAAATACATGGAAATCTACATTTTCTGTAGTAATAGGTGGCTCTGAAATATGAATTATTTAATCAATATTATAAAAAAGCTAGAAAAGTCAAAAGATCATACATGCAGAACTAGAAGAGATCTTGAAGGCCATCAAGTCTAACGTGCATTATTTTACAGAGATCTCATGACTCTTCAATTCTTCCTCTCCATCTTAGTTTTGATTCCAGCTTGATATTAGTTCTAATAACACAAAAGTTTTCTTAATTAGATATAAGAATCATGTTACAAATTTCAATAACTGTAATTGTATCTTTGTTAAATGAAGTTGAATTGAGTTTAAAATAAATTGAGAGGGTTTTTATTGTTGTTTTGTTTTCGAAAGGAATAAGTTGGAGAATAAGACTCACTGTTTTGCCTTGTAAAGGTAGTATGAATAAATCAGCTTAGCACAAAATTTGGGAGTCTGTATGAACATCTTTCCAAAACATCTTTAATCACTAGACAGCCTTGCAACATCCACTAAACCCCTTAAATGAGATAGTATTTATAAAGTGCTTTGCACAGTGCCAGAAATATAGTTAATGCTCAGGGTAAATTTTTTTTTCTTCCCACTTCTTTCCTTTATTCTCCTCTCCTGTCCTCTTTTCTCCTCTACTTTCTTTTCCTGCTCTTAACTTTCCTCTCCTCTTTTCTATCATGCTCTGTCCTGACTTCTCCTTTTTTCCTCTCGTGTGCTGTTGTCTCCTCTCCTTTTTTTCTTATCCTGTCTTCTTCTTTTCTCCTCTTCTCTCTTCTCTTCTCTTTTCTTCTTGTCTCTCCTTTCCTCTCCTCTCCTCTCATTCAACACTCAGAATTTATTTTGAATATTCAATCTATCTTTCATGACTCCGAATTTTCTGAAAATACTATTCCAGAGTTATTATTCCACTTTCTGATCCCTTCTTAGTCCAACCACATTCATTTCTACCCAAAATTTGACATTGTTCAGATGCTGCTTTGTATTTTTACATTTTCATAGACACACGACTAGATGCTTACCACACTTTAGGCTACAGCTTTCCCTGTGGTGTAGCATTGATATTTCATAAAGATTCCAGTCTTAAAAGTTTACAGATTATTTTCATCTCACAAAAACCTTGGGAAAAGATGGCAGTGGTAGTGGAGGTGGTTAACTGTAACGACAATGTAGGACTTTAAGATGCACAAAGCACTTTGTTCACAATTAACATATAAAGCAGAGAGTACAAACATTATTACCATTCATAAATAAGAATCAGAAGTGTAAGAAGTTTAGATTATTTGCCCAAGGTAACATAGCTCATGACAGAACTGGCATTCAAACCTAGGATTTCTTATCCTAAAATCTGTGCTCTTTCTTCTAAAAATATCTCCTTTTGTCAGGGCTGGATAACCTGTGGCTTTAAGTTCATGTACTAATGATAAGGGGTCGTTAGAAGTTAGAATAAGGACACACACACAGACAAATAGTTTCATCATGAAGTATATTGATGCTATCATGAACTTTTGTATTATATTCCTCTGAAAGAACTCAAAAGACATTATAACAAGAAGACGCATAACATGTCACATCCATTCAGGATAATAAATCAAATTGGTACAGGATTTTAAAGAAAAAATGTAACTTCTTGCTGAAGACACTGATGTTTTTTAACCTTGCCTCTTCCAGCTTTAAGTCTCTAATTATGTGTTCCTGGGTCAGATATTCCACATTTGACCTAAAGTAATGAGTACCAGCTTGGGAGTAAGGAGACCTGGATTCCAGTTTCAGTTTTGCTATATAATAAATGAGTAACCTTTGGAATGTCACTTAACCATGCCATAGCTCAAGTTACCTAGTAAGTGAAATTAATGATGCTTCATTCCATGCTGTGGGATAGCTATTGAAAAAATTTGAAATTACTACTATTATTTTATTGTTTCTTTTTCTAGTTATATATGTGTTTTAATTTTTTAAATACACATTTCTTTATGAGCCCATGTTGGGAGAAGAAAATCAATAAAAAGGAAAAACCACAAGAAAAAAAAAAAAAAACAGAAGAAAAAGGGGAAAAAAGTGAACATAGCATATGCTGATTTACATTCAGCCTTTCTCTGGGAGGAAATGGTATTTTCTATCAGTTTATTGGAATTGCCTTGGATCACTGAATTGCTGTTCAGTGTTCTTTCATAGTTGTTAATCACACAATTTTGCACAATATTGCAATACAATGTATTCCTGGTTCTACTTGTTTCACTAAGAGTGCTTGTTTCACTAAGCACCAATTCATGTAAATCTCTTCAGGACTTTCTAAAATCAGCTTGTTCATCATTTTTTTATAGAATGATATTATTTAATTTCTTTCATATATCATAATTTATTCAACTATTCCCCAATTGATGGACGTCTACTCATTTTCTTATTCTTTGCCACCATAAAAAGAGCTGCTACAAACATTTTTTGCCCGTTTGGGTCTTTTCCCCCTCCTTTATAATTTCCTTGGGCTACATACCCAGGAGAAGAACTGTTGGATCAAAGAGTATGCAGTTTTATAGCCCTTTAGGCATAGTTAGGTCATTGCTTTTAAAATGAAAAAAAATGTGCGCTAAGCAAACATTATTTTGTTGTGAAAAATATTGGATATTTACTCTTTCCTTACCTATTTTTTAAAAATTTGCATTTGTGTATCATGATGTTTTTCCTATTGCTTTCCATTATCTGAGTTTCTTACTATGCTTATGTCTTAGCTAACACTCAGACATATATATTTTTGAAATTTTTAATTTTATAACCAAATAGAAAGTAAGAATATATAAACATTATTATTTTAAAGAATCTTATTTACATTTTAATTAAATGGATTACAATTCATCTGTGCTTTAGGCAATTTGGGGAGTTTTTGCTTTTATTTAGTAAAATTTCGCTAGCAATATTTAAATACTTCAATAGTACATCACAAGGTACACCTGAATACTATTTTCTGGAATATTTTTATACTATAGGTATAAAGTGCTCTTCAATAAAAGCTTAAATAGTAAGGATTCTAACTATAGGAAAGTTAATGTTAATTTTCACATTATATTACATGGGGAAAATTTGATGCTAAATTAGTTTTATATCCATTATCCTCAAGATCAAGCGTGATTTTTATATATGACTGTCATTAAATCAAAGATCAAGACTGAAGATTAAATTGCATTCTCAGCTGCCAAATGTCTCTTTCATTTGTAAGAATCAGAGTTCATTCCAATACTCTGGAGAGAATCTTGTTCTTTTATCAACTTTAAAAACATTTCATGTAAGAGCCATTAGTAGTGCCTTGCCCTCTGCAACAATACACAAACATTTTAGTAAAATGAATATATTATTTTGAAAGGAGTGATAATAAGACCTTACAACATTATATTGTTTTTAAACTTTTTAAAAGCTTCTTCACACTTATTATTTTTCTTGATTTTTATAATATTTCTGTGAAGGAAATACTATAGAGAAGACATTGACCACATTTGGATGAGTTAACTGAGGTTAACTGCATTGCTTAAAAGTAAATCAGTTGTTAAAAGATTTCTAATAAAGAGGGAATCCAGAATTTCTTTTGTCATTCTGTAGCTTCATATTTCTTTAAAGAGTCAGAAGACAAAGACAAATATCCCAACTCTGAGTCCAGGCACAGAAATTCTATGAAATTTTATGATTTTATTGAAATCATCCTGTCTTTAATATTATTACAATGTTCATGGTTATATATTCATTTGATTTATTTTTTACAGTATGACCATTTGCTTCTATTTTATATGTTAATTCATCCCATTCACAATGACAGTTATGATCACTAACTATGAATTTCCTTTTATCTTATTTTATTTAGTTTATATTTCTTGCTCTTTTAAAAATCCTTTTCTTCCTCTTCAAAAGTCTGTTTTACTTCTGATCTGCTCTTCTTTCTAATGACCCCTTTCTCTTGTACACTTATCCTCCTATATCCTTGTTAAGTAAGATAGATTTCTGTAGCCAATCCAGTATAAATTCTTGTCTCTTTGGACCAATTCAAATGAGAGTGAATTTCAAGCATTTTGTTTCTGTCTCTTCCCTCCAAACCACTACCATTTCTTTCTCAGTGGAAAAGTTCTTCCTTGCAAGTCACTTTTATGTGGGATGCTTTTCACCCATTTTTCCTCTCCTTTGCCCCTTCTGACCATGTATTCTAATGTTTCATCCATCCATTTTTTTAAAAAATCATACTAATGCAGTTGAATCATAGCCATACTCTTGGTCTATATAGACTTGTTTTAATTACCCTAATAATAATAATAAAGCTCTTAGTTACATATAGCATATTCTCATAAAGGAGTGGAAAAACAGTTTAACCTTATTAAGTCCCTTATGATTTTTCTTTTGTGTTTAGTTTTTTATGCTCCTCTTGAATCTCATATTTTAAAGTCAAATTTCCTAGTCAGCTCTGGTCTCTGCATTAGGAATGCTTGAAAATATTTATTTCATTAAATGTACATTTCTCCCTCTTAAGTGTTATCCTCAGTTTTGCTGGGTAGGTTATTCTTGATTGTAATCCTAGCTTCTTTGTCTTCTAGAATTTCACATTTCAAACCTTTCTTTAATGTAATAGCTACTAAATCTTGTGTGATGTTAATTGCGGCTTTATAGTATTTGAATAGTGTCTTTCTGGTAACTTGTAATATTTTCTCCTTGACCTGAGAACTCTGAAAAATTTTTATAATATTCCTGGGAACTTTTATTTTGAGATCTCTTTAAGGAGTTGATCAGTGAATTCTGTCAATTTCTAGATTATCCTCTGTTCTAGGACATCAGGATAATTTTCCTTTATCATTTCTTGAAATATAATGTCTAAGATCTATTTTTAATCTTGGCTTTCAGGTGGGCCAATTTTTTTTTTTCTGAGGCAATTGGGGTTAACTGACTTGCCCAGAGTCACTATGAAGTTCTTTTTATGTGTAAGGCACTTGTTAATGTTTCAGCATACAAAGACAAACATGACATGATCCTTGCTTTCAGGGACAGTATATTCTCTAATACAATATTGAATAGTAATGGTGATAGTGGGCAACCTTGTTTCACTCCTGATCTTATTGGGAATGGTTGCAGTTTGTCCCCATTACATATCATGCTTACTGATGGTTTTAAATAAATGCTACTGATTATTTTAAGGAAAAGTTCATTAGGGACAGTACATTCACAACCATGTACTATAAATTATAAAGAATGATTTCAAGGTAAATATGAGAAAAAATGTTATTCAAGAGATGTCCCTGTGAAGAACATTGAAGAGAGCTGATTCTAAGAGGTATGAAAAAAAGGGTAAAAAAATAGCCTTTGCAATATTACATAAAAGTTGGAGATAGAATGTTTTCTATAAAGAACCATAAATAGAAAAATTTAGCTTGAATAAAAGAATCTGGAAGACAAGGTTGGAATTAGGTTAAATGCCAATGGGAATATATATTTTTTTTAATTTTACTCACAGGCAGGCAAATAAACTTAGTGGTCACATTTATGTTTTAGGAATATTAATTTGGCTGCAGTGTGAAAGATGGAAAATGGAGAAGAGAAAAACTATCATCAAGGAAAACAATTACTCAGAAAGTTATAAGGGCCTTATCAAGGTGGGGTAAGAGAATTAGGGGACAAATAAGAGAGTAGGAGTTGAATTTTGAGGTTAAAATGGATAGGACTCTTTAATTATGGATATATCATTCCTAGATTCTAGAGAACTCTCTACAGCAATGGTGTTAACCTTAAATAGAATCATGAACTCTAAACCATCCATAAGGATTCCTGAGGATGTGCTCTCTCTGTCTCTCTGTCTCTCTGTCTCTGTCTCTGTCTCTGTCTCTCTCTATATCTATATCTATATCTTTCCCTCTCTCTCTCTCTCTTCTCTCTCTCTCTACATACACACACACACACACACACACACACACACACACACACATATATCAGTACATTAAAATCAGAGAGAAACCATGTTAATTTGATTCAGACTACATTTAGGAACATTGTGGGTACAGATTATAAGCTTTTTATTTAGTTTGTAATCTTTTGTCTCTTTTTGTGTCCCCAACATTTAGCATTGTGCCACATAATAAGCAGTCAATAACTTATTACTGACTGTTACGTTTTTAATTAATTAATTAATTTATTATTATTATTTTTTTTTTGCTGAGGCAACTAGGGTTAAGTGACTTGCGCAGGGTCACACAGCTGGGAAGTGTTAAGTGTCTAAGGCCAGATTTAAATTCAGGTCCTCCTGATTTCAGGGCTGGTGCTGTCTCTACTGTGCCACCTAGCTACCCCTCAAGTTAGTTTTTTAAAAAGGTTTGGTTTGGTTCATCTGTTCTCAGTATATGTATATACTTATATGTGTGTGTGTGTATGTGTATATCTTACTATAATTATGATAGAATAGATTTTATATGTATAGACATAAACAAAGTCACCCCAAGTTTTTGTTTTTGTTTTAGTAAAGCTAATGTGCAAGTAGAAGCTGACCATTGTACTTAAAAATAAGAATGACACATTTTGTATTTCCATGTCTGGACAGAGACATTAAATGAATTACATTTAATTTGTGCACCAAATTTGTAGAGTGCTAGTAATAAGCCTGGACATAATAGACTATTTGGCATATTTTTGGTCCTTCAAAAAGTAAGAACTGTAACAGTAAGCTATTCATGTGCTATCTGTGGTGTAAAACAACAAACATGAATGAAACTGTATTTCAATATTATTGTGCTTCTCAATTATTTGCACAAAATAAGTAATTTAAGCAGAATTTTAGTCAGGAATTTCTGTGTATTTGTTTTCTGGTTATTCTATGAAATGTTTTAAAAGGTTTTAAAAACCTTTTTTTTCCACTTTATTTATAGCTAATATATTTTAGAATACTTTCATCAAACATATTAGAGATAGTTTTATTTTTTAAATATGTAGCTTAATTTTGGTAAAATTTGATGCACATAAAGCAAGAACTGATTGGAACAACATAACTGTTCATGTGGCCTAAGACACTGGTAAAGAATGACCAAAGAAGCTGGTTACCTAACTATGGTATTTTCTTTGGAAGTTTGTGTATTGATGTTCCTACTAAGGTTTTCATGTAATTCTTTCTTTTCTGTTCTGTTGGTCTGTTCCACATCTGTCAATTCTTCTATCTCTTGTACTTGTTTAACAACTAGTGGTAGTATTTATTGTGTAACAGAAAGCATAATGTTCTTATAATTGGTGAAGATGAATTTGGATCCTGTCTCTGAAATCTACTAGCTATCTGCTAATGCTAATCACTTAATTCCTTTCTGATTCCCTTCTCTGAAAAGGATGATATAGTACCATAAAATATCTAAGTTATCTACTATTGATATCAGCTTAATACATGATATCTTTTATAATCTTTTGAAGGATATATTACATATTGCCTCAATTAGATTATGATCATTTATGACCAGAAATCATTATTTTTGTATCCATAGGCTCAAGAATGGTGTTCTACATAGGAGAGCCTCAAACAATGCTTCCTTTACATAATGATAGAAAGTTGTATTAGGACAATAACAATAATTTGATTACTAATAAAAAGACTTTTTGTCCTTCATTTTCTTCCCCAAACTAAATATTATAGAGTCTAAAATTCTATTGCTAAACTGTGGTTTAAAAATAACTTTCTTCAAAAATGGAAAAATAAACAAACTAAAAAACCTTTGATATATTAAGGTAAACGGTATAGCACATTTAAAATGATTCATTGAGGGCATCTGGTCCAATTCTATAATTTTACAGACAAGGAAACTGAGACTAGTAAAACCAACATGTTTTACTTATGGTCACAGATACAGTAAATAGCAAAGCTAGAATTTAAAGAGATCTTCAAATATAGCTCTTTTTCCTACTGTTTCCCATACTTTAAGTCACTAGCTCTTTAAGTCAGCAGCAACAACATAAGTAGATCAGGAATAAGGCAATATGTGGGAGAAAGTGCCAATGAATGGGAGGAAAAAGGGAAGAGAGAAGGTGAAGTGATTCAGTAAATAAATATCACCTTTATGGTTTTATATAGGGTGGAGAAACAGAACAACATAATGTGCTAAAATAGATAAAGTGCCACACTGGAAGTCAGGAGGACTAAGTGTAAATTTTTTCTCTTATCCACAAAATGATGATGACACCTCTAGGATCTACAATGAGTTGTATTACAGATCAAAGATACATAATATGTACATATATTTCTACATTTATATGCATAGTCTGCACATTTTGAAATACAATGTAAATCTCAATTTATATCAGAGTAGATTAAAATGCTGATTTTAAAGCCAGATCAATTCTATTCCTGTCACAAACTGGCTGTGTGACCTTGTAAGTTGTAGAGAAGGTGCTGACCTACATTGTTAGATGGAGTTTCCTCTCCTGGGTATTCCTTGTAAGAGTTCTTATAATGAGGTAAAATACGCACCAGGAGTAGTAAATATGAAATAGTTTTGGGACAGCAATAAATTGAAAAAAAGTTCATATAAAAATAGCATAATAAAGATTCAGTTTGTGACAAGGAGAAACCATGACAACACATCTATCACAAGTACAAAGGAGGGCTATTTATTATGTGAATTAACACACAGGAGTTAGCAAGGAAAAGGATTATAACAATAAGCAATTACAAGGAGAAAGACAAGTTCCCTAGTAGAATTCACAAACCAGAAGGAACATGCCATTAAAGGGAATATAACCCTAAAAGGTAGTTAGAAAGAGGAGGGGCTTACACTATTGATTGGCAAGGAGAAAGATATCATGATGTGATGAGGGAGGAGGGGAGAAAGGGAGTGAGAAGAAAGACACCATGAGGCAGGACACCATAGCTGGCTAACCCTAAAAGGGATATAGCAAAGATCTGTATCATGAACAGATGTTTTATAGGAGAAATACCACTTGGCTGAGTTTCATAACTCAGCTTTCTCATTGGATAGAGTAAATTGGGATTTCTAAAAATCTCCACCTTGGGTGAGACTATAATCAAAAGTCTACAGGAACAAAAGACCTACTTAAGAACAAAAGACTCAATAATGATCCCATCTGTGTTCTTCCCTGCTTGCTTCAGGGACTATTATAATCTTATTAGAGCTTCAGGTTTTCTCTGTTAAGGCCCACCTAGCTACCCACAACCTCATCAATTATCCCTATAAATCTCAGTTAATATCTTATAGTCATTTCAGGCAATATACCCTTTTAATAAACTGCAAAAAAGAATATAATTGCAGTTAAAGTTTGCAAAACACTGCCCATATTTATTTCATTGGCTTTTCATATCTCAAAGAGGTAAAATACCATTATTTCTATCTTATCTATGTGGAATGTGAGATAGACAACATTTAAGTTACTTTTGTTGTTCAGTTATTTTGTTGTGTCCAATTCTTGTTGATCCCTTTTGAGGTTTTCATGGCAAAGATGCTGTTGTAGTGACTTGCCAGTTCTTTCTCCACCTAATTTTATAGATGAAGAAATTGATGTAAATGAGATTAATTGACTTACCTAGGTTTACACAAAGAGTAAGTGTTGAATTTGAAATCCGGAAGATGTCTTCTTATGTTAAGCCAACTGCTCTATTCACTGATCTACTTAGCTACCCAGCCACAGATACTTAGCATCTTTTTTTTTTACAAAAGATAAGTAACTTAACTGGGATAGTCAAGTGGCACAATGGATAGAACCCTGGACCTGGAGTCAAAAATGCTCATCTTCTTGAGTTCAAATTTGGCCTCTGACACTTACTAGCTATGTGATCTTGAACAAGCCACTTAACTCCCTTTACTTCAATTTCCTCTTCTGTAAAGTAAATGGAAAATTACGCAAATATCTTTGCCATGAAAATCCTAAATGGGGTCACAAAGTGTTGGACTTGACTGAAAATCACTGATCATCTGAGATTGGGTTTGAACTCAGGCCTTCTTGACTATAGGCTCAGTGATCTACCCACTGCTTCTTTTGTTTTTCAAGACTAGTAGTTAAATTTGCTTTCTTCTGGAAAGAAGTGAGTCTTTTAGTCTCTTTCATAAGCATTTATGAAATCAACCTAATGTGTATGCCTCAGATTTGGCTAGTGGCTAAACCTGCCGTGGCAAATTGAGAGCTGTTCCTTGGAGCTTTAAACATATGAAAATTAGAATTTGAAGGAAAAAGGCAACAAACATCAAACAAAATACAGGGAATTGTTGGTCAAACATACTTTAAAGGTTACAATCTTCTGGCCAGGCAAAATCTGACTGAACTTGTCATATTTATCATAATAGAGAAACAAGAATTGAGTTTGAAACTTCCTCAGAGTAAAAACAATGATGAATAATACCTGGGAATTCCTTAAAACTTGATTCAGACTGTAAAGGGGCTATAAAGTCATGGCTGGTCCATCTAATGGTACTCGTGCTGTTTGCTTTCCTACCTATTCTCCCACTGTCTATCAGTGTTTTCACAGAGTTTTGGAAATATTAATATTAATGAAGACGTAGGGAAAAGAGGTATATTTTCATTTGGCAAACCAAAAGACACACTATCTGATAATGACCAATATCTCACTATTTCTATTGTTATTCTGTTTAGGTATTAAAGATCTATAATGTGCAAGATTTTCTGTGGACACTGAGAATACAGAGGCAAAATTTTAAAGTTGTCCTCAATTCAAGGAATTTATATTCTACTTATACATAAGTTAACTCCAGGTGAATTGAATTGAAGAAGATTTTACTCCAAATCTAGAGCCCTTTACATGAAGGTGTGAACTTGAATATAGTAATTGACTTTAGACAAAACATTAATGATTCTTTATCACTAGTTCACAATATTCATAGGTGATATCAATCAAATACTGAGAACTAGGAAGAAGGAAGGTTTCCACTAAGAGTTGAGCCTTAAGAGAAGCCAAGGAACTTAATGAGGCCAAATTGAGGACATGAGAGTACATGTCCCTGGTATGTAGGGCAGTATGTTCAAAAACACAAACAATGTGTATATGAACTATAGTAAAGTGAAATAAACCTGGAAAGGTAGGGTGGATTGTAAAAGTTTTAAAATGCCAGGTGTTCAGTGTTTTTTAGCATTCCAACTGCAGCTTCATTAGAAGTATAAACATACTTTCTTGGTTTATTTGAGAAAAAGTTACAAAAATATTGGCCAAGGAATTTCTAAATGGTATATAAAAACCAGTTTCTGACAATTCACCTAAATATCTGGCTTAAGACTACAGCACTCAGTACTATACTATTTAAAGTTGAAATAGGAACAGAATACACAATTTATCTATATTTAACCCAGAGAAATAGAATATTTTCAGAGAAGACAACCTAAGAGATCAAGTCCAAGTCCCATCAATTTATAGATAAGGAAAGTGAGGTGCTCAAAGGTCAACAAGAAATTCCTGACTCTTAAGATATGCCTTTATCTATGGTAAATTGAACTAAGCCTCCAGGTTATTTCCCACCATATTGAGTAACTGCCACTTTCCTACCTCCTCTTCCAGTATTATCTTTTCCTATTAGAATGTAAGCTCCTTAAGGTGGAATATATCTTGCTTCCTTATTTTTGTATGCTCAGCCTTTTTATCTGTCTTCTCATCTATAATTTCCCTTAGGTATCATATTATACTTACAAATGTCTTTTTGCCAAACATTATATCATTTGATCCTTACTCAGTACATCCTTGTGAGGAACCTAATGATGACCCCGGTTTTAAAAATATGCAAAAATAAAGGGTCAGAGATTAAATGATCTTCCTCAGTGACACTCATATAGTAAATAGCAAACTGAAGATTCAAACCCAAGGCTATTTTACTCCAAATATAAGGCCCTTTACATGAAGGTGTGAACTTGAATATAGTAACTGACTTTAGACAAAACATTAATGATTCTTTATCACTAGTTCACAATATTCATAGATGATCTCAATCAATATGTACCTGCTATTTACCCAGCACTGTGTCCTATACTAGAAATACAAAGACCAAGATAGAACTGCTCCCTATTAAATTTCTTCATATTTTTGTTTGCTACTAGGCAAAAAAAAGAAATCAAATTTGTCTAACACATCATAAATATGGTCCGAGGGAGGACCTTAAACCATCTGTTTTTCAAGCTTGCCTTTCTTTTAGTCAGAAATGCCCTTTAACAGTCCACAATTGCTTTCAAGGCAGCATGGTAGGGTAATCATTAATTTTAACGGCCAGAGGATCTAAAGTTGTTATGGTCACCCAGTAGAATTTACATTCTTCCCAACACATTTTGAAATGTCACACCTCCCTTGACTGTTCATACCTACTTCCTTCTATTCTCCTCAACTCATTAGACTATCTCCAGCCATCCTGATTTATACTTTGCCATTGGACTCAGAAGGCTCCAAAAGACAAAGTAAGGCTGGTGACTTTGTACAGCCCACTCTGAATTAAATCCAATTCACTTGTAAATCTTGCTTATCACCTTCCTGATATCATCATCATCTTGAGAATGAAAAACAAACAACAATAATAACAACTGTAGGTAAACATTACAGTATCTTTTTTTGTATATAGTTCTTAAATTTTTCAAAGTACTTTTATAGACATTATTTTGTTTGAATCTTATAAAAGCTTGCAAGTAGACAGGGAACTTATTCTCTGTCCTGTGTTAGGAGAAAACGAAGGCTTAGAAACATTAATTATGTATATACTGATAAGAGTCAGGGTTTAAATTCTTTACTCTTAGTATGCAGCAGTGGTTCTTAACCTTTTGCTGGCCTACCTTTATATTGTTAAAAATAAGTGAGGATCTGTTCAAAGAGTTTTTATGTCAGTGGGTTATATATATAGAAATTTACCACATTAGAAATAAAAACCAATTTTGAATTTTACATCCTCCAAAAGGGTTTCAGAGACTTCCCCACGAAGATTTCTCTGAACCACACTTTGTGAACCACTGGTATAGAACATGAAGTTTCCTAGGTAAGCCATACATTATATTGAAAATTAAAGCTTCTGATTCTTAGGAGGAACACACTGATTTCTTTAGCATTGGCTATGTAAGTCAATGAATATTTAGCAGTTAAAAATAATAGAAGTTTTTTTTTTTCACTGTATTTTTTTTTAAGTGGGACCTATGATTTCATTGGTATAAGTTCTCTCTGTGAGGAAATTCTTTCCACCATTGAAGATGTAAAGCTATTCTCCAACTTTTATTTAGAAAGAGTGACTGGAAGCATGGAAGACTTAAGTAACTTGCCCAGTGTCACACTGGCAGGATGAGTTAAAGTCTGAACCTAAATTGATTCTAAAGTTGCTAAAACTCTATTTTGTCATGCTATAAAAGGTTCACTTTCTGATCACCCTTTTAATGACAAAAAGCATCAGTTTTAGAAAAATTAATATGGCATTACAAATTTCAGTATCCAGGGTATTCTTGAAAAAAGTAGGCCTACTCAGTTTCAGAGGTGACAACTTTTCCCTTAAAAAAAAATTAAACAAAAGCTTCCTTTCTTTCCATGAGAATAATTTGGGGGAGCTGACAGTTCTTGTCTTATTGTAGCGAGTGAAATATTTGAGTTGACATTTTTTGGGGGAAAATTATGGATGGTACCATAAGGTAAAGTACTTTGCATGAAAAATGAAGCCAGCAAATGTCAAACATATAAAAGGGCTTCCCAGGAAAAATACCACTTTTCACTAATATGAAACAAGCATTTTCCAAATTTTCGCATGAGTGGATAGTGCACTGTATTATGACTTTTTTTCAGAACAAAATCATCTGCTTTTGGACATAAGTACTCCAAAAGCAGAATTATTTTCAAATAACCCACATTCTACTTGGAATTCTCGTTCCCTATCTTATCTTCAAGTCAAATGAATAGATGTTCAAAAAAATTGTCCTCAGCAGATTTGCTTTTAGCTTTATAGTAGGCAATAGAATCTCCACAAAACTTTTAAATTTTGAGCACCTGAAAATGTCAAGTAATTGAGTCAGTGTAATTCAATTCGATACATACTTATCCCCTACTGTATACAAGTCTTTGTGGTAGCAAAGGAGCTAAAGATAAAGGTGGAAAAGGCATCACAATTCTTGGTGCAAGAAGTTAAATCTGGACAGCTGATGACAGAAAGAATTATGCTACAGTATGATCATTGTTCCATAACACTCTGAACAAAGTACTCTGAGAGGGTTGAGGGAAAAGAAATAGCTTCTAGCTGATTGTAATTTATAAAAATAAAATATGCTTAAACATGCCTATTTTAATATTGTACTGTAGAAATGGAGTTGTTAACTGGCAAATAAAAATTATAAAATACAAGTAAAATAGGACAGGGAGCAATTAGGTGGCTCAAAGTTTAGGCTGGAGTCAGAAAAACTCATCTTTTTGAGTTCAAATCCGGCCTCAAGACATATTAACTATGTGACCCTGGGCAAGTCACTTAATAGTTTGCCTTAGTTTTTTCATCTGTAAAATAAACTGGAGAAGGACATGGTAAACCAATACAGTATCTTTGAAAAGAAAGCCCCAAATTGGGTGATAAAGTATCATATAAATGTCTTTGTCATTATTTCTATTTACCTATTACTTGTCACATTTGAAAGCTAAATTGTATAGTTGATGGAATCAGGCCAGAAATCAAGAAGAATTGGGTTCATATATACAACTGCATAATCAGGAAAGTCATTCATCCTCTAAGTGTTCCTGACAGCCTTAGAAAAGTATGAGGTGAAGAATAGTTTCATATTTGGAGCGAAAGAAAGAGGAGAAAGCAATAGTAGGAAGAAAAGTGAGAGCAAAGGAGAGAGACAGACGGAGGAGACAGACAGAGAAAGAGGAGGGAAGAGAGGGAAGAAAGAGAGGGAAAGGGAGAAGGAGAGAAAGGGAAAAGTAAAGAGAGAGGAAAGGATAATTACCTGCAGTTCATTCCCAATAACATGAACATCCAAACAATCAAATATTCCAGCCTTAAAAGAGAATGTACTCACATTTAAAGCTTATACAAATAGATGAGGAAGGATTGCAAATTCATATCTAATAACAACTATTTTAGATATTATTGAAGTACTAACTTTCTATTCTTTATCTAACAATCAATAATCAAATGACGATTGTATTTGAGGTGGCATGTTAGGAAGAATATTGATCTTAGTCATAGGATCTGTGTTCAAAATTGAGTTATGACATTCAAAAGCTGAATGACATTGAATCAGTCATTTCATTCATATAGGCTTTATTTTCCTCAGTTATAAAATGAGAGAAGGTAGATTAGACTATAGCTAATTTTTCTCCTAGCTCTGGATTCCAACTCTATAACTACAATCCTTTTCAGATTCCCTTCTCAAGAGTGAACTAAATGCACATTTTGTGCTCCTCAACGTTTATATTATGTACTAATTGGAAAAATAAACAAACAAACAAGCAAAAACCAAACCAAAAAACCTTTTTTTTCTGATCTATGTTGTTTTTGTCTACTGGAGGCCAGAATTCTTTCCTAAAATATAAAATTAAAATATGAAACATAATTAATAGCATGAGATACTACAAAGTAGAGAATGATTAAGTGCTAAGTAATGGTGCAGTTCTACCAATATCAGAAGAGAGAACTCCATGAGCTATGATGAACATAGGATCATAAATTCAGAGCTACAAAAGATCTAACAAGCCATCAAATCCAATGTCCTAATTTTACAAGAAAGGAAATTGAGGCCCAAAAAGAAAATGTAATTTGTTCAAGGTTACAAAGATGGCAAAGTGAAGATCTGGGTCTAAATTCTCCAATTCTAAATATAATATTTCATTCTGAGATAAGTGATTATTTCTTTCTCATATAAATAGCCAATGTTTGAAATTGGGGAGACCCTAGCTCTTTCTCTCAGTCTCATTTCCTTATCTAATCTCTCAAAAATTGGGCTAAAGGAGTTGGGCTAGAAGATGAACATTTTCCTAATTCTGGGTATTGCTACTTCATCCAAGTAGATCAGATTTCTGTCTCTGTTTCTGCTTCTCTTTCTCTTGCTATCTCTTTCTGTCCTTTTTTAAAGACGGAGTCTTCCCATCTTACTCATGCTAGAAGGACAGGGATTATTTGTGAGCCTAATCCAGATTTCACTATATTCAGAATGAAGCTTTGACATTCTCTATTTTCTAATAGACCTTCCTTGGGAATATCCTAAATGATTTAACTCCTTATAGATTAGCACTCATAAAAACAAGAAAGCTACCCAGCCTTAGGCTTCCCAATAGGTATGATTCTAAGTGTGCCCCACTATATATGGACCTCTTTTTTTTTTTTCTGGCCTAAGGTACTATGTTCCAATACAAGTTTCAGACTTAAAAACAAACAAAAAACCTCATAAACAATCATGCATATTTTGAGCAGAAGAAATGTTAAAATGAAGAAATAAAGATAATAATAAAATAACAAATATGGGAATAGCACAATTACCTGTTCTTTATAGACAACAAATTATCTATTATGTGGGATACAAAAGAAGTAAAAGATTCTTCATTAAGTGGGCAAGATGAGCTCAAGATCTGAAACAGGTGAGGGCTACATTTACAAAGCAGCATCTGACAAGTACAGATTAATATAGCACACATTGAATCTTCAGTACAGATAGGGTGCTGAGTAGGGGAGTGTGGAGATTAAAGTCAGATTAATCATGAAAGGCAGGAACAATAGGAAAGAACCTTGACATTTCAGCATGGAAGCTTGTGAAAGACTTGAGAAGGGGAATAGAGTGGGAAGAAAGGTGAATATATATTTAGCTTTAATACTTTTAAGGACTAGAAGATGAAGTCCAGACTGGATGATTATAGGAAGGTAAAATCCTATCTAGGAGATACCCAAATTATAGTTTCATGACGGAATTTTTTATATTCAATGAAAGGTCAGAATGATTTCTTTGAGAATGTTTCCCTTCCCCCCTCCCGCTCTACCCCTCCCTCCACACCTCTCCCCCCCCCCCCTGTTTTTATTGGGATAGATAATATTGTGAATTGAAAACATAGATGTTTGCAATGCTCTGTTGTTTCCTTATACATTGGATTGATTAGGTATTTCTATGCAAGTCACCTAACCACTCTATTTTTTTTTCCATATCAGTAAAATGGGAGTAATAATGGCATCTATCTAATAAACTAAGATTATGCAGATATGACACTTTATAAACTTTACAGTACTAAAATAACACATATTGCTATTATTAATAGTTTTATTTTTGCTTTTCTGTGATCTCATGGAAGTCAGTTACAGTCTTTAGACAATTCATAATCCTAACGTTTTTAAAATGAATCCTTGGCTTACTATTTCAGGGGAGCATTAAATGATTGCTTTTTGGTATTAAATAAACATGTTAATTTTTTAAACATTTTTTTAAAATAACTTTTTATTGACAGAACCATGCCAGGGTAATTTTTTACAT